>NC_063347.1:11203698-11227196 GCF_021869965.1 Rhincodon typus
GGTCTTCTGAAGAAGGGTCCAGACCCGAAACATCAGCTTTCCTGCTCCTCTGATGCTGCTTGGCCTGCTGTGTTCATCCAGCTCTACACCTTGTTATCTCAGATTCTCCAGCATCGGCAGTTCCTACTATCTCTCCTGATTTTATATTTGTCCTGAATTGTTCTGGATATTGTTGAGGATCTTGAGTGCTCTCAGAGCTGTACTCATTCATGCAAATGCAGAATTTCCATTACATTCCTGAATTGTGCTTTGTATGTGGTAGGAAGGCTTTTGGACATTCAGAAGGTGGGTTATTCAGCATAGAATACACAACCATTATCCTGCCCTCATTACCATGGTATTTCTGTAGCCAGTCTGGTTCTGTTTTTGGTCGGTGATTACAAAGTTGATGGTGGTTGATTCATCGATGGTAACATTGTTCAATTGGTTAGATTCTATCTTGATGGAGATGGTTACTGCCTGGCACTTGCGTTTGGGTAGAAGTTATTTTGCTACTTACGGATCTGGCAGTTATCCAGTTCTTTTTGCTTGGTCTGCTTATTTTTGAGAAATTATACGTGGAACTGTGCAATCTCTGTGGACCATCTCCACTTCTGACCCTATCATATCATTATTGTAGGGGTTATTGTGTTATGTATACTTTGGAAAGGTAGTGATCTGCGATGTATCAGATACTTTCAGGCAGTATTACACTCTTTTAAAGAGAAGAAGAGTTATCTAAAATCAACAGGAACACAATGCTTAGAAATCAGAATAACAATCACACACGCCCAAGTAGGTGTTGTGCTCCAGTTAAGAACAAAGTACAGAAGGCATCCCTCATTAACTTGTACAAAATCATAGCAACAGAAACACATGAGCTCAGACTGGTGCCAAAAATGTAATTATGCTACAAAATATGAGCAAATGGATTCTTGAAATGTTTTTCTGAAACTTAACGCTCAAATGCTCTGGGAAAGGTGTTACCACATATATATGTCAAACCAGCTAACACCCCCACACTGAACCTGAACATACTGTATGTTAATACATTATTATCTCGCTTCAATCTCAGGATGATGAAGAATTGAGGACACATTAGACACCTTGAGGAAGGATGAGGGGCAAGTGGTCGCCTTGAGTCATACAGCGTGGAAACAGACCCTTTGGTCCAACTAGCCCATGCCGACCATAATCCCAAACTTAACTAGTCCTACTTCCTTGTTCTTGGCTCATATCCCCCTAAACATTTCTTATTCATGTACTTATCCAAATGTCTTTTAAACTTGTAAAAGTACCTGCATCCACCACTTCCTCTGGAAGTTCATTCCACACACAAACTACTCTCTGTGTAAAAAGGTTGCCCCTCATGTCTTTTTAAAATCTTTCTCCTCCCATCTTAAAAATATGGCCCCTAGTCTTGAAATCTTCTTCCATATGGAAAAGACCTTATCTACCCCTCATGATTTTATAAACCTTTATAAGGTCACATCTCAACCTCCCATGCTCCAGTGATTTCCCGAAACTGGAGGTATACAGAGAATGCTCTCTGCTCACCTGACTGATGCAGTCTAAGACCTGATCGAATCTAGTTATTATTATTAGCTATTATCCGAGGGGAGGCAATGGTTTAGTGGTATTATCGCTAGAATGTTGACCCAGATAATGTTGAACCCAGGGTCTTGGGTTCAAATCCTGCAGATGGTGGAATTTGAATACAACAAAATATCTGGAATTTAAAAATCTAATGATTACCATGAACCCATTGCTGATTTTTGCAAAAACCCAACTGGCTCACTAATGCCCTTCAGGGAAGGAAACTGCTATCTTTACCTGGTCTGGCCTCATGTCGCTCCAGACCCAAAGCAATGTGACTGACTCTTCACTACCCTCTGGGAAATTAGGGATGGGCAAGAAATGCTGCCTAGCCAGCAACACCCTCATCCCATGAATGAATAAAGAAAGAAAAGTTCTGTGGGTGAGCTGCTTGTGTGTTTGGAGCAGATCACCGATTAGAGAGGTTTAAGTATCTGGTGAGCCCTTGGTAATTTATAGCTTTGGTGGCAGGGGGAGACAATGTTGATAGAGAGTCTGCCATCACCAATGGTGCCATCCTGATCCTTTCCTTTGAACTATTTTTGGAGTGGCCTGTGGTGGCTTCTTTAAGGATCTCTGTTTCAGACCTCTCCATAACATACATCAACTTTCCTTGCCTATTGATGATTCAAAGTTACACTGTGGTCTTTTTTACTTCATGGTTTTTACCTATCTTGCCTAACGAGGCTTTGATGGGCATTTTGCTTCCTACATAAAATGGGTGCTCAGATGTCACTTGTCCTCAAGAGGTACCTCCATGATTAATTCTCATGGAAGTGCTCCAACTGGTGGGCTACGCTCGGAAAGTTGGCCAGCAGGTTCTGCCTCTGATAAAGATGAAGAGCTCCTTTTGAGTGAACAAGTAGGGTAACTGAGGTCCTTCCAGCAGCAGGGCGCAGAGTGGGGCCAATAATGCCATTGTGTACTACATGGCTACCCATTTCTGAGAAGAATACTTCAGCCTCAATTGGTGTCAGAACCCTGTAGGATATTAGTGTGACTTACAGAGTGTGGCGAGGTCACAAGATAAAGAACATCACACAATATTGAGGCACATTCTTCAGACCATGGTCGCTCAGTGGTTAGCACTGCTGCCTCACAGTGCCAGGGACCTGGGCTTGATTCCACCCTCAGGCGACTGTCTGTGTGGAGTTTGCACGTTCTCCCCGTGTCTGTGTGGGTTTCCTCCAGGTGCTCTGGTTTCCTCCCACTGTCCATAGATGTGCAGGTTAGGTGGATTGGCCATGCTAAATTGTCCGTAGTATTCAGGAATGTGTAGCTTAGGTGGGTTATAGGGTTATGGATCTGGATGGGATGCTCCAAGGGTCGGTGTGGACCTGTTGGGCCGAAGGGCCTGTTTCCACACAGTATGGAGTCTATGATCTATGACCATACACCATATACTTGGAATGCATCCTTCTTAGCTTCAAAAAAAAGGGGAGAATTATTTTTCTATTCTGATCTCCTCATTCTCCTTCACAAAGAATATACCCAAGCATCAGGTGATTAGTCATCATGTTCTGCCCTTTTTACATGTAAGGGTCTCAGAAGACACTGTTATCCTGAGTTCAAATAGTTCACAAAATGGGAATTTTCTCTTTTAGCTTCCAGCCACTATTATTCAAATGTCAATTTACTGGGATATATAGTGAGGAGCTGACCCTATCTGCTCGGCACAACATCAGAATTCCATGATTCTATCGAGTGAGTTCAGTCTGAGATTACATCATCTAAGAAACAAAGTTTACAATGGGAAGCTGAAATTTTTCCTCATGAAACTATAAGCAGAAAATGCTGCAGAAACTCAGCAGGTCTGGCAGTATCTGTGGAAGGAGAGAAACTAAGTTAACAATTTGAGTCCAAACAGTCATTTTGACTTGAAACATTAACTTTGTTTCTCTCTCCACAGGTGCTGCGAGACCCGCTGAGATTCTCTAGCACTTTCTGTTTTATTTCAGATCTTTTTTTACCATAATATTTTGCCTTACATTGTCTTATCATGTCTGCCTGATTTCTGACTATATTCCTAAGGTGTTGATATAAAATACAAATTTCACCATTTATAAGTGACACTGACGAAAACAGGATGACTTTCCCTTCATTATTTACTAACATCTGCACCAACTGTTCTAAACCTTAACAAGACAGAGCTTTTGCACAATGCTCAACCTCAACCTCCGTCCTATTTAAAAGCAATCGTTTCCTGCCTTAGGGCCTTTTTTCATTAAAAGATTGCTAATATTGTTGAATAAAAATCTAAAGCATTTCCACAAAAACTGCTCCCTCTTGTGTGTGTCTGGAAGAAAATCGTCTGCAGATATCGAAACTCGCTCCCAAACATTCGTGTCCAAAGACGTTTTTATCAATGGTGGCTGGAAGCTGACTGAGAAGATTCCCATTTTGTGAATTATTTGTGTTCTTTTCTTTCCCACACAAGATACTATCAGACACACAGAAGTGTCACAGTGATGTGAATATTTCAGTAATGACCCCTGCTCTGTCAGCTGATACCACACAGCCTTTACCCTAGCATTACAATGTCAAAAACAGCTTCCTGTTCCTAACAAATTGACAACAAAACTAGTCACACTGTGACAGACAATTCAAACTTAGACCAGGATACCAAACACAATCATTTGATTCTTTTTGTCTGTCTGTCTGTCTCCCTATAATAAAGGACATCAATTACACTTCAGACAGTGTCAAAATTATGTTAAAACAAAAAGAACAGTCTTGCTGGTTTTCTGACTCCATTAGCTGGCCTCAGCCCAAGTAACAGGATTAACGTGAGGTTTCAGTCAATAACCAGCCCTTTAAATCCTTGAACTAAAAATGGGAAACAATCCACCTTTAATTTTGATTTGGTCAACAGTGTTTCATCACCACATTGCAATACAAAATGGAATCTATCTCCCTTTAACACAACATTTGTTATTATGACATTTGCCAGTGGGCCACAATGAGGCGAATTTAAACTTATTGATGAAACCAGCCTCCTTCTTTATTGAATTCAGTGACACAGATATCGAAACACTGTTTTTAAATAATGAGTTATCCTCAGTGAATAACTCAACAAAAACAGAAATTGCTGGAAAATCTCAGCAGATCCGGCAACATCTGCGCATAGAAATCAGAGTTAAAGTTTCGGGTCCAGTGACCCTTCTTCAGTAAATGATTCTATTAGTTTATTTAGTCATTCTGTCAGTAAAGGAAAGAACTTCCTCCAAAACAGACTGAGGACGAGACAAAGATAAATGCAGGGGCAGTGGTTCCGACAATAAAACTCACTCACAACCTTAAAACTACTTCATCTCTCAGTTTCTCTCATTATATGTTCTGGACACTTCAGACCTTTATGCTTGTGAATTATTTATGCCACTGCATCTCTCTGTCAATATTGCTGCCCTTTCTATCTCTCTCTCTGCTGACTTCTCTCTCTGCCTGGACTACACATCCTTTTGAATCATGCTCTCAATTATCCTTTTTCCGTCTGATTTTATCCTAACATTGTGTGCCTGAATTCTGTTCACCAGTGACACAATTCTCACTGTGGTGGTAATGTCATCTTTTAGGGTGGGTTATGTTGAGAGGATGGTACTCTGGGGGACTTCATCGTGAAAAACTCAGTCAATTTTGCTAATTTGAGACTATTATATGACATGCAACTTTTCCCAGGTACTGTTTAATTTTGGGATGTTCTGATTAAAATAGCAACATTGGCTGAGATCTGTGTTCAGTAGCCAACACTGACAGTATTATTCTTGTGTTGCAAAGTATTGCACTGAGAGTAGATTTCAAATTTGATGTTGAACAGAGATGACTTATTAAGGTTAAATGCACTCACCATAACATTATAAGAATTAGGAATAGGAGTAGGCCAGGGTCTCAAGCCCACTCCACCATTCAATAGGATCATGGCTGATCCATCATTCCTAGCAACAGCATCCTGTCCTTTCCCCATAAATCTTGAGTTGTTTGTCTGTCTGTCTATCTATCTCTTAAATATACACAAGGACTCTGCCCCACAGCTCTCTATGGCAAGGAATTTCAAAGACTTACAACCCTCTGAGAGAAGAACATTATAACTCAATACATTTCAATGATGAAAAAGCCTCATAGTTATTGTGTACTGGACAATTATCTTGAGAATAGTTAAGATATAATGTTTAATCACATGGCTGAAAATTTTCAAGACAAGCTGAGAAATACATGTTCAATACATTTTTGTGGACTTGAAGGAATTATTAGCAATGGGATTATCTGTCAAGAGAAAGTATAGATGATTAAATTTCTGTTGTCCATCTTTTCTAGTTACACATGAATTTCAGAATCTGTTTTGTCTCTCCACAAGTTCTAACTATCCTGCTGTACATTTTTACCAGTTCCTGCTTTCATTTCAGATTTCATTCATTGGAGAAAAAGTAGAACGATGGGCTGTTATAATGGTGAGTTCAGGACAATAAATTTAAAATAGTGGCTTTCAGCACTTTCTCCCAATAGTGTGCTGTTAATTATATTAATTGAAATTACGTACATGTTGGTGGAAGGCATTGATTGGATGGTTAGTTAAGCACATATAAAGAGGAAACAAAAATAGAAATAGCTCAAAAAGCTCAGCAAGTCTGGAACATCTGTGGAGAGAAATCAAAGTTAACATTTTGGGTCAAGTGACCCTTCCTGAGACCTGAAACATTAACTCTGATTTCTCTTCACTGATGCTGCCAGACCTGCTGAGCTTTTCCAGCAATTTCTGTTTTTGTCTCTGATTTACAGCATCCGCAGTTCTTTCGGTTTTTACATATAGAGAGGAACTTACTAATAGAAGAGTAGAGTCAGGAGACATATCCCTGCAAGATTTCACTCTGTGAATGAATGTATTTCAGAAAAATAAAAGTGACTTTGGTCTCCTCCTTCACCAACAGGCTACCAAGAGCATGAAAAGTGGAAGTAGGGCTTGACAGAATGGGTGTGTTAGATGGTGCTAAGGCATTGGAAAATCTCCCTTGTTATTCTCCCTTTGTTTCCACCTGAATAGGCAGAAAGAGGCTTAGCTTCAATATCTCATCTGAAGGAGAAATATGACACCATTCACTTCATACTGCCAACTTAGATTGTGTTATCCAGTCTTGGAATGGGTCTTGAGTCGCAGATTCTTCACACTCAAGTGTTAACGCAGATCAAAGTTGATAGTCACGTAATTGTAACCAATTATAATTAGGCCTTTTTTTTTGATTCTAGCTGGGATTTTGCTTTTACTGTAACACATAGTGAATATGACACTTCAGCCCAAAACATTTTTGATTTGTCTTGTGTAATTCCATGCCAGAATCAGCCAACCGTTTGTCAATTTAAATAGTTAAGCCAGAACCGTAAATCAATTTTGAGTCCTATTCAGCTCAAAGTCTTGAAGATTAATGGAACAGATGTATTGGCTTATCACAATATTACACAACTCAGCTGATTTTTTTATGAGACTCAATAATGACAACTTGTTGCAATTTTTTAAGAAGGAATAGATCTGTAGTCGATCTACAGATCTATTCCTGCAAGATCTGTCACTGGTCTTCAAGAAGAATTCACACATATATTATCATTCTCGTCTTGTTCTGTACCTGACAGTAAGTCAGTTAAATGCTGATATGATGACTACCTATGTTATGTTGCTTCTGTAGGAATATCTATCAACTAAAGATTAATCAGACAATAGTTTGCTTACAATGAGAAGGTCCTCAATGCTGGTATGTTGAGTACATCAACATCAGCACAAAGCATGTTCTCATCTTTTTGCTTCCAGTTTTAGTACTTACACTCTCATTTTAGGTACAAAATGATTTATACATAAAATTAAACTCCGTGAGCACTTCAAATAATCTTCCTAATCCACTTCCCTCAATGAAGCAGCATTTTCTTTTCATTTGTTTCCTGCACCAGATTTCCACTTGTGGCAACTCAATTTTGCCATAAAGCATAGGCTGGTTTGCACCTCCTTAAAACCAGGTTGAAACTATATAAAATAACCTCACAGAGAGCAGAACAAAACCTCGCTATCACAGAATAGAAGGATGGATTTAGAAAATACTCTCCAATCTATTGTGCTACTTAGATCCCCACCAGTTATGCTAGGGCGATGCTTAAATCGAAAAAGTTCCTTCTTTTATAACAAAAAAAAGTAGAATGATGGGTGAAGGAGCCAGTTTCATTTTAATGAAATAGATACATTCACAGAGCGAACATTGCAAGGATATGTCTCCTGACTCTCCTACTGTGTTAGTAAGTTCCTCTTAAATGTGCTTAACTAACTATCTAATAAAAGATACACAAGCGAACCAATAATCCTATACAAAAATAATTGAGGATTAAATGCATTGTCTAACCAGAGGACGTAAAACCACGAGAGCAGAGTTAAACTGCTGTACCCCATTCATTTGCTCGTGAGTTCAGCAATGAATTGGTTTTTGGCATTACAGTTTGGAATGTGCCAACCCTGCTAATCTGATTCCGAAGACTGTAAATTCTATTCCCATTCCATCGACCTGAGAACAGACAGAACCCAGGCTGACACTGTGATGTAGCACTGCTGTACTGTTGCACTATTGAAGAGAGTGTTATTTCTCCAATACATTGTCAAACCACATCCATCCTCTCAGATAGAAGTATAAAGTTCTAAAGCACAATAGGAAGCAGGGAAGTTTTCCCTATTGTCCTGACCAATATTAACTCCTCAACTAATAATAAAACAAAACATTATTTGGTCACTATCACATTTTTGTTCGGCTGTGGAAGGTAGCTGTGCACAATTTGATTCCAACTAATATTATAACAGTGGCTACAACTTATAAAGTGCTTAATTAATTTGTAAAGTATTTTGGGTTGTCCTGAAGTAACAAAAGATTCTGCATAGGTATTGGTTTTCTAATCAATCTGTTCAGAGATGTTGTTATGCAGCCCTGGGCCTCCTTGCTCAGAGCCAGGAACACTACTACTGCACTATTGGCCTTTATAGATTTCATTTAATCAACCTGTTTAGACATGCTATGACACATGTCTGGAGCAGATGGAACTTGAATCCAGGCCTCTTAACCAAGAGGTAGGAACACGATCATCACATTACTGGTCTTCTTAAAAATCTTAACCTATTTTTCTAATCAAGCTATTCAGGAATGCAATTACACACCTCTGGAGCAGGTGGGACTTGAACCCAGGCCTCCTAGTCCAGGGGTAGGGATGCTACCGCTGTACCACTAGCCTTTATGTGCCAGCCAATGCTATTGTTTTCAGATATGACCCTGCATCTAGAAGTCAGTGAGATGTGGACATCATGGGAGTTCTTCACTCTAATACCTAATTTCTTCTTCACTGTGATAAATGTAATTCCTGAGCTGTAGGGAAAAGTCCTGATTCTCCTCCGCTGAAGTAAAATGTGGAATACAGAAACTGTTGCTTTCTTTTCATGTGTTTGAACTTGTGAAGCTAAGTCCCCTCCAAGACTCTATCTTAAATTTACAGCAGTGCTGAAAGAGATTAAAGGGTCTTGCAAATCTGCAACACATTACTGGGAAATGTAAGGTCAATATTTAGACAATTTCTGCTTCCTTCTGTAACACAGTATTATGTCACTGGACTAGTAATTCAGAGGCTTGAACTGATGAGATATGAATTCAAATACCACCACGGCAGCTAAAGAACTTAAATTCAATTAATTGAAATCTGTAATGGCAATCAGGAAACTAGCAAGAGAACCGCTGGTTCACCAGTGTCTTTTATATCAGGCCATTTGGCCCATTAAGTCCTCACCAACCCTCAAAACGAGCCTCCCACCTATACCCACCCTATCCCGGTAACCCCGCATTTCCCTTGGCCAATCTGCCTAACCTGCACATCTTTGAATCGTAGGAGGAAACCAGAGCACCCGGGGGAAACCCATGCAGACGCAGGCAGAATATGCAAACTCCACACAGACAGTTGCCTGAGGGCGGAATCGAAGTGCTGTGAGGCAGCAGTGCTAACCACTGAGTCATCCCACCATGGGAAGGAACTCTACCAGTCTGACCCAGTGTGGCCTGTATGTGGCTCCAGACCAGAGCAATGTGGTAAGTTCTTATTTACCCTCTGAAAATTCCTAGAATGCCATTCATTGTATTTGAAAATGCCAGTTCTTCACATTTTGTGAATGAGTGAAAGAGAGCTTGTTTTCATTTTATATTGCTGACTGTACAATGTGTTAATAGAGTCACAGAGTAATACAGCATGGAAACAAACCTCTCAGTCCAACTCGTCCATGCCAAACAGGTTTCCCAAACTAATCTCGTCCCATTTGCCTCCATTTTGGCCATATCCCTCTAAACCTTTCCTATTCATCACTTTCTCAAGGCTGATTCGAGACTGCCAGAAAATGCTTACCTCATCAACTGATTCTACAGCCCATTTAAAACAAAAATTTCCAACATGCATCCTAAAATTTCTCAGCTCAGTAAACATCCAAAAATGCGGTAATAATACTCGACCGACTCCTGGAATAGTTACTAAATCCATTTTTAGTAATCTAAATCCCCAGGCTGGCACAACAATAAATAGCCCTGGGCTTTATCTTAAAAAAAAATCAACCTGGCTCATTAAAAACCCTTGGGTTAAGTAGGTTTCTACCCTTGACCTGTCTGGCTTCCCATGACTTGAGTTTTACAACTATGAAGTGACATACACGATATGTGCAACTCTGGTCCTTGCTGATCAAAGCCATTCAGTTAGTCTGCAGCTCACGCAGAAGGAGGCTCACCACCACCTTCTCAGGGTAACTGAGATGGGCAATAAATGCCAATCTCGTTAAGACTGTGCTCTAGGTCAGTACCCCTTGAGTAAGGGTCTCACTTTAAAAATCCCCATTGTGGCTTCAGATTGCAAGCTGTCTTTGAGCAATGGCAGGGGAGGTCAGTTGATACATACAAATATTTATGTAACAATCTGTCTTTGATACGAATGTGTTTTCATTCCTGTTTACCCCATAGAGAGCACCCTCCACACATTCTCTTCTTTACTTTTCAGTGCAGTTATCTGCTATTATATATCACTGACAAATTATTTCCTCTCACATGTACACTGGAGACAAGTGAACAAATTCCAGGTCCGTCATTGTAAAAACTAGAGATGGAACTCCTGTAGGCTATGTGGGTAAAGTCAGAGGTTTACATTCAGTGAGTAAGACAGAAAGTTGCGTGATTCATATTTTGTAACTGGACGATTAGTATTTGCTGCAAGCTTTCTTTCAGTAAATAAAAGTTAGTGATTCAATATCTAGGAGTCTGTGGCATATTTGGGAAGGAAAAGGTGACTTTTAAGTCAAGGATCTGGATTTTGCTATCCCCCAACTGGGAGACCTGACTTGTCATGTTTAACTCAAACTGAAGCCCCAGTGTGACCAATGCATTAATTTCCAAGTATTACTGTTGTTTTTAACTGTTTTTACCTTCTGGAAGGGGGAAGGATCATTAAATCGAGTGGCTGCCCTGTCCACCATCCATCTGCCTGCTTTTGTCTCCAACACAATTTTCCCAGTGGCAAGCGTGTTGTTTGGCAAGACTGTGTGCCAGTTGATGCCCATTAGTGGGAAATTAATGAAAAAACTGTTGAGAGACCACCGGGCATCATTTCCTGCACAGGCTGGTGTTGGGAAGGGGGGGGGGGGGTGGGGGTGCGGTGTGTGCGGGAGAGGTGGTTGGGTTTCTGAAAAACTGGCCCTCTCAGCTGATTGGAGAACACCTCCAGTTTCCCCACCCCCACTGACAACCCACCCTATGTTCTCCCTCGCTGACCCTACAAGCACTCAAAAACTTCATAAAGCAGAGAACTGGAGATGCCAAAGATCTGAAAGAGAAACAGAAATTGTTGGAGAAACTCAGCAGGTGTGGCAGCATCTGTGGAGAGAAAGCAGGGTTAGCGTTTCAAGTGCAGTGCTCTGTAGAAGGATAACTGATATCGAACGAAAGGTGATCTCGATAATTCTGCTTTCACCCCACAGATGCTGCCAGGCCTACTGAGCTTCTCCAGCAATTTTTGTTTTTGACGAGATAATGAAGAATGAGTGGGTCCCTGTAATAATGCCTCAAGCTCTCAATCATTGGGGTTGTTCACATATAATTTCTGTGTCAGTTTTAAATTACCTGTTAGATTTATTGCGGTGATTAATTAACAACTTTATTGTGTGTCCACTTAAATATTATACCTTTCTAAATTTTCTGTATTTTTGATCATGAACTGAGAAAAGACTCCTTTAAAAGAATTTTAAAAGAATGTGGAAGGGATTGCTGCACTATTAAAAACAAGCTGCCAGTGTACATTGTAAGTATCGTTTGCACTGTTTCAACTGGTTGGGGTGGTTTAGGTGCAGATGAACTGGCACCTGGAGTGTGTACAAAATGAGATTTGGCCAGCAACAAGTAGCTGATTGGTCTATAGAGTAATCCAGTTGTCAATAGCAAAAGGTTCTGCCGGTCAACTACTATGTGATTGGCTTCCAGGTAGCTAAGCAGCTTGTAGGTTTGAATAAGACAATCAGGAGCCTTTGGACCTCCAGAAAGGAAAATTCTACTTTTGTACCTGCAGTAAAATCACCTCAAACTTGAAGAGAGTCAGTTTATTTTCCCTGACCCATTACTGAAAGCTGTTGCTTTTAACTAACAAGTTTGAGACTTTATAAGTTCTAACTCAGTCGCTCTGTGCTTCCTGAAAGCAAATAAGAGTACCTGGAGATCATCAGACAGTGAATGCTGGCAAACCAAAAGGGTTATCTTAGTGAATCCTTTGGATATGGACCACTGAACATTCTTCCTGGTTTTGTATGTGTGCTTGTGTGTGTAGGGGAATTTTTATAAGGTGGTTGGAGTTTTAACTAGTGGAGTTACATTTTAATGGAACATATTTGTTTACCTATAGCTAAAATCTATTAATTTTGTGGTAAATAGTAACTCTTGTTAAGTACAGAGGCCATCTCCATGCTTTATGTCAACCCAAGACAGGTGAATTGGGGAATTCTGCATATTTTTATAAAGACTTTAATATTTACAATGACTGTGAGACTTGTAGGGTTCGATTACATTACAGCATGCTACCTCATGAGGCGTGACACTAATGAGGAACCAGGATGGAGGGAGACAAACTAGACGAACCCTTGACACTTTACTTTAACAATTGCAATGTTCCTCATGAAGCTCAATGCATCAGGTTAAGCTTGCTGCCAAGCATGGTACCTTCGGAAATAAAGACTCTGAAGCTACAGTGAGTTGAAACATTGGATTAAATTGCCAGAAATGCTGGTCAGTCCAGGAGCAGGTGGGCTGCAATACTTTCTCCAGTTCTTTCTCAATCAGTTTAGAATCAATTGGATGTACAACATCAATGTCGAAGTAGAAACTTACATGGCTTCAGTGTTTAAGAGAAAATATAAAACTATTGCGTGTTGAATAAATGGCAAGCAAATAGCAAAACAAAACAAAACTCCAGATCATTACACGATGGCCTCACAAAATCAATAATGCCTAGTGAGAATATTCATGACATTCATTAAGAATAGAAGTAGATTAAGTGATCAGCAGTTTTGGAAAGACTGAAGGCTAACTGTTAAGAAAACCTATGCAACAAAGTTTAAATCTTCTTTGCATTTTTACTCTTTGATCTATCAGGACTTCACAGCTGATGCCATTAAAGGGATTACGCTAAAGAGGTGTAGGTTTCTAAAATGCAAAGTGTAAAGGGCAACTTTTTCACAGAGAGGGTGGTGCGTGTACGGAATGAGCTGTTAAAGGAAGTGGTGGAGGCTGGTACAATTACAACATTTAAAAGGCACCTGGATGGGTATGTGAATAGGAAGGGTTCAGAGGGATATGGGCCAAATGCTGGCAAATGGGACTAAATTAATTTAGGATATCTGGTAGGCATGGACGAGTTGGACGAAGGGTCTGTTTCCAACTCTATGACTCTATGTGATTTAGAGTCTGACAATCCAGTGGGTTTGAAATGGTACCAGGTATGTTGGTGCCTTTTTGTTGTAAACCAAAGAATAGGATCTGAAGCCCCACAACATTAGGAAGAATTCCCTGCCTCTATTAAAACAAATTATACATTTGAAGTGCTGTTTCAGAACCACACACTTGATAACTGCAGATTCACAGGCTGAATATTGAAATATTTCACTGAAATTTCGCTGAATTTGAGAAAAAATAGACAGAGAAACAAGACATCTCTGGTGTATGATTTCCTCCTACATTATGCATAAAGCACGAAATATCAGACAACAACAGATTTTCACATTAGTGAATAGAAGAATACATGTAACAATATGCATTGCACCAGTTCAGCTGTGCATTCACTGTAGTTAATTTACTGCCCTGTCACACTTTATAATTTCAACAGGTGTCCTGGGATAATTATAACAGCAAGATTACAATTTTCAAATAACATTTCTGACAAAGATCTTTGATTCCACCCCATATTATTACACCTACCAAATCATTTTGCAAAACTATTCTTCTTGCGTATTCTATCCTTTACTGTCTCCTCAACTATCGCCACAAACACAAGATTTCACTCTCACACATCTTATTGCAATTTTGGGAATCATGCTGCCTTAAAATTTGCCAGGACAAAACCTTAAACAACAACAATCATTGTGCACAGCTCTTTGTATGCAAAGTACTTTGAGATAATTCTGAAATATAATAAGGTACTATGTAAAAAGAAGGAAGTTCTTGAGAGATTTTAATGTCTGCAGGAAAACAGTACTGGATTTTCAGGTAGAATTTTCTTTTTACCTCCTTATCCCACAGGAGGTGCCGGATCCCATTGGACGTGGCTCCATGCAAGTGGCTATTCTTCAAGTGTGAACCCCAAAACAATGTTGGGAGGCTATTCTGCTAAAGAAGCCATCACCACTTATCATAATCATGTCCTCTAATGTTACCCCCTGAGAAACACTTTCAACTGGACAGAAATCAAGAACAGGAGCCCTGCCTTATACCCTTTCCTTGGATTGAAAGCATTGAGACCGATGTGGACATCCAACATAATTGGCTTGACTGAAAATAGATACATAAGGACGAACTACTGACTGAACCTCAGATCGTCCTGGTTTAGAAGGGGTTTGACTCACATCCAACTTTCAATATCCTCCCACTAACTAGAAACCTCCAACGAAAGTTGCTACGTTAATATCATGACTCTCTGAATAGTTATACTCTGAAGTGCAGTGAAGGGCTGCGAGCGCAGCTCTTCATTTTCTGGTTTGTTCTATTTAGAAATGAAATCCTTTTAAAATAGAAAATAAGCGCATTGTATAAAGATTAGAAAAAGGTTTCCTTTTCATTTCTGTCGAAACATAGCACAGTATTTCAATCTCCGCACATAGAATTAGTGACAGTTGTTATATAAGTGAGGGCTGGCAGCCATTTTGAGCTGAGTTTAAACATTGCCTGCTTCATTTCATCATTTTCTTTAATCTGAATCGCACGTTAAATTTTATTTGACTGGGACCCCCTGCAGTTCTACTTCAAAGAAGAATCCTCATGGACTCTGATATGCCAATTCATTGATGTTTTGTTTAAAAGAAGTATTAATTCTACCTTTGTCATGTGAAGATTGTCAATGCTGGTGAGTGGAACGTCAAATAAAGACTCCCTGTGTTAGTGAATGGAATACTTCTGCACTGAGCTTAATACTTGATGCATAATCTCAAAGGTCAGATGTCGGGCAAAAGCTAGCTCTAACAGTGTCAACATGCAGTAAGACTGACATTAAAAGATGATAACATCAGTAGATGGTTACCAATAATGGCATGTAAAACCAATCTTGTTCATAAATGGACTTTACAGCTGTAAGTCTGGTGTCCCGACCTGGTCTGGCCTATTTAAGACTCCACGCCCAGCGCAATGTGTTTAACTCTCTACTTTCCTACTCATTTGCATCAAACTGCTTCAAAAACCTCTTATAAGAAGAAAACAGAATATATCACTCAGACTCGATGGAGACACCTCACAAAACTAAGGCACACTTAGCCGATCCGTCCAGGCAAACGTGTCCTCATCAACATTTTTGGGGATGTGCCAATGTTGGGAGAGCTGTCCCATTGTTATCTTGACATGGCCAAACTCACATAATTATAGCCCATCAGGCAAAACCACAGATTCCTCGGTCACTATTTTTGGGTATGTCCTGTCCTATCGGTAGATCCACCAGAGGTGGCGGCACAGTGGTTCGCAGTCAGGGATCAGTGGCTCTCAAAGTCCTCGACATTGACTCTGGACTATTCTGGTATTTGGTCAACATGGGCAAGGAAACCTCCTGTAGATTATCACCAATCGTCTCTCCCAATGTCCATCACCAAGGGCGGCTCAGTCACACCACTATGCCTGTGCTGGCTAAACCCTTACGGATCTATCTACTAGACTAAGCTCACAGCAGTTGGTAAGAGAACAACAATGAAGATAAAACCGATTTGATTCCATCCTCCCCAATCTGCCTGTCAGAGATAAACTGTTCATGACTGAGTGGGATGCTCTTCGGAGGACCAGACTCGATGGGCTGAATGGCCTGCTTCCACACTGTAGGGGATTCTATGATTCTATGACTGTACTGATAGGAGTAACCAGCACATGGTCCTTGTGAAGACAAATCTGCATCTTCAAACTGAACTCAGATTCTATCATGTTAGAAATATAGAATATAGGAACAGGAGTAACCTACTTGGTCCTTTAAGACAGCTCTACCATTCGACATGATCATGGCTGATCATCCAACTCAATATCCTGTTCCCCCTCTCTCCCCATACCCTTTGATTCCTAGAGGCCTATGAACTAGATCTATCTCCTTCTGGTAAGCAATGTTCTGTGGCTATATAGGACTATCACTGTGCTAAATGGGATGGATTCAGTCTAGGTCTAGCAGCTCAAAACTGAGCATCCATGAGGTGCCGTGGGCCCTCAACAGCAGAATCGTGATGCGCCACAATCTGTAATCTCAAGAACTGGCAAATTTCTCACTCTACCATTACCATCAAGAGAGAGGACCAGACCCAGGTTCAATGGGAAATGTAAGACAGCAAGTCAGGGGCATTGAATCAGAGATAGTAGGAACTGCAGATGCTGGAGAATCCGAGACAACAAGGTGCAGAGCTGGATGAACACAGCAGGCCAAGCAGCACCAATTGTGAGCTATTCTGAAAAAACAAGGAACGAACCTGGTAACCTACAAGTAAAGGCTACTTAAATGGTAAACCGTGGGATTAAATTTGTTATTGACTTTCACTTGTGTGTTATTAACAAAATTAAGTGATCCAAAAACCAATGGATCAGATCAAAGATATTGAATCCTCCCACATGCAGTGTTGAAAGGCGGTGGGGGATCCTAAACAAATAACTGAAGGAGAAGGCTCCATAATATCCCCATCTTCAATGATAACAGAGTCCAGTACTTGAGTACAAAATCAAGGTTGAGTAATTCTACCAGAAGTGCCAGGTAGATGATCTATATCAATCTCCTCCTGAGGTTGTGAGAAACAGAGATATTGGTCTTCACGCAATTTGATTAATTCCAAGTGATAAAATAAATGGCTGAAGGCACTGCAGACAGCAAGGGCTCTGGGCCATAAACAACATCCAGGCCGTAGCAATGAGGAATTTGCTCCAGATCTTGGCTTTACCTCAATCCAAGCTATTCCATCAGAACAACACTGGCATCTACCCGACAATGGGGCATCAAGAGACCCCGGCAAATTAAAGTGAATTGGAATCAGGGCAGGGCAGTAGGGAACTGGCTGGAGACTTCAGCACAAAATAACAGAAATATGGCTATTGGAGGGCAACATTCTCAGTCCCAGGAGATCACGAGGTTTCCACAGCTCAGTGTCTTAGGCCCAAACATCTTCAGCTGCTCCCTCTATGACCTTCTTTCCATCATAAGGTCAGAATGGGGATGTTTGTTGATGACTGTGCCATGTTTAGCATCATTCGCAATTCCTCAGGTAATAAAACAGTCTGTGCCTCCATGCACAAAGACCTGGACAGATTTCGAGTTTCAAAGTTATAAGTATTAGATAATACTCATGCCACACAAGTGCCTGGCTTTGACAATCGCCAATGGCCGTCTGACTTTTAATTGATATCACCGAAAACAGATTTGCCCAGCAATCAGCTCATTACGATTTGTGGGATAGTTGCTGTGTTTGCTTACAAGTGAAAGCTGCTAGACATCATAAGCAACTCACTCCTCATGAAGCATCCTTTAACTTCACTGAGTGACATGACAATATGCTCTGTAAGTGCACACCGTCCTCTTTGTTACTGTTCTAGCACAATAAAAACTGCACCTCTCTAAGTTTGATTAGTGATATGCTGACAATAATATCCTTAATAGAATAATCAATTAGAAATGAGGTTTTAGCTTTTCAGCTTTGGAAAAAAAAACTACAAATTTCAAATGCATACAACTTCATGGACTCATGCATCGTAGAACAGAATCTATACAGTGTGGAAACAGGCCATTTGGCCCAACAAGTCCACACTTTACCCTCTGAAAAGCACCTCACCCAGGCCCATCCCTCCACCCTTTCCCTGTATTTCCCCATGGCTAGCACACCTAATCTACACATCCCTGGAAACTATGAACAATTTAGCACAGCCAATCCACCCAACTTGCAGATCTTTGGACTCTGGGAGGAAACCAGAGCACCTGGGAGAAATCCATACAGACACAAGGGAGGAAAGCAAACTCCACGCAGTGACAGTTGCCCAAGGATGGAATTGAACCCAGATCCCCAGTGCTGTGAGGCAGCAGTGCTAACCACAGAGCCAGCAGCTGTTAGTGATTTGTGAATCTCAAGAAAAGAATTTATAATTCTCCTCCATTGCATTCCACATTTTGTTTGATATGTTTGCATCTCCTTCCCCGTCACTTTATCTCAACCTCGGCAAGTTAACACCTCACTACCCTACACAAAGACACTGTTTCTCAGTCATTAGTTCTCCCGTCTCTGATATTGCTGTCCTACTCTGGCAGAAGGGTCCATTCTTTGACCACCTTTTCCCAACAAGTAGCAAGACAATACAGAAACAAAGCCATGAAGGTTTCATCATTTGTTAGTTAAATGGGTTCCATAAAATTTGGTAAATATAGTTTTTTTAAAAAACAAAATAATATTAATTTGTTATT
Organism: Rhincodon typus; assembly: GCF_021869965.1. Classification (NCBI taxonomy): domain Eukaryota; kingdom Metazoa; phylum Chordata; class Chondrichthyes; order Orectolobiformes; family Rhincodontidae; genus Rhincodon; species Rhincodon typus. Next base: position 11,222,464 of record NC_063347.1, read on the forward strand.
AAAACCTATTATATCGGCAATTATTTCTCAGGTGGAAATCTATGTTTTCGGTCATTATGCAATTGAGTTCTAGAATTGAAAAAGACATCAGCAATGTTGCCCGGTCAGAAGGAGTGAAAAAGGTACGACAGACCTCTCAGATCTGTTACAATGTCACCAGTTTTTATACAATTCATTCTGCTACATGGATTAGAAGCATCTTATGAAAAGGTGTCCCACAAGAGTATGAAAAATTACATCAGCTTCCACTTTGGGAACTGTCAACACCTTTTCACAATCCAAATTCATTCACAAGCAGCCTATTGAATTTTTCTTTCTATAATAAGCCGATGTAGTTTGGCTTGTTAACTGAGATTTTGGTCATCTATCCTAATGTCTCCTAACATGGCTTGTTATTAAATTTTGTTCCATTGGTATATTTTGTTCCATAATGCCCCTCTGAAGCGACCTGCTGTGTTTTATTATATTAAAGATGTCATGTAACACAAGTTACTGTTCAGGGAATCAAATGTGACTGACTGTCTTGCAAACCTCACGGTCTCTGAAAACCTCTATGCGTGAAAACCGAAGCTAGTATTTTTAATATATAGATTGCTCATCTTAAAATATTTACATCTCTCCTCCAAGGAAACAGTAAATCATTACACCAGAGGGAAATTTTCTTCCTGCTATTCCCCGCTTTTTATTTTAATTTTTCTCTGCCATTCCCGTTCTTTAGAGCCGGCAAACTGATGCTTTTGTCTGTCTGCATTGAAAGTAATGTTAAATATAATCTGGCACAACATTATTCAAAACACATTTCACCATTGCTTACAAAATCAATTTGCTTGAGAGACAAAATGTTCCCTACTTACACGTCAGGGAGTTAGATTAGTTAACACTTTAAGTATTTTGAAATAACTGTTTGTTTAGAGATATAGAAAACTAAGAAAAGCTACGTACTCACATTCAGATCACCCCAATTAAATTAGGCTTAAAACATATCCAAGGACAAGATGCCCCTTGACACATGCTCAGCTTATTCCTGTGCCCGTCCTTGTGGTGTCCAAATTGAGATCTATGCTCAATCAAGAACGGGACTGTTTTTATCCTGCATGTCTCAAACAGTCTAAGAAGTCATTAATATTCAATAAAATCAGTAACGGCCTTTAAATTAACCATTTCATATAAAAATAACTGCTTAGGAGCTGAGAAATTGCTTCCACCAAAGGGTTTGCTATCACACATTTGCAAGTTAATTTTGAGAAATATGTCGAGTGACTTTTCATGCCTGCAACATATACCTAAGGACCATTTTAATAACCTTTTTACTTTATCCCTGCAATTGCTAATTTGCTAATTGTTCACTTAAATGGGCCACCCTGTCTCAGAAGTCCTGTTGTAATATAGGCCATGTGAAATCATGATCTCCTGACCTATTATTGCCAACAGAAGCCAACTAAATACAACTTTGTACTGATACTGCAGCTGTCTGCAAAGTGTAGTAGAGCATGGCAGCATTAAAGGGAACATTCGATACCTATAATAAGAGTGTGGAGGCTCAGACTGAGTTTCTGTTCGATTATAAAACTGACAGTGCCAACTTTCTCCTCTAAGATAGTATTGGGAAAACTCTGGGAAAGCACACAGTCCAGAAAGATGTCATCAACAATAAAGAGAATTTGCAAATCACCCTTCCGCTGATAAAAATATCACATTTAAACAGCTCTTATTTAAACATATGCAGCGCAGTGTTCTTAAAACTTGACCCAAGGTTTCTGCAGTAAAGCGATGATGACTAATGTGGTCATTGAACCTAACTACAACTGACAAACAAACTGGACTGTTTAAAATTATTTAAAATTCCCACGAACAGCTGGGTTTCCCAGTATAAAACAGGAATAATGTTGGTCACATCACCATCATTTGCGAGCTTCCCTGAAGCATAAAACAAAGACATTTATACGACTCAACTTGAGAAAAACTGAACGATCTTTCAGAAGTGACCCTCTGCACTGGTTGAGAATGAAATAAAGGTGCAAGGGATGTTCATGGGCAATCCGATTATAACATTGCAAGCACCGGATTTACAGTGTAGCTTTTACGAAGCGGGCAGTGCAATTCCAACCATCACTGGGATTAAAATATTTATGACTTCCAGCAAATTGTCACAGTACCAGAAGGAGATTTATTCTGTAGCTGGTCATTAATTCGAGTCGGGGACCGGTGGAAGTGACACATGGAAGCCCAGAGAAATGTTTAATTCAAGCCCCCTATAAACTTGTCCCCAAACATGGGCCCCTGAAAAATCAGTGCTGAGGATTTGAGAGCAAACCTGCCCATTTTATAACATATTTCCTCCACTTGATTTCTCAAGTCAGCTTCCAAACCGAAGTGACAAACCAGAATGATAGCAGATAGGCAGACTCATCTTCAGTACATCTTCTCCCAGTTACGTTGATAAATCCTTCATTTTTGTTAAGACCCAAACTAAAACACACTTACTGATCAGGATCTTTGCCGCTGGAATAGTTTATACCAGATGTGCAAATATTTAGCCTTTCTTACTCAATGACTCAAATTACAAATGCAATATTCTCCAAAACAAAACAGTCCCTCTGTGTTTAAAGCTGGAGACAGTGAAATATTATTATTTTCCTGCGCTGGGAGCGTTAGTCTAGATATAGCATTAGGGCGAATGGGATCAAAGGATTGGAGGAGAAAGCATTAGGCTATTGAGTTGGACGATCGTGCCACGAGCCATGATCGCGACGAATGATGGAGCTGGCTCGAAGGGCCGAATGGCCTCCTCCGGCTCCTATCTTCTATGTTTCTATGAAGAATAAGCAGTTCAGTTGAATCATATTTGTATCATCAACCAGTCAGCGGCTTATTGAAAGGGAATGGGAAACACTGGAATACATAACGTTATACAAATGAGGGAGGAAGAAATCTTTTCTGAGTTTTGTGTTTTTTTTAAGAAAGGAAGCTAAATATGAAGGGTAACGCGGACTGGGATGGATTATCGCGGGAGAATGAAGTATCTTTGGACCTGGGATCACACTAGCACATTCCCGCTAATGACAAGCTGCTCGAAAAGGCTGTGCTTCAGTCGTATAGCTGGACAATTGCGTCCAGAACGGAGCATTTGTGAACTCAAGAGTGCGTTATAAAGTGCAGCTTCAACAACTCCTTCGAACGCTGACAAAATGCAAAGATGGGAAAGTAACAAAAAAAGGTACCCTCAGAAGTGTATCTAGATTTTGAGAGGGGAGTGGAGGCGAAGATGTGAAATCTGGCGCCGGCACATCGAAATCTCCGCAGTATTATGTAATAGTAAGGAATTAAGCTCTGTTTCTTTTATGCACGCTGCCTATCCAAATTAAGTGGGGGCGACGAATCAAAGCTTAATAGCCATAAGCGCAAACTTGGCTTTTGTTGTGGAAAATGTTACAGGGAATACATGTCCCAAAATCCAGCCCCTCACAAAAACACACACAAACACACACGTGCAAAAACACTGAAACTGACAAAGTATATGCATTTTCCATTGCACCCCCAGTAAAGTGTTGTCCGCTGTAACTCTGCTAGTAACTACTTCATGCAGACGAGGGTGCTGTTGTACAATCGAGTCCTCTTCATACATGTAACAGATTTAAACCCCAACACAGCTCTGACTAAAAACAAAATCTGGATTGCTACTAGTGGAAGTTCTTTTTTTTTCAAGATTCATCTGTTAGAATATTTTGAAAATAAAAGGATTATGTTTTTTAAAAAAAATTGCTGTGCCGTCTGGATCAGTCCACAATCACCCTGCAACAACAATTCAATCTTTTGACCCAGGTCACAATTTTCTTCCAGCGGAATTATCTTTTCACTTAACACATGTTTCCAAACAGAATGACAGCACCCGGCATTGTTGTACGTCCCAACTTTGTTTTCGATGTATAAGAAACTCCAACTGTTTGATTATCCAGGGTGCAGGCAATTCCACACGCACAGGCACACACACAGAGACACATACACACAGACACACACACAGATACACATACACACACAGACACACACACACAGACACACAGAGGCACACATACACACACACACTTGCAAACTGAATACAGCCCAAATTTGGAACATTTCGTCAACAGCCTAGCATTGGTGACCAGACACTTTAAAACAAAATTAACCAAAATGTAGTCAAAAATGAGTCAACATTAAAAGGTATTTTAGATCGCCGCTTTAACCTGTGATTTTACAGACAACGCTTCGAGCCAGCTCCCCCCCTGCAAATCTGCCAATACAACCAGATACGATACTTACTTCGTTCTGCTTTTTCTTGGTGGATGTGTGGTCTAATTCCTGCGGCACCTGTCCGGTTAAACGTGTCCCAAGACTGTGTTATTTACAAGAGGTGATCAAAGGGACTGGAACCCCACTCGGTGAGTTCTCTGCTCTGCTTGTATGAGAAGTACGATGCTCCAGATGGACCACTGCCCCGCGAACCATGGGCATCAGTCTCTTCAGGGAGCCACATGTGCTGCTCTCCGATCAGTTGCTGGATGGTATTTGAGTCAGTCAGAGAGTGAGATTCAGGCAGAGCGAGCTGGGAGCCAGGCAAACACCACTACTCAGAGAGACCAGGAAAGAAGCAGAGCAGTGCAGCGCTGGGTACACACTGACTGCAAGCGATTAGGCAGAAACGGAGCAGGGGGAGGGTACATTACACACCCAGCACTGGGGGGAGGGTACATTAC
>NC_063347.1:11227206-11240709 GCF_021869965.1 Rhincodon typus
TTACACACCCAGCACTGGGGGGAGGGTACATTACACACCCAGCACTGCAGGGAGGATGCATTACACACCCAACACTGGGGGGAGGGCATATTACACACCCAGCACTGGGGGGAGGGTATATTACACACCCAGCACTGGGGAGAGGATACATTACACACCCAGCACTGGGGGGAGGGTACATTACACACCCAGCACTGGGGGGAGGGTACATTACACACCCAGCACTGAGGGGAGGGTATATTACACACCCAGCACTGGGGGAAGGATGCATTACACACCCAGCACTGGGGGGAGGGTGTATTACACACCCAGCACTGGGAGAGGTACATTACACCCTAGCACGGGGGTGGGGGGGAGGTGGAAGGGTAAATTACACACCCAGCACTGGGGGGAGGGTAAATTACACACCCAGCACTGGGGAGAGGGTACATTACACACCCAGCACTGGGGAGAGGGTACATTACATACCCAGCACTGGTGGTGGGCAGACATACATTACACACCCAACAATGGGGGAGTGTACATTACACACCCAACACTGGAGGGGGGGATACATTACACACCCAACACTGGGGGGGATACATTGCACACCCAGAACTGGGAGACGGTTCATTACACACCCAACACTGGTTTGAGATATTGCAAACCCAACTCTGGGAGATTATTTATTGTACACCTAACTCTATAAGATTTATACCTATCTGCGTAAGATCTATTTTACACAATTCAGTACCCTCCTGCAATCTCCCAAGATCGAATAGGAGTTCAGAGGGTTATGCTGTACAGTTTACGAAGATACACACAGAGGGGATTGTTCCTGATTGTATTTGCTGTGAGGGAGATGTTAATTGCTGATTGCCAACGATGACTGAATTGCCTTCATTATACTCAGTGTAACAGGAATTGCACAGGCTGTGGTGAATCAGGCATGGTATGAAATTCTTTCTCAATCGTTCCAGCAGGGAATGTTTCTCATCTCAGTTTCTGTATTTGCTGACATCCCCTGGGCCAGAACCCAGTGGTGGGTTGGTTTTCAAAATGACAATTGCAGAATTTCTTGAAGGATCCTCACAGGTTTTAATTTTGGAGCCAGGTCACACATTCACTGCTGATTAACACTCCTTAAGTTCCTCCAGTCTCCAAGGGCCCAAACATACTTTCCAGGTGAAGCAACACTTCACCTGCACTTCACAGAAGCTAGTCTACTGCATTCACTGCTCACAATGTGGTCTCCACGACACTGGGGAAACGAAGCGTAGACTTGGTGACTGCTTTGCAGAACATCTACGTTCTGCTCACAAAAAAGACCCTGAACTACCTGTTGCCTGCCACTTCAATGCACCACCCTGCTCCCTGGCCAACATCTCTGTCTCTGGCTTGCTACAGTGTACCAGTGAAGTCCAACGCAAACTGGAGGAACAACACCTCATTTTCCGCTTGGGGACCCTACAGCCCTCCGGACTCAATATTGAGTTCAATAATTTTAGGGCCTAAACTCTCCCATGTCCCAGCCCCCGACCCCACACACCAGGCCTTGTTACCACGTGGCCTGCCACTACACACCCCGCTGTTGTTAGTCACTAACAGTCCCCATTAACAACTATTCACCCTCCCAACCTGATCGTTAGCAACTCCTTTGTCTGTCCAACTGTCTTTCTCTCTCTTTGGGCTCTATCCTATCGTTTACTCCCTGCCCCACCCACCTCCCTATTTTCTGCACATAAACTGACGTTTTCCCAGCCACCATCAGTTCTGAGGAAGGGTCACCCGACCCGAAACTCTGTTTTCTCCTTCACAGATGCTACCAGACCTGCTGAGCTTTTCCAGAAACTTTGTTTTTGTTTAAGTTCCTACAAGATCTTTTGGTGCAAGGGGCTGGTAACCCAATCTCTGAGGTGGAAGCTCCTTACTCGAGTTCCACACTGGAACCATGGGAAAACAAGTCAGAGATCTACCTGCAAGTCTTGCCAACATGTGCCAATAGGAGGTGGTTAGAGTGGAATAGTGTCCTCGTCAGCCATAGAAAGAACTTTGGAACCTCTTATAATCACTATCCATTGCTCCAGGCTACAACATGGTAGGAAAACTACAACAACAGTTCCTGACTGAATTGTTCCATGTTATATTCTAAGCGGAGCTTATACTTACATATGTACAAACATACTTATTAAGGGACCTGTCTGTTCTCAAAATACCATTTTCTTTTCCCACTGAGCCCTAACATATTTCAGGGCAAAGCTGTTGGTTTTATCGTGGGGTTCAAATATACCTCCCTGCAATTGGAAACACCTCTATGGGGCTGACTAGCACATACATGCACTGATCAGTACCTTCTTCTGCTCCCTCACTGTTCCTGTTTTTCCACCTCCATCAGCATCTATTAATTACATTTAAAGGAAACATGGGATCTGGGCTAGCATTGTGGAACTTTTCTGGGATTTGAGTTCCTGACTCCTCAATGAAAACTCAATTTCCTGTCTCTCTATCATCATCCTGTTTTATAAATCTTCAAGTTCTCTGCACTGCTTCAAACTTGGCCTCTTGGCCATCCTTGGTTTTAATGATTCTACCACTGGTGGCCGGGCCTTCAGCTGCTCAAGCCCTCAAATTTAGCAGGCCAACGATAAACCTTTCCGTTGCATTGCCTCACGTCCTTGCTTTGAGTCACTCCTGAAAATCTGCCTTTTTGACTAAACATTTTGTGACCTGTTATAATTCTCCTGATGTTTTTATATGTTAAATGAGCTACGCAAGTTATTGTTGGTGTAATGCACAATTAAAATTCACAAAATGCAAGTTTTTAGGTGTGCTGAGAACTTTCTACTTTTCACGAGTGTCAATGTTTACATTTAGCTAAGACAACAAGGTGCAGAGCTGGATGAACACAACAGGCCAAGCAGCATCATAGGAGCAGAAAGGCTGACATTTCGGGCCTAGACCCTTCATCAGAAATGGGGGAGGGGAAGGGGATTCTGAAATAAATAGGGAGAGAGGGGGAGGCGGATAGAAGATGGATAGAGGAGAGGATAGGTGGAGAGGAAACAGACAGGTCGAAGAGGCGGGGATGGAGCCAGTAAAGGTGAGTGTAGGTGGGGACTTAGGGAGGGGATAGGTCAGTCCAGGGAGGACAGACAGGTCAAGGGGGCGGGATGAGGTTGGTCGGTAGGAGATGGGGGTGGGGCTTGAGGTGGGAGGAGGGGATAGGTGGGAGGAAGAACAGGTTAGGGAGGCGGGGACGAGCTGGACTGGTTTTGGGATGCGGTAGGGTGAGGGGAGATTTTGAAGCTTGTGAAATCCACAGTGATACCATTGGGCTACTTGTCTTTAACAACAAGCCACCAATTGAAAACTCTTTTCATTAAGAGAGTTTGTGGTGTTATGACTAGAGATTAAATCATATCCTCATATCCTTGAGTATCCAATTAAAGATTTTCCAAATATAATCATACAGCATGGAAACAGACCCTTCAGTCCAACCAGTCCGTACCGAACATCATCTCAAACTAAACTAGAGCCATCTGCCTGCAACAAAGAATCTGTGTTTATAATGATTTCAATTCTCGTTAGCACACCTTTCTTAGTTACACCATTCTCTAACTAAAATGTAGCTTACTATATTTTTCGGAAACAACAATGAGCCAATTGCAAGGTTTTCCTGAGTGAAAGAAAGAGCATTTAATATCCCATAACAACGATAGAAGTCCCCTTGTTGTCACTTTCCACCCCATCAGTTTCCACATTCAAAAGATCATCTTCCGTCATTCCTGCCACCTCCAGCAGGATACCACCAACAAATACATCTTCCGTTCCTTCCACTATCAGCAATCCACAGGGTCCATTCCCCCGTGACACTCTGGTTCACTCCTCCATCACTCTTAACACTACCCCATTCCCCCATGGTGTTTTCACATGCAACCGCAGAATACCTGCCCATTCATATCCTCCTTCTTTGCTGTCCAAGGCCCCAACTCCCAGCTGAAGCAATGTTTTACCTGCATTTCTTTCAATCTGGTCTACCAACCTCGTTGCTCACAACATGGTTTCCTCCACATTACTGAAACCAAGGACAGACTGAATGACCACTTTGCGGAACACCTCCTCACTTTCCATAGGAATGACTCCAGCCTTCCAGTTGCTTGTTATTTCAAGAAAACACCTCACTCCCGTGCTATCATTTCTACCGTTGGCTCGCTGCACTGTTCCGATGAAGCTCAACGCATGCTGGAGGAACAAGAGCTCATTTTCCACTGTGGCACTTTACAGCCTCTCAGACAAATCATTGAGTTCCGCAACTTCAGAGTACGACATCTGTACTCCATTTCTCTTAAATCCCCCACACTTCCCGGTGGCCATCTCTTGATTAAGCCCAGTTGGCTTTGCTGTCAACACAGCAGACCCATTTTCTCCCTTTAACAGGTAACATTTTAACATGTTTTTACATATCCATCTCTCTTTTCTGAACCACTGTTGCTGCCTTTGTCTTTTGCTCTGGGCACCCTCATGATCTGTCCTACTCTCTCCTCCTTCCCCTCTGTCCACATCATCAAAACCATCATTTTCCAGCTCGTTTCGATTCCAGTCAGACTGGACACAAAATGTTAACTCTGTCTCTGCTTCCACAGATGCTGCCAGACCCACTGAGTTGACTGTCATAGAGTTATACAGCATGGAAACAGACCCTTCAGGCCAACTCATCCACGCCAACTTCTTCAGCACTTTCTATTTTTATTTCCAGCATCTGCAGCATTTTGCTTTTATTTGAGCAAATGTGACACCCACTAAACCTGAGGAAAGTACTTAGGGTGAAATGTCAGGCATGCACTGTACAAAAGAAGAGAAAGGCAGATTAATCACTGGGTCAAATCCTGGACTTCCCTCATGAATGGCATTGTGGGTCTATCTCCAGCATGTGGACTGCGGTAGCTCAATAAGGCAGCTCACCACCAACATCTCAAGGGCACTGGGAGTGGGCAATAAATACTGTCTAAGCCAATGATGCATTTTCCCTCATTACAACAACAAAACTTCAAAAATTAAGTGTAGAGTTCTTTGGGGCACGCTGAGATCATGAAAGACGCTGCATAAATGCAAGCATTTTGTTGATCCATCCATTTCAAGTGCAGTTGCGTTTTTATTAAGTTTGAAATGCGGAGCCCAATATTCACCGACTCAAAATCTTCTTGCTTGCACAGAGATAAATATGGGCCAGTTATGATCCTGTTGGTTTAGATTTCCTTCACTCATAGCAATTGACTGCAAGGAAAAACATGGATATAAAGCCATTCCCAAAGAACTGCATGTCCAAGCTGCCAATACATCACCATACTAGGCTTCACTGTGAATCAGCTTTACCTGACCTGGGGCTAGTTGGTTATTAGGATGAAATCATTGGCAGAATCACCTCATTGTTTAACAGGCTCAAGACAATTATAAACCTATTCTTTTTACAGCTGGTATATTGCGTTCAGGGCACAGATTATAAGGTACATTGTATGAAGGCAAAAGGTCCCAACTTTTCATCAGCTTGTTGAATTGACAATCCCATAATTTATCACTTGGGGTTAGCAACCAGTCAAAGTTTCCATCTCCTTCAAAAAAAAACACAAAAGAACATCAACTTATAAAGTGTGAATGGATCATTAACTACCTTTCCTTGCTGCTTAGAGTCCAGTTTAAGGTCTTGTCATTGATGGATCACTCTTTGGTGATTAATGACAGCCCTCAGCACGGAGCACACTTCAGGAAGCTATAAAATGTGAACATTGGACATTTAATTCATGCACTGTCAACTGTTGGCAACTGCAATTTCACACTGGCCCCAAAGGTGATGGCTCACATCCTGGCGAATAAAGCGCAAAAGCCTCTCACAAAGTAAGGCGACAAGGTTCGCAATAAGCAGGAGCAAAACAGAAGTTGCTGGAAAAGCTCAGCGGGTCTGGCAGCGCCTGTGAACAAAAAAATCAGAATTAATGTTTTGGGTCCGGTGACCCATCCTCAGCTAGCAATAAGCAGGGCAGGGTATAATAACTGTCAGGGACCTGAGAGGAGGCGCTGCAAGCTGGCAAAATTGGCAAGGCTGGTCTTGCAACTGTGCTTGGCTCACTCATGCTAATGAGACTTCATAACGAAGGTGGGTCGAGTTGTGGATAGTGCGGAGGGCTGTTCTAGGTTACAAAGGGACATTGATAGGATGCAGAGCTGGGCTGAGAAGTGGCAGATGGAGTTTAACCCTGAAAAATGTGAGGTGATTCATTTTGGAAGGACAAACTTGAAAGCAAAATACAGAGTTAATGGAAAGATACTTGGCAGTGTGGAGGAGCAAAGGGATCTTGGGGTTCATGACCACAGTTCCCTGAAAGCTGCCACCCAGGTGGATAGATTTGTTAAGAAGGCATATGGTGTGTTAGCTTTCATTAATAGAGGGACTGAGTTCAAGAGCCGTGAAGTTATGCTCCAGCTATACAAAACCCTGGTTCGGCCACATCTGGAGTATTGTGTCCAGTTCTGGTCGCCTCATTACAGGAAAGATTTGGAAGTGTTGGAAAAAGTGCAGAGGAGATTTACCAGGATGTTGTCTGGAATGGAGGGAATGTCTTTTGAGGAAAGGTTGAGAGAGCTAGGGCTTTTCTCTTTAGAACGACGAAGGATGAAAGGTGACTTGATAGAGGTGTACAAAATAATTAGAGATATAGATAGAGTGGACAGCCAGAGACTTTTTCCTAGGGTGGATGCAGCTATTACGAGGGGGCATAGTTTTAAAGTGAGTGGAGGTAGATATAGGGGAGACATCAGAGGTAGGTTCTTTACTCAGAGAGTGGTAGGGGCGTGGAATGCATTGCCGGAGAGGGTAGTGGAGTCGGCCTCATTAGGGGCATTTAAGTGGCAATTAGATTGGCATATGGATAATAGTATAAGGTAGGGGTGGAGGTTAGATAGACCTTAGGTTTAGGGTAAAAGTTTAGTTCAACATCGTGGGCCGAAGGGCCTGTACTGTGCTGTACTGTTCTATGTTCTAAAACCCATTTGTTTCTGTGCAGCTCTTCTTTCTCTTCATTCGTGGCCCATATGCATCGCTGACTGGGACAGAATTTATTGTCTGTCCCTATTCGCCCTCAAGAAGGTGGTGGTGAGCTGCCTTCTTGAACCGCTGCAATCCCTGCCCACGATGTCCTGAGGGAGAGAATTCCAGGATTTTGACCCAGCAACACTGAAGCAACGGTGACATATTTCCAAGTCAGGACAGTGAGTGGCTTCGTGGGGAACTTGCAGGGGGTGGTGTTCCCATGTATCAGCTTGTCCTTCTAGGAGCTAGTGGTTGTGGGGTTGGAAGGTGCTGTCTGAGGATCACTGGTGAATTTCTGCAGTGTGTTTTGTAGGCTAGTACGCACTGCTGCTACCGAGCATCGGTGGTGGAAGGATTGGGTACTTGTGGGTGTGGTGCCAGTCAAGTGGGCTGCTTTGTCCTGATGGCAGCAAGCTTCTTTAGTGTTGTTCGAGCTGCACCCATCCAGGCAAGTTGGGGGCTGGCGTTCATCTCAGTGACTGCACCTTATCAGGTGCGGCACACACTGGGTGGAAGTGACCAATGGCTGGTGTTGTGTCCTTGTGAATATTTGTTCGCTACCAATCAGCTTAACTGGATTGTTCTGTCTGAGATGCCACATCTGCATTATTGCATACTTCTGGATTGTCTTTGCACCTTCATACTACAGACTGGATAAAGGAATTGAAGGGGCCTTGATAAATGAAGAGAAGGGGCAGAGCTAGTAGGAACTGCCGATGCTGGAGAATCTGTGATAACAAGGTGTAGAGCTGGATGAACACAGCAGGCCAAGCAGCATCAGAGGAGCAGGAAAGCTGATATTTTGGGTCTGGACCCTTCTTCAGAAAATCTGGTGATGGTGATAGGTGAGTGCAGGTAGGCAGTGATGGGGATTGGTCAGTGAGGTGGGAGGGGCGGATAGGTGGGAGAGAAGATGGACAGGTTGTGTCAGGCCAAGGAGGCGGGGATAAGAGGGTGAATTGGACATCGTGTGAGGCTGAGGGTGGGGAGATTTTAAAACTGGTGAATTCCATAGAAATACCTTTGTTGGTATCCAACCAGGGGCTGCCTAACCTGTTCAATGTTTATGTAAAAAATTTGGATCAAAGAAAGTCTACAGCACAGAAAAAGGCTACTTGGACCATCATGTCTGTGCATCAGCCAGAAAAACGAGACCTATAAAAGCAAAATACGGCAGATGCTGGTAACCTGAAACAAGCCAGCAATGTGGCTGACTCTTATTTATTAATTTTATTTAATATATTGTCACTTGTACGTAGGTACAGTGAAAAGTAGATAATATTGCCACGTTCCGGCGCTATTTGGTTTACAATAAATTATTGAAAAAATTGTACAAATGGTAAAATACTGAATAAATTAATACTAAATTGATATAACTAAAACTGAAACAAATTGAAAAGTTCATCTTTCCCTCTCCGTAGACTTCACCCTCTCTGCTCCTCCAGTCGCCGCTGTCCAACGCCGTGCCCCCGGGTCCTGGCAATGTGCTCCTTTTCTGCTGCCACCAGTGCCATCGCCCCCATGTCTGCCACCTCCAAGCTAGAGATGGCCGTGCTGTGTGGATCCCGCACCACCTCCGAGCTGGAGATGGCCGTGCTGTGCGGATCCCACACCACCTCCGAGCTGGAGATGGCCGTGCTGTGCGGATCCTGCACCTCTTCTGTGCTGGACACCGATTGATGGTCCTGGCTCAAAGTCAACGGGCATGGTCCTGGTTCTGACTCTTAATTGCCCTCTGGGCAATTAGGAATGGGCAATTAATGCGGGCCTAGCCAACCATACAATCATCCTGTGAATGAATAAAAATAAAACTGGGGAAACTCAACAGACTGGGGCTGACCTCTGGAAAGAGAAACAGAGTTAACGTTTCAAGCCCAGTAAAACTTCTTCATATCTGAAAGGGGCTACAAAATGTTTTCTTATATGCTTTTTACAGTGGAAGGGTAGAGGTGAGGGGAGCAGATGGAGTAAAGGCTCAGTGCAAAAGACAAAGGAGCTGGTAAAGGTAAAATAGTGATTTAAATCTCCCTTTCACACCTTAATTTACAAGCACTTTACTTCCTTTACCGTCATTAACAAACCTCTGCCTTTTGCAAGACAATGTTTGAAATGACCTCATTGTTACAAACACATCTAATTTCTTGTTACACAACAATTGCATTGTCATTCCACAATTGTTAAGGAAATGCATTGCAAGCTTAGCACATAAAGGGCATCAGAGAAGTGTCAAATCAAGCAACTCCTCAGAGAAAAGGTAAGGTTCCCAGGAATAAATGATATGAGGTATTATTTTCTATATCAAGCAACCATAATGTCAAATCTTCATGGTCTTCTCATGATGTTGGAACTATATCTAGGACCATGGATTGAAGATAGTGTTGATTTTGCAGACTTACCCACTGGCAGAAATAATTATATCAACGTCAATGAAAGTGGCCTAAAGATTGAGAGATGGGAGGAACTGCTGATGCTGAAGTCTGAGATAACAAGGTGTAGAGCTGGATGAACACAGCAGGCCAGGCAGCATCAGAGGAGCAGGAAGGCTGATGTTTTGAGTCTGGACCCTTCTTCAGAAAAAAAGTTTGACCAGTTTTTTACTGTGTGGAAAGCCACCAACTAAAATGATGTTTGCTCCTCCTATGCACTCATAACCAGTTCTGAGGAAGGGTCACCAGACCCGAAATGTTAACTGTGATTTCTCTCCGCAGATGCATCCAGACCTGCTGAGCTTTTCCAGCAATTTCTGTTTTTGTTTCTGATTTCCAGCATCTGCAGTTCTTTTTGTTTTTAATATGAATGCAAACATGGTCAAGAAATAAAGGATGAAATGATGGTAAATCCAGAGGGAAGTATGACTTTCTGAGTTACCCGCTAAAGACAGGAGAATTTGTGAAATGTGATAGCCACCTCGGAAAGCAAGGAACTTCTTATGACATCCAACCATTTGTTTTGAATAACACCAAAGGATCAATGATCACTGTTGGGCACTGTTCACAGATTTTCACACAGAATTTGTCATTATTCAAAGAACTGAAAATGTCAGTCATCAACATTGAATCTGATTCTGACATTAACGTCTCAGATGAACAACACAAAATCACTGATGAAGATTATGAGTTAAATGAGACTATACCTGAGGTCAGAAAGACTATACCTGAGGTCAGAGAATACCTTGTTTGTGAGATGACAGTACTGAAGGAACTATGTAACTACATGAATTATGTTCAGTTGGTGAACAAATCTCTAACCTCAATGTACACCACTGGGTGTGTTGGCCAGCTAATACAAGGATTTAAATACAAAGTTGAATGATCATGTCATACGTAAGTTTATTCATAGGATCCCCACAGTATGGAGGCAGGCCATTCAGCCCATCAAGCCCACACCGACCCTCCAAAAAGCATTCCACCAAGACCCACCTCCCCACCCTATTCCTGTAACCCTGCATTTCCCATGGCTAATCCACCTAGTCTGTACATCCTGGACACTCTGGGCAATTTAACATGGCCAGTCCACCTAATTTGTGGTCCTAACCTCTGGACTGTGGGAGGAAGCCAGACATGGGGAGAACATGCAAACTCCACACAGTCACCGAATCAAACCTGGGTCTCTGGCACTGTGAGAGAGCAGCACTAACCACTGAGCCATCATGCTGCCCAAATTGTTTAGATTTTGGAGACAAGTCATTAAAACATACTGTACCTCTTATTAAAGATAGGTTGAAATGTATAATAGTGTTCACTTGAAGCCACCATACCAAGACACACAAGCAAATGGATTTGTACGTAGAGGCAGGCAAAAACATGACAGCAGAAAAACAGTCATTGTTGCATTCCGTATTCTTTTCTATAGCGGTGTCTAAAACAAAAGAATGTCAAATACATCTGAGAATCTAAAAACAAATGCCACTATGGGTTGGTGGAGGAGGGAATGAATGTTTAAAGTGGTGGATAGTGTGACAATCAAGCAGGCTGCTTTGTTCTGGATAGGGTCAATCTGTTAGAGTGTTGTTGGATCTGCATTAATCCAGTAAGTGGAGAGTATTCCATCAGACACTGATCTGTACTCTGTAGATGCTAGGTAGACCTTGGGGATTCAGGAGGTGAGTTACTTATGACAGAATCACTGGGCTTGGTATTTTTGTGGCTGATCTTAGTTCTCTGGCCAATGGTGAACCGGAGGAAGTTGAAAATGAAGGATCCCTTCCTGCATTAAACCATGGTTTGATTTCAAAAGTGCTTCATTGGATATAAAACACACTGGGAGATCCTGTGACGGAGAAACACATCATATAAACCTCTATTTCTTTAATTACAGACTGTATTACAGCTCAGGAAAGACGGCATGTTTGGCACTTACTGATAAGTACATTTTTCAATTAAAAAGTCTGTCAGAGAAACTAAAGTGTTGTTGTGAATATGTTCCCAGTGAACTGGATCACTAAACTCAATTATTCTTAACCACCATTGCATACCCATTCCTTCATCCGCCAGCGAAATCTGTCCATGGACAAATGAACCTAATTTTGTTCATTCGTAAGTATGGCCTACATTCAGGGTAGGGGTTGGGGTGCTTCTGGGGGATTGCGACACCAATTAGCCATCCCAGTGAATCCAGACAAGCAGAGACTTAAATAATAAAATTCAAGACATTGAGAAATATCATAGAGTCATAGTATGATACAGCATGGAAACAGACCCTTGGGTCCAACAAGTCCATGCCGACCATAATCCCAAATTACTCCCACCCAACTGTGCTTGACTCATATCCCTCCAAACATTTCTTATTCACGTACTTATCCGAATGTCTTTTAAGCATTGCACCAGGGAGTGTGGACAAAATGAGATGAGGCCAGTTATAAGTAGCTGGTTGGTCCATGGAAGGGTGATGAGTTGTCAACAGCAAAAGCCTTCTACCTGCCAACAACTGTGAAATTGCCCCTTAAGTGGCTGCACAGCTCGTGCATGTGAACGAGATAGCCAGAGGCTTTCAGATCTCTGCAAAGGGTGGTTGGTGACCTTGTCTTTGCAGGGAAAAGTGCTTAAAGCCTGAAGAAAGCAGTTTATTTGCCCTTATCAGTTGTTGCAAGCTGTTGCTATTACTCAGTATGTCAGAGACTTTATAAGCTCTGAACCAGTCACTCTGTGCCTCCTGTGAGAAAGTGAAAGTATCTAAAGCAGCAAGTCCTAGTGAGTAAGAAGGATCATGTCAATGAACCTTGTGGACAGGGGCAATAGAACTGCCTTCCTAGATCTTCCCTCCACTAACACCGGTAACACTATATTTTTTGTGACATTTGTATGTATGTGTGAGGGGAGTTTTACAAGGGGGATAGAGTTTTAACTAGTGTCCATTGTGACACAATGTCAAATTTAGCTTGATAATGTTCGTGGGAAGTATCTTGGGACTTTGCTATACATTAAAAAAAACTATAGAAATAAATGTTATTGATTAAATAGTTGTTCGCTGGTAAAGAACTTGAATAGTGCTGGAAAAAGACATTTTATCAAAGCTTTGCACCTTGCACTCTTCTGGACATTTTGCTAGAATACTGTTGTAAGAATGAAACAACATTTATACTGTATGAGAAGACAGAGCTGGTTGGTTGACAAGTGAACTCTGATTGGTAGAGGCATTGCCATGGATAATACATCAGTAAGATTATGACTGATAGTTAAACGTTAAACTTTGTTTAGCACCTATTTGGCACAGAATAGAGAGAAGGTCTATGTGGTACTTAAAGGTGTTAACTGGCTTAAGGGCAGCCCAGTTACTGAACCCCATCACTGCTCCTCTGTAAAATGTTGGACATGTGGACCTTCTCTCTATGAC
The DNA here is from genome assembly GCF_021869965.1 of Rhincodon typus. NCBI lineage: Eukaryota > Metazoa > Chordata > Chondrichthyes > Orectolobiformes > Rhincodontidae > Rhincodon > Rhincodon typus. The sequence continues at coordinate 11,240,102 of NC_063347.1, forward strand.
TCTCTCTATTCCTCTACACCTCTCAGTATTCTCCCAAATTTTGTGCATTTATTTGCCATGTTTGACCTCCCTAAGTGCATCATCTCACCCCTGTCTGTGTTAAAATCAATTTGGCACCTTTCTGGCCATCTGCCCAGTCCATCGGTACCTTCCTACGGTAGCAGACAGTCCCTTCCTCATTTTCAGCCCTTTTTTGTGTCATCTATAAATTTCTTGATCATGCACCCTATGTCTATGCCCAAATAATCAATGCATTCTCGGTGTATATTTATATATGGGACATAGTATTGACCCAGCAGAATTATATTGGAAACAGAATTCCAGTCACAAAAACATATCCACCAATGCCACAGAACCAATTTTATATCCAGCTTGCTGCAATCTCCTAGATTCTGTTTTTTTTAACATGGGATGGTGATGGATAGTGATGTCACTGGGCTGGTAATCTAGAGGTGCAGTCTGACATTTTAACTATTTGGTTTCCAATCCTGTCAGTGCAAACAGCGAAAACCAAATTCAGCTGATAAAGAGATAGCAGATCCTGGACAATCTGAGATAACAAGGTGTAGAGCTGGATGAACACAGCAGGCCAAGCAGCATCAGAGGAG
>NC_063347.1:11241109-11255909 GCF_021869965.1 Rhincodon typus
GCTGTGTTCATCCAGCTCTACACCTTGTTATTTCAGCTGATAAATCTGGAATTGAAAGTTAATCTAACAATGGCTATGAAGTAACCTCACTGGTGGTCTAATTCTTTGTGTTTGGGGCTTTCACCAGGTTGGTCCAGGTTCAATTCCTGGTCAGAGAATAAAGGTTTTATTCCAAAAGAGGGGTCTTGTGGTACACTGGTAATGCCCCTACCTCTGAACCAGGAGGCTAGGATTCAAGTTGCACCTGATCCAGAAATGTATCGTAACAGGTTGGATGAAACAGCAGAGGCTGTAAAATCTCTGTTGATTGCTGCAAAAATCCATCTGTCCACCAATGTTGTCTAGGCGAGGAAAGTTGCTGTCCCTAACCTTACGGATGTGATCTACATGTGGATCCAGGCCCACAGCTATGTGGTTGACTTGATAAATGGTCCAGCTAGCTTTTCAGTTGTATCAGTTACAAATGATGCTGCTGTCTTTAGCAGGTTCAGCAAGACACAAGGCCACACATCAATACAAGAGGTCTGGCCTGCAGTAGGTCTTTCTCATGAGATGAAGGCTATCTCCAAGCACTTTATATGGTCCCTGTTATTCAGGTTACACACAGGAGAGGCAGATGGCTGATTGTAAGAGCGCATACATTGTGCCGTAGCAGCAAGGAGGGGAAGTGTTATGAAAGGTAGGTGCACAGCATTTGGATATTCTCTACAAATTGTGGGAGTTCTGCAGCTATTGTGCATCAGGAGACAGTTCTCATTGAGCTTTGGGAAATCATGAGAAAAGGTTTTACTTGAGATAAAGGCAGCAATGGAGAAGATGAGGGAGTGGATGAGCGGTATGACAGTCTGTCTCATGATGCAGTACCACCTATGGTTTATGAGGAAGACAATCTTATCTGTCTGCCAACTGCAAGTCACACAATTTAATTGATCTGCCATTCTATAAATGATACATAAGGACATGTGAAATAGGGGTAGGAGGAGTCATCTAGCCCAGCTTCAGTGAGATCATGGCTGATCTTCTATCTCAAACACCTTTTCCTTGACTATCTTCATGTCCCTTCATTCTTTTACCATCCATCAATCCATCAATCTCGATGTTCAACATAATGATAGAGCTTCCACAGCACTTTCGGGTTGACTATTTCAAAGGTACACCACCCGCTGAGTGAAGAAATTCCTCCTCCTCCTTAGACCTAAATGGTCTATCTCCTTTCCTGAGATTCTAACACAATTCCACCAAACTTCTATTTTATGGGTAACAGTGTCCTGATTAGTTATTGGCCATTCTAAACCTTGTATTCTTATGTTTATATTCTGAGCAGATCCTCAAGATTTCTCTTTAGTGGGGGCAGCTTGATGTGTCCTTTTAGCTCCCCGGAAGGTCCTCCTCACTTACTGTAGTAATGAAAGCCTGTTTACTGTCAGCCATGCCAGTTGCACTTCTATTATTGATTCAATGTGGATCAGATCAGGTTCACACAGATTTTTGAATTAGGGTGTATATGTGGAGCTTGTGGAGTTAGCTGAAGGCAAAATATAGAGCAGGAAGGTACCAATATTTAGAGAAAGGTGAACAGTAAAGGATTCAGAATGCAGAAGTTGAAAACAGAGTAGATAGAACTTCAGACTAATAAGAAGAATTCATGTAAGCCCTGGAATTGCAAGTGTACATCTAAATACCTCTTAAATGATATGAGGGTTTCTGCTTCTACCGCCCTTATAAGCAGCAAGTTCAATATTTCCACTCCACTCTGATGACCCACTGTGCCTTTGATATCTGGAGGATTTCTGACATAACCAGAGAACATGGCTTCCTTTCATTTAGTATCATATAAATGCGATAAGGAGTTCAATCAAAGCCATTACCCATATCTATCACATGTTAATTCCAGGCATTGGAATATACAGGAATTGTTGGTGCTGTAACATTGCATATTAAAGTTTACTGCAGCTCAAAACCATGAAATCTTGTGACTTTAATCACAGGATCTCACAATTTGTCTACTTTTAAAAATAATCATTAGCTTTTAATAATAATTTAATATAGCCAGAAACTTATATGTCTCAATCAAGTCACCTCTTACTGATCCATGCTCTTGTGGATATAAGGCTAACCTGTTAAAAATTTTTTCATAAGACAACCCAACACTCCAGATGTTAGTCCAATAAATATTCTCTGAAAAATGTATTTACATCCTTACTTAAATAAAAAAGTCCAATACTATACACATGACTCAAGATGAGGTCTCAGCTATGCCCTGTACTACTGAAGCATAACTTTCCCTCACAATAAACGACTGAAATTTTATTAGCTTTCTGAATCACTTGCTGTACCTGCATAGCAACCTTTTGTGATTCATGCACTAGGACACACAGATCTCACTGCATCTCAGAGCCCTGCAATCTCTCACATTTGGATAATATGCATCTTTTTTTATTTCTCCTGCCAAAATGGACAATTTCATATTTTTCCACATTGTATCTCATTTACAACACTTTTGTCCACTCACTTAACCTATTTTATCTGTTTTTATCCTCATCAAAACTTACTTCCTTACCTATATTGGTATCATCAACAAATTTGGAACAATACCTTCAGTCCCTTAATCCAAGTCACCAATATAAATTGTAAAAAGTTGAAACCCAGTATTAATCCTTATAGTATATCATTCATTACATCTTGTTAGCCAGAAAGTGACCCTTATATACTTACTCTCAGTTTTCTGTTAGCCAGTCAATCATCTATTCATGTCAATATGTTATTCCCAATGCTAATGAGGTTTCATCTTCTGCAAAATCTTATCAATTGACCTCTGAAAATCTAAATATGTTATTTCCATTTGTTCTCCTTTAATATAGAAACATACAAGGTAGGAGCAGGAGTAGGCCATTCAGCCCTTTGATCCTGATCCACCATTCAATATGTTCATCCAACTCAGTACCCAGTTCCCACTTTGTCCCTATACCCCTTGATTGCTTAAGCCCTATGAACTAAATCTTAATCCTTCTTGAAAACATTCGATATTTTGTCCTCAACTGCTCTATGCGGCAAAGAATTTGACAAGCTCAATACTTTCTGGGTGAAGAAATTTCTCTTCATCTCTGTCCTAAACGGCCTACCTCATTTCCTTCGACTGTGATCCTTGGTTCTCAATTCCCCAGTCATCCGGAACTTCCTTCCTACGTTTACCCTGTCTAGTCCTGTTAGAATTTTATAGGTTTCTATGAGACCTCAACACCCCACGCAGGCCCCCCAACCCCACTTTCTTCTAAACGCCAATGAATAAAGCCCTAATTAATCCAAATTATTCTTAAACCTCAGTCCTGCCATCCCAGGAATCAGTCTATCTGGAGTCCCATGTTGCTTCCTCAAGGAACTGCAGTAAATGGGTTAACTATGATTTCTCTTTTGCTAAATCATGTTGACTTTGCTTAATTACCTTGTAAATTTACTAAGTGTTCTGCCACATGTCTTCAAACAGTTTCCAATGTCTAACCTACGATAGATGATAAAGTTACTGGCCTGTAGCTTCCTGCTTTCGTCTCCCTCCCTTTTTGATTGGAAAATATTGCTACTTTCCAATCTAATGGAACTTACCCTGAATCTAAGGAATTTAGGAAAGTTAAAACCAACATGTTGACTATTTCACGAGCCATTTTTTTAAGACCTTAGGATGAAATCCATTTGTCAGTACCCAGCTCCAACAATGTGCTCAGTACCACCTCCCTGCCAACTGGAATTTTCTTAAATTCCTTATTCCCTTCCACTCCCTGATTTACAGCTATTCTGGGATATTACTTGTATCCTATTCGGTGACAATTGGTACAAAAATATCTGATCGATCCATCTGCCGTCCCCTTATACTTCAGTGACTGCTGACAATCTCCAAGATGAAAGAACTGAATTACCTCTCCTTGATAGTCAATGGCGTTAATCTTGCCAAATGCCCTCAATCATCATCTTGGAGGGGTTACCAAACACTCAACTGGATCAGCAACACGAATACAAGGGCAGATCAGAGACTGGGAACTTTGTGGCTGGCCACTTGTAGAACCATGGAAATGATAAAGCACAGAAGTGGGCCATTTGGCCCATCTTATCCATGCTGTCTTGACTCTCTAAATCTTGTCCCCCATCCACAAATAACCTATCAGGAATGTGATAGAATACTCTTCACTTCACTGTATGAGTGCATCTTCAACTCACAGGAAAAATTCCTGTCCAGACAAGTCAGTTAGCGATGGTAAATAAATGCAAACTTCTTTTGACATCCCAGCCTGCATTTATCTCTGTCTCAGCTTATTATCAGCAATCTCTTTGTTTGTCTATCTCTTCTCTCTTTCTCTCTTTGGATACTGTCTCCATGTACTCCATTCACACCTCAGCCCACCATCAGCATAAACCTCTTCCAACTGTTTTCAGTTTCGATGAAATGTCACTGAACTCAGAACATTTACTCAGTTTTTTGCTCTATAGATGCTTCCAGTCCTGCTGAATTTCTCCAACACTTTCTATTTTTGTTTTAAGGCAACCCAGTTGATCAACAACCCATTGCCATTTTAAACATTTGTTCTCTGCAACATTGGAGCATATTGGGAGCTTGTAAGTACCATTTACACAATGCATTTTAGTTGCTGCTAAAACTCCTTTGACAAAATTTTGTGAACCTCTTGTTTGAGTAGGAGAGGGCCAGCAGGCACATGGGAACATCACCACTTACAAGTTTCTCTTATAGCAATGCACTATATCACCATTTCTTCACTGTCACGGCTTATAATCCTGGAAGTTTCTTGCTGATAGCGTTGTAAATATACGTATTCCAGATGGACTGTAGCAATTCAAGAAAGTGGCTCTCTACTAGTTCCTTTAAAGAAGTTTTGAATGCAGTTTTTTTCCAAGAAATAGTTAAAAAAAAATGTACAAGCAAGGATTTAGGATCAGTTAATGGGGAGCAAACAGAGAGGAGAAATAAATGAATCATCTTCTGGATGGCAGCATAAAACTAGTGGAATGCTCAAAGAAACGACAATTGGATCTCAGCAATTTACAATATGCATCAGTGATTTTTAAAAATTCATTCATATGTTTTTTGCCCATCCCTAATTGCCCAAATGGCAGTTAAGCATCAATCATGTTGCTGTCATCTGGAGTCACAAGTAAGTCAGAGTTGCCTCTTGAGGAGAGTTTGACTAGTTGGGCCCATGATAGTGATCAAGTCTTGAATGTGCAGAGCAGAATTTCAACATTTACAGATGGCACAAAACTTGGAAATATTGCCGTAAGATCATAAGACATAGGAATGGAACTAGGTCATTCAGCTCATTGAGTCCACTCCACCATCGATCGTGGCTGATATGTTTCTCAACCTCATTTTCCTGCTTTCTCCCATTAACCCTTGATCACCTTACTAATCAAGAACATATTTTCCTCTGTCTCAAAGACACTCAATCACTTAGCCTTCACAGCCATTTACGCCAATATGCTCCCCAGATTCACCACCCTCTGGCTGGAAGAATTCCTCCTTATTTCAGTTCTAAAGGGTCGTCCCTTCCCTCTGAGGCTGTGCCCTCAGGCCCTAGACTCTCCTGCTAATGGAAACACTTTCTTCACATCTACTCTATCCAGGCCTCTCAGTATTCTGTTTCAATCAGATTCCTCCTCATCCTTCTAAACTCTATTGAGTACAAACCCAGAGTCCTCAACTGCTCCTCATATAACAAGCCTTTCATCCCCAGGATCATTCTTGTAAACCTCCTCTGGATCCCGTTCAATGCTAGCACATCCTTCCTCAGATACAAGACACAAAACTGCTCACAATATTCTAAATGCACACTGACCAAAGCCTTATAGAGCCTCAACAATACATTTCTACTCTTGTCTTCTAGCACTCTTGAAATCAATGCTAACATTCCATTTGCCTTCCTAACAGCCACCTGAACCTGCATGTAAACTGAAGAGAATCTTGAACTAAGACTCCCTTTATGCTTCAGATTTCAAAAGCCTTTCCCATTTAGAAAGTAGTCTATACCTCTATTCTTCTTACCAAAGTGTATAACCTCACATTTTCCCATGAAATGTATACAATCTGCCACTTCTTTGCCCACACTCTAGCCTCCCTGCTTCCTCACCACTACCTGTCCCTCCCCAACCTTTGTGTCACCTGTAGACTGAGCAACAATGCCCTCAGTTCCTTTGTTCAGGTCATTAACATATAATGTGAATAGTTGTGGTCCCAAAACTGAGCCCTGTGGAACTCTACTAGTTACTAGCTGTCAACCTGAAAAAAGACCTCTTTATCCCTACACTTTGCATTCTTCCAGTCAGCTAATCCTCTATCCAAACAAGTACCTTGCCCCTCACACTGTGGGCTCTTATCTTATTTAGCAGGTACCTCATGAAAGTCTTTCTGGAAATCCAAGTAGATTACATCCATTGGCTCTTCTTTGTCTAACTTGCTCATTACCTCCCCAAAGAATTCTAATTGATTTATCAGGGATGACCATCCCTTGACAAAATAGTGTTGACTCATCCCAATGTTACCATGCATTTCCAAGTACTCCTTAATCTCATCCTTAATAATGGACTCTAAAATCTTATCAATTACTAAGATCAGGTGAACTGACCTATGGTTTCCTGTCTTCTGCCTCCCTCCTTTTTTAAACAGGGGTGTTACATTAGCCATTTCCCAGTCCTCTGGGACCTTCTCTGACTCCTGTAGTTCTTGAAAGATCACCATTAACGCTTCCACAATTTCCTCAGCTCTCTCCTTCAGAAGCCTGGAGTGTGGTCCATCTGGTCCTGGTGACTTATCCACCTTCAGACTTTTCAGCTTCTCCAGCGTCTTCTCCTTAGTGATGGCCACCACACTCACCTCTGGCCCCTCACCACATGGAGAGTCACCAGACTCAAAACGCTAACATTCAGTTTTCTTCCATCAATACTGCCAGACCAGCTGAGTTTTTCAGCAATTTCTGCTTCAGTTTCAGATATTCAGTGTCCACAGCTTTTTATTTTTTTTTTATTGCCCTATTCCGACATAAGCTGCTGGTGCAAATCCGACATTTAAAGAAAAGCTTTTTTTCACAAAGACGACCAGCAAGACATGTGTTAGACTTTTCTGCTTCAGGTAAAATTACCTTATTAAATCCTGCTCTCTTTCCTTTGCGTCTCCTAAAGGCTGATTCTTTTGCGACGAGATGGTTTTTTTTAGGCAGCTGCCATCCTCTAGTACCAGGAAGTCAATTTCAGCAGTGATTTTAGATGTTGCAAGCCAATTATTTTCTTGTTGAGCTAGCTGGTGGTGCTGTAGTCATATTACTGGGCTCGTCTTTCGGAGGTCTAGACTAATAACCTGGTGAAGCCCCACCACAGCAGTCTGCAAATTTGAATTAAATCCATTCTTAAAAAACCGGTGTTACTACAAAGAAGTTAGATTATTTTAAAAGCTTTTAGGTTCACTTTTATTGAAGGAAATCTGCAAGCCAACCTTGCAAGCCAACTCTGTTTTCAGGGTAACTAAGGATGAACAATGAATACTGGCTTCACCAGCGGCAATCACAATCTATGCATGAAGCAGAATAGGGTCCAATTTTAGCCCACTTGGTGTGCAGAGTGTTTAGGAGCAGGGATGGCTGGCTTGCTATTAGCAACCTGATTGCTAGTGCCTTTCCTGACACCAAACATGATGCCCTTTTAAAGAGAAATAGGCTGAAAGGTAGGGGGAAAAGGTGAAGAAGGGTCTAGGCCCGAAACGTCAGCCTTCCTGCCCCTCTGATGCTGCTTGGCCTGCTGTGCTCATCCAGCTCTACACCTTGTTATCTCAGATTCTCCAGCATCTGCCGTTCCTACTATCACAGATAAGAGTGGTTAGCTTTATCAGAGATCTGCTGCAGATGTGGTGTGTTAAATGATATTCATCATTATGATAAAATGCAATGATTCTTCATTGCTGTCTTGACTGAATGAACTAAACTTGCAGATTGGTTATTAGATTGGCAACTTTCCTACTGTGCCAGAATAGGACGCAAAGCTTTAGATAAGAGCTTGGTACTAACACTTCAAACATAGGTACCACTGTACCTTTTTTTTATTCATTCACTTGACCAGGGCATACACTGGCTCGGCAGCATTTATTGCCCATCTCTAATTGCCCAGAGGGCAGTTAAGAGTCAACCATGTTGTTGTGGGTCTGGAGTCACACATAGGCCAGATAAGAATGGCTGTTTCCTTCACTAAAGGGCATTAGTGAGACAGATGGGTTATTACAACCATCGACAATGGATTCATGGTCATCATTAGACTCTTAATTCCACATATTTATTGATTTCAAATTACACCATCTGCCATGTCAGGATTCGAACCTGGGTCCCCAGAACATTATCTGGGTCTCTAGATTAACAGTCCAACGATAATACCACTAGGCCATCGCCTCCCCATAAACCTGATACTGTTCTTACCCACACCTTGCAACAGACCTCAACGGTCCATAGAGACATAGAAAAAGGTGAATGACCCAAGTAGGAACTGTTTCCTTTTCCAGGCACAGTACAGACTGGCTTACCAAATGTAGGACCTTCCTAATTTGCACACTCAGTATGGTATCAGGTGTAGTCAGTTGTCAAAGGATTTTCTTTTAGATTGGTTTCAATGGGAAACATTACAATTGCCTTTTATCTTTTGGAGCGCTAACTGCACACTTTAATAACTATTTTTGTTTACTGGTTCCACCAGTTTATCTGTTCCACTTGAAGGGGATTGAAGAGCAAATACAAAGAAATAGTTCCAGGTGTGCACTGGAATGTTTCAGACGCACCAGGTACATCTGACAAGGAACTAATACCTGAGAAAAACTCGACATTGAGCCAGAATTACCCATTGCACTAATGTCATGCAGCAGCTGGAACTGAACTCTTCAAATACATAAAGATCCTACTTATTCAAGTGTCTTTTTTTATTCAGTTGTGGAATGTGGGCATCACTGGCTGGAGGCATTAGAGATTGAACTTCATACTCTTAAGGCCAGATTCAACAAATTGACCTTTCTAGTCACCATCTGCCATTCCTTTCTGTGGAGGACTTCTGGTCATTTAACAAAGACATCACCTCTGTCCTCGTGCTGTTGACTTCTACCACTCAGATAAGTCCCCATGAAATCTCAGGTCACTCTGACATTACTGGTGCTTCATTTGTACAGCTTTGACTTGAGTCTAGTGTCACAGAGGAAGACACCTTCGGCTCCATTTAATTAACTTGCAGTGCCCCTTCAAGAGGGACAGGATGACTTTAAGAGGAACAAACCACATGTTATCAGAACATGCTTTTGGTCCCCCTGCTGAGAACTCAGGCAGGCAGCAGCACGAACGCCTCTTGCATCAAGGCAACAATCAGGTAAATGATTGAGCAGGCAAACCTCCTGAATGATGAACCTCTGTTGCGGCAACCTTAGAATGAGAACTCAGACTCCCAGATGGAGGAAGTATTGGGCAATGTTACAATCCCAGACCAGACTGCCAAATTTATGTTATGATCTGGCTAAGAACCAGTCGTTCTTTTTTCAAAGTTGAATAAATCATTAGATACAGGGCACTCCAAAGAGAACAAAAATTACAGTTTCCAAGAATAGACAATAGCAAACAACAATAAAGTTTACTGTACAACATTAGAACAGCAATACAATGTACAATGCACGGACAACTTACTCTTAAACCCAGAATTAACATGTGGTTAATGTGGGAAATACACCATGATTGAACACCCCACTGCGCACATCTAAAAGTCAGTGTGATCAAGGCAGATCCAACAAATTTCTCAATAATTCTCCACAAATATTAACCACATCAAATCCCATCAAATCCCAATAAACTTCACAATAGATCACTGGTCTTGAAACCACCCACCTCTAGATCATAGAATCCCTACACTGTGGGAACAGGACATTTAGCTCAACAAGTCCACCCTAAAAACCAGACCATATGAATTCAAACTGGCATAAGACAACAACGCTTCACAGGAGGCTGCACAGCACTGAAGATGTCACCTAGTAAGGGGACGAAACATAAGGCCATAAGACCGTAAGACCAGAAGACACAGGAGTAGAAATTAGGCCATTCAACCCACCGAGGCTGCTTCACCATTCAATCATGGCTGATAAGTTCCTCAACCCCATTCTCCTGCTTTCTCCCTGTAATCCTTGATCCCCTTGATAATCAAGAACCTATTTATCTCCGTCTTAAATGTACTCAAAGGCCTGGCCTCCACAGCCTTCTGTGCCAGTGAATTCCATACATTCACCACTCTCTGGCTGAAGTAGTTTCTCCTTATCTCCGTGCTAAAAACTCTTCCCTTTACTCTAAGGCTGTGCCCTCGGGTCCTAGTCTCTCCTACCAATGGAAGCATCTTCCCAACATCCATTTTGTCCAGGCCATTCAGTATTCTGAAAGTTTCAATTAGATCCCCCCTCATCCGTTTAAACTCCAATGAGTATAGACCCAGAGTCCTCAAACTTTCCTCATATGTTAAGTTTTCCATTCCTGGGACCATTCTCACGAACCTCCTCTGAATTCGCTCCAAGGCCAATACATCCTTCCTGAGATATGGGGCCCAAAACTGCACACAATACTCCAAATGTGGCCTGACCAGAGCCTTATAAAGCCTCAGTAGTACATCCCTGCTTTTATATTCAAGTCCTCTCAAAATAAATGCCAACATTGCATTTGCCTTCCTGACTACTGACTCAACCTGCAAGTTTACCTTGAGAGAATCCTGGACTAGAACTCTCAAATCTCTTTGCACTTCAGAATTCTGAACTTTCTCCCCATTTAGAAAATAGTCCATGCTTTTATTCTTCTTACCAAAGTGCATGACCTCACACTTTCCCACATTGCACTCCATCTGCCACTTCTTTGCCCACTCTCCTAACCTGTCCGAATCCTTCTGCAGCCTCCTCAATACTACCTGTCCTTCCACCTATCTTTGTATCGTCTGCAAACTTAGCCAGAACGCCCACAGTTCCTTCATCTAGATCATTAATGTATAAAGTGAAAAGTTGTGGTCCCAGCACTGACCCTTGCAGAACTCCACTTGTCACTGGTTGCCATCCTGAGAAAGACCCTTTTATCCCCACTCTCTGCTTTCTGTGTGGCACCTTATCAAAGGCCTTTTTGAAGTCCAGGTAGATAACATCCATTGACTCTCCTTGGTCTACCCTGCTCGTTACATCTTCAAAGAATTCTAGCAGATTTGTCAGGCATGACCTCCCCTTGATGAAACTATGCTGACTTTGCCTTATTTTACTACACACTTCCAAATATTCAGTAATCTCATCCTTTACAATGGACATCTGCTATCAAACCTCCCAGCTCAGCGAACACACCAACATCTATCTCCACAACAACTCTCTGAAGAGCATCCCACCCAGACTCACCCCCTACCCTATCCCTGTACCCTTGCATTTCCCAAAGCTATTCCACAAACCCCTGACCACAATGAGCAATTTAGCATGGCCAATTCACCTAATCTGCATATCTTTGGACTGTGGGAGGAAACTGGAGCACCTGGAGGAAACCCACAAAGAAAGTGCAAACTCCACACAGACAGTTGTTTGAGGCTGGAATTGAATGCAGATCCCTGGCGCTATGAGGCTGCAGTGCTAACCATTGAGCCGCCATGTTCTCAAGAGTTAACCTATTATGGGCTGCCTCAGTGACTGCTCCCATTTTTGGTCGATCACCCTCCTGTCCTGGGTTTCCACTGTCCTGGACTCCAATGATGGTTTGGAATGTGGGGATGATAAGCAGAGGTTGAGCGATACTGCTGGATTGCAGAGAGTGCAGTATTATCTGAATGCCTTTGACACATGGCTCTGGGATGTTGGAGTTCAGAAGGCTTTAGGCTTACTTGCCCATAAAATTTGGTGTCTAATTGTGTGACGCTAGGACAAATGCAATCATGTGGGAGAACATGGCTCACCTTTGAGTGCAAGTACTCCCTCTTTTACATCTGCCTCCGCACATAGTTGCTTGGATGGCATTGTGGCTCAGCGGTTAGCACTATTGCCTCACAGCACCAGGGATCCGGGTCCAATTCCAGCCTTGGGCTACCATCCTTGTGTGGAGTTTGCACATTCTCCCCATGTCTATGTGAGTTTTCTCTCACAGTTCAAACATGTGCAGATTAGGTGGATTGGCCATGCTAAATTAGCCATAGTGCCCAGGGATATGTACATTAGGTGGATAGCCATGAGAAATGCAGGATTACAGACATATGGGGGGGGGGAGTTGATCTGTGTGGATGCTCTTCGGAGGGTCAGTGTGGATCGGCCAAATGGCCCGCTTCCACACTGTAGGGATTCTACGAAAGGAAAATTCCACCCGTAATGTCTGATACCAATCACTGCCAGCTCCAACTTTGTCCAAGAAGAGGAAACGTAGTGTGAACTTTGGGGAGGCAATGACCTAGTGGCATTTTCACCTGCCAGCGATGCTGATATCCACGAGTGAATTACAAAAAAACCTTCATTGGAAGGGGTTATGTGAATACCTTGAATTGTGTTCACTGTTCTACACAAAGTGAGCAGCTAATGGGCTTTAAACAGAGTAAATGTCACCACTTGCAGGGTTATAAGTGTGCAATTGCAAAATTCATCCCCTGACTGCAACTGCTTGGTGCGCTTCACACCCTATTCATCTCTGAAAGTGTGCACAGACCCTGGGGTATAGATTAGCAGCGAAATATACATTCTAAATCTCCAGTGCAGGAGAAGAGACAAGAGGAACTAATGGATTATACTGGTGGAGTTATTTCTCATTACTGATATCCTATGTGGGTGGCTGCTCAAAAGCTAGAACCGCAATTCAATGTTGAACAAAATCCATTCATTAAATGCTGGAAGGCAGAGTAATTATACTACCAAGGTGGCTGTGTGTTCAACGCATTTGATATTCATCTTGGTGACAGCTTTCACCCCCACACCACCATCAATCACACGGTCGTTTTCCTGAACTCAACCTTTGACCAGCTTACTTCAAAATGAAACATGATTGAACAGTGTTGGATTACCACTCCAGTAGAACATAGCACTTTCAGTCTGAGTTTCGCAGGGTCACTGATGTAATCACTTCAAGTTTTATTGTCTGTATCGAAAACAGAAATTTATCAAAAGTAAACCTGTGATGATTCGTTGCTAAGCTTCCCCTCCCAACACCAATAGGGCATTGGTTAGAGACAAAAAAAAACTGCAGATGCTGGATTCCAAGGTAGACTAGCGGGAGGCTGGAAGAACACAGCCGGCCAAGTAGTATGTGGAGGAAGGGAGCAGTCGACTGGTTTCAAGCAGTCAGCCTTCAGGACTGGAGAAGGGTTATACCCGAAATATTGACTGCTCCCTTCCTCCAGATGCTGTCGGCTTGCTGTGTTCTTCCAGCCTCCTGTTTGTCTACCAATAGGACATTGCTGCCTACAGTGCAGCAAATACCTGTGGCCACCTAATCATTGGGAGGGTATTAATGGGAGGTGGCTCAGACCTGAGTGGTGAAGATGATACTGGCTTTCTGCGAAAGATGAAATAACTCAATAGCGGCTGCTATCCTATCACCACGTCACCCTTTACACATGAACAGTCCTGAACCGTAGTACTGCCACTTCAGGAGCGGCTCTCAGAGTGTCAGTCTCTCTCACAGTCCCTTTTTATGTGTCAGTCGGGACTCCCTGATTGGACTAGCTTAACAGCCCCAATCAGGGAACTCATATTCTATAAAGGCAATAGCCTGGTGGTATTATCGCTGAACTTTTAATCCAGAGACCCAGGTGATATTCTGGTGACCGGGGTTCAAATCCCGCCAAGGCAGATGGTGGAATTTGAATTCAATAAAAATCTGGAATTAAGAATCTAATGATGACTGTAAATCCATTGCCGATTGTTGGAAAAACCCATCTAGCTCACTAATGTCCTTTGGGGAAGAAAACTTTCATCTTTACCTGGTCTGGCCTACATATGACTCCAGACCGACAGCAATGTGGTTGACTCATAACTGCCCTCTGGGCAATTAGGGATGGGCAATAAATGCTGGCCTAGCTAGCGATGCCCTCATCCCGTGAATGAATAAAGAAAAAAAGTCCATATGGCTGACCTCATTACAATCACTGCAAAAGAGATTGGACAAACTTGATTTGTTTCTACTTGAATGTCAGAGGCTGATGGGTGACATGATAGAAGCTTACAAAATTATGAGAGGTATGGATAGAATGGATAGTCAGAGTCTTTGTTCCAGGGTAGGATTGTCAATTATTAAGGGAGATAGGTGTAAGGTAAAAGGGGAAAAGTTTAAAGGAGATGAGAGAGGCAAGATTTTTTGACACAGAGGGTGGTAAGTGCCTGGAATGCGTTGCCAGGGGAGGTGGTAGAAGCAGATACAATAGCAACATTTAAGAGGCAGCTTAATGAATAGGTAGAAAATAGAGGGATATGGACTGCGTAGAGGCAAAAGGTTTTTCTCTAAGCAAGGCACCATGTTTTTGTCACAGTATTAATGGATCAAAAGGCCTGTTCCTATGCTGTACTGTTCGTTATTCTTTGTGTAAGGACAGGTTGGAATTGCTTGCAATTGGGAAATCTTGATCAAAGTTTTCACAAGATGAAAATGTAAAAGGACCCAGGACCTGTAATGAATGAAAAACTGAAACCCCTGCGGATGCTGTAAATCAGAAACAAAAACAAAATTGCTGGAAAAGCTCAGCAGGTCTGGCAGCATCTGTGAAGGAGAAAACAGAGTTAACGTTTCAGGTCCGGTGACCCTTCCTC
>NC_063347.1:11305909-11333375 GCF_021869965.1 Rhincodon typus
CGGGTGGCATCGTTGTGGCACTGCAGGAGGCCCAGGATGGACATGTCATCTGAGGAATATTTAGGTAAGACTTGTATTTGGGATTGAAAGTGTTAATACTGAAGTGTGCCATAAGCACCACCCATTATCACGATGTCACATGGACTTGTAGGTATTTCTAATCAACCTGTTCAGAGCTGGCATTACAATTACAACTCTTGTTGCAAATGGGGCTTGAACTTGGTGCCTCCTGGCTCAGAGGTGGGGACATTACCATTTCACCACAAAACCCCTCCGGCCTGTAGAGGGCGGAGCTTTGGATCCTCAAAAGTTCAGACTTAACCACAGATTCTCCTTAAAGTCTCTGCAACAATGTTTCTCATATCAATGTAACCTGTAATTACTTGCAAACATGCAATAAACTGTATCTAGTTAACCACAACAGACTCTTCTAGTTAGATCAGGAATTGGTTTCCTTCTCCCATATTAGATCCAGAAGTTCCAGTAGCTTCGACAGGATGGTGACAGCAACTTGGACAATGCAGGGAGCTGGCATGGTCGTACATCATTTAGTACAGGAAGGGCTTCAATGGGCCAAATAGCCTCCCTCTGTACCGTAATTTCTATAATTCTCTGATTTAAAAAGAAACACTTCAATTTTAGCAGCTCCAAAAATCGATTTGTAAGTAATGACTTGCCTCTGAGCCCAAGGGACACAAGAGCAATCATTGGACATGAAGTAACAGCTAATTCATCAATATAAACCAAATTATCAATAGTCACCAAAAAGATGAGATCACTCTGTGAAGAGAGCATTTGTTTGTAACTGTCTGTGAGGCATCCTTCACAGCTTTGCTGGAAACACAATGCCATATTTCTACAACATGCGTCTTGTCCATTGAAGGCAACAGTTGAGTTTACATTGATCTTTCCAAAATCAGAAATGTATTCTCGGAGCCTCATGATTCTGAATTGCCTCCCAGTGTTGATGTTAAGGCTGCCCCAGTAGGCGAGCAGTAGATCTTGAATTTGACTTCAACTCAGCTCCTAATCTGAGAGATAGATTTGACACAGTATAAACTACAGCTCACAAATGCTGTGACCCTCGAATCTAATTATAAAAAGATTTTGAATCACCTCCAGAGCTCTGTAAATTGAAACAGACTCCACTAGAGTTAACTGTGACCTGCCACTGATGAGATAAGGTCCAACAAACTCCATCAATTCTCACAAGCAAAAACTATAGTTTGTACACTATGTGTTTCTAATGATTGTCAAATTTATATCTCCTTCAATCTTATGAAACCAAGTCAAGTCTGTTTTATCCCGTCAGTGTTCCTTTTGTGCCCTTCAAATAAAGTGAGGCATTACAAAGTGCTTGACTTGAATTGGATCTTCAGGAATAAATGAAAGGAATTAACCATGCTACGATCCTTACTACCTGGACACAGTCTTAGTCTGCGTGACTTAGTGAGGACAGGAGATAGCATGAGCTCCTAGAGGAAGAGGATGGTGTCTCAGTGGTTAGCACTGCTGCCTTACAGCGCCAGGGACCTGGGTTTGATTCCACCTTCGGGCGACTGTCTGTGTGGAGTTTGCACGTTCTCCCTGTGTCTGCGTGGGTTTCCTCCGAGTACTCTGGTTTCCTCCCACAGTCCAAAGATGTGCAGGCTATGCTAAATTGCCCGTAGTGTTCAGGGATGTGTAGATTAGGTGGGTTATAGGGGGATGGGTCTGGGAGAGATGCTCTGAGGGTCGGTGTGGACTTGTTGGGCTGAAGGGCCTGTTTCCACACTGTAGGGATTCTATGATCTAGAAATCTTGGAGCAGCACAATTGACTGCTGTTCCCGTGCTTCTCTGTGTTAGGTCAAAGTACGCAAATTGAGAGTTTCATTGATCAATTAGTCTGTTTCGGCCACAATGTACATCAAAGTAGGAAAATGCGATAACAACAACTTGTGGTTAGTTATATACCACCCGTAACATGTTGAAATGTCCCCAGGTGCTTCACAAGGGCAGGATTTGATGCTGAAGATGTTTGCTGGAATCACCCCTCCTTGACTGAAGGCCTGCTGAGGAAGGCCACTAGTGTCCCAGGATAGCAGAGTGGCTCAGGCCCAGGGAAGTAATGCGGGAGAGGGGTGTTTTGTGGGGAGTGTACAGCGGAAAGTAAGGGCATGGAGTTTGGCAGCAATGGCAAGGGGCTATTGGCTCCCAGTAGGTAACCCCTTCCAAAAACCCAGTACCCTGATCAAGCACTGAATGCCTTTGATAGAATGGCTCAGATCCATTGCTGGAAGAATAAATTGGCCTCAGTGCTTTAGCTGCTGTACACAATGTATAGCAACAGGCCTGTTAATTGGGTTAATCCCAATGGCAGCAAGTTGAGACCCTTAGGTGGTTATTTTTGTTAGTTACTCATTTGTTTTAATCAGCTTGTTTGGACATATCATGACACACCTCTGGGACAAGTGGGACTTGAACCTGGACCTTCTGGCCTAGTGGTAGGGACACTACTAACATGTCACAAGACTCTCATTGAGTGTTCATTAATTGGCCACTTAAAGGTCTCAATTGTCCCTGGAGTGTAAAAGTCAACCATAGGCATTCCAATGGAGGATGGAAGGTGCCAGGCTCCAGGTATGCCAATGTTCCTCATCATCACATGCCTTTCCCACCTCCATGCTCACCACATTGCTCACCAAAAGTTTTGTTAAAGTGGTAGGAATGTCTAAAGGAGGAAAGAGGATGAGGCAGAGTTGTTTAGGTAGAGGAATCTGAGAGTTTAGACAACTGAATGCATAGGAACCAGTTTGAGATTAAAGGAAGGAGGAATGCATTAAGAGATTGCAAGAATCAGAACGTAGAGTTCTCAGAGGGTTGCAAGGCAGAAGGAGGCTAAAGAGACAGATATGACTGAGGCTAAGGAAGGATTTGAACATCAGTGAAAATTTAGTCAGGAGTGAAAACATATTTTCTGAAAACTGGAGAATAAGACCTTTTATAGCACAAGTGGTACATAGATAAATATAAATATACAGTTGATATACATAGGTATTAATATGAGAAGTACTGAAGCACTACCTTCTCAACTTTGAAGAGGCTTCATATTGCCTGCAAACACATTAGTTCAGTAATCATTTTAATGCAAAGGTGCTTCTGTAAAGAATTCTGTAACCATCTAGCCAAATAATCAGAGGTACTGCAGTAACACTGGCACACAATGGTACTTACGCACACTCAAGCAGACATTCATGCACACACACATTCACTTGCACACTTGCTCATCTGCATCCTCTCTCTCGCTCACACACACACACACACACATACACACACAGACACATGCATTTGTTGGATAATTAGAAAGCACACACAGCAGGGGGCTGCCAGCTTCTATCTAGCACAGACACTAATCACATGCTAGAAGTTTACTCTCATTATATAACTGAAACTGTGACACTTGTCAAAAATTTGGGTGAGATTTATCACCAAGGGCCACCTTCAACTTAATAATCATGGTAATTCTTAGGCTTGTGAACATTCCTAATGTAAATGAAGTCATTGTGCCCTACTTCACTCTTTTAGGCACAACATTGTCACTGGCAATTTGTTATATACAGGTGAAAGGCTCTTGATAAGGTTTCTAATTTGGCATTATCAACTTGATGAGCCACTGTTGACCCTGCCCCCTCCGTGACAGCTCTAGTGTTCATCCATCAGTTTTATCTCTGCAAAATAACAAAATGAATCATAGAAAAATGCATCAACTATTAACTACTTCTAATGTCATTTTCGTCATTCCTTTGTTGCTCTACTTTATACCCCTGAGATTATCATTTGGAAAGATCCAGTCATTCGCCATCACCCCTCCCCCACATTCACCAATGCCACACCTTTGGCCACCCCACCTTCCTACGTGACCAAACTTTCCCGTCCCAATCCATTAACTGAACAGTTCCATTTCTTACTCAACCAATGATGGGCTAAGCCTTCCTCAAAGAGATGTTACATCTTCCTTTTCTTTTTCAGTCACCTGGCTACATACCAAACATCACAGTGCTCCAAAGAGCAATCCATTACACAGAGGGTTCAGAGGTGTGCTTGATGATTTGTTAAGACCCTGCATTATTACTTGCATTTCTCTCTCCTTGGATGCAGCTGATGTGACCTTATGGTCCCGATCTTCTCGAAAGCCTGAGCGAGAATGTCAGTGGATCAGGGGTTTCACTAAAGAATCACAGACAGAAGGGTGGTACCTGTTGTGATATCATTTTAAGGGAGCACATATATAACAAGCAAGTAAGTGTAGTACATGTGACTAGCAGTTATTGTACAGTCTAGTTTGCAGGGTGTAGTTTGAGGGAACACATATGAACATTCAGCACCTCTGTCCTGCTCTGCAATTCAATATGATCATGGCCGATCTGATTGTGACTTCAACTTCACCGTCTTGTCTACCCCCGCCCAGTGCAGCTCTGTTTTGCTGTAAACAGTATTTACTGAATCTTTACAGACAACCTGTCTGCTACAATCTGTAATGTATCTTGAAATAAACAGATCCTATCTTTAGTTTAAGTCCTGGTGGGAGTTGCTAAGTTGACTGTAAGCAAATATAGACAGCAACAACAGCCATTATCAGTGATCTGGGTTGAGTGGGTGTGGAGTTCCATTCAGCTCCGTTCTATCTCTTCGCCGTACTGTACGATGAGGTGTTGAGTGGAGGTTATATTTCTCCTCACTGTGATTGAAATAACTCATTCAAGGCCGGTATCCTGCTACCAACTCACCCTTTATTTACACGAGCATAGAACTTGACATGGATCCAGCTTCCTCATAGCCAGCTCTCTGGGTGAACAGACCCTCTGACATTCCTGTTTCTATCTGTCAGCCAGGGCTCCCTGATTGGACCAGGTTAATAGCCCCAGTCAGGGAACTCATATTCTATCTGGCTGACCTTGTTACAGCACTACAGTGACCAGCCTGGCTGGAGCCCCATTCCGTCCTGAGATGCAAGCCTATAGCTTACACACTGGGCATTTCTGAGGACCTGAAATAGGTAGATCAGGATGGGGGTTTGGGGGGTGTACGGATGGTGTGGGCATTCGAAATGGGGAAGCACGGGATTGGCTCCGTTGTTTGTGGATCTCAGAGAAGTACCCAACCTCTTCCTGGCTTGAAAATACAAATATTTATCCTTGTCTTCCTCGTCAACTGGAAGCACGGGTGCATGATGTGAATTCAACGGTGTGCTGTCTATTTGTGTTGGATTTGCTTGACAGCGCTGCAGAAATTACACTAATTTCACAATGCACAACAGCTTTTATTTGCAGCTCTTTAAGATACCTCTGCAGTTACAAAATATCAGCACCCATTCTCCTGGGTCTTTCTGTTTATTTTAATTCTGACCCAGGCCCAGACCAATCGAGCACAACAAGCACAGCTCAGTTAACATTCACAGAATCAAACATAGAGCAATGATACCATTGAACACACCAGAACAGATATGAACATATACAATGGATACTGTTTCCAGCTCAGCCCTAAAATGGCATTGGGATCTCGACTGTGTCATAGGACAATGGTTTAATCAAGAAAATTATCCAATGATTAAGTTATATAGCTGTCCAGGTCACTTAAGCTTGTTAGATAGCAATGGAGCCATAGAATCATAGAGGTATACAGTACAGAAAAGGGACCTTCAGCTCATTCTATCCATACCAGTCAAAAACAACCACCTAACTGTTCTAATCCCATTTTCCAGCACCACATCCATAGCCTGTATGCCTTGGCATCGCAAACTGCGCATCTAAATACTTCTTAAATGTTATGAGGATTTCTGCTTCTTTATATGAGAGTTAGAAGTGTATCCAGTTAAGAAGGGTGGTTGACCACAATGAAAAAATGTTGACGAATTACAGTAATTGTGCTGCGTATCATCAGATGTTTGAGGAGGATTAAGGGATAAAACCTCAGGGACGTGATTAGAAAGACATAATTGATGACTTTGATGAAGGCAGTCCTGGCTCTATGAAAACATGAGCCGAAGGGAGTTGAGTATGAAATGTAAGCTGAGCTGCAAATACGAAACTGGATGACAAATGATGATAAATGTGAGAATCTGAAGTTGGAAAGAAACTTTACAGATACAGAATACAGGTTATGTGAACATCACCGTGTGCCGTTTCCCCTCCAAGCAACTCACCATCCTGATTTTGAAGTATATCCCCATCCTTACAGTGTCACTGGGTCAAAATCCTGGAATTCCCTTCCTAATTGCATTGTGGATCTACCTATATCGCATGGAAGGCAGCAGTTCAAGAAAGCAGCTCACCACCACCTTCTCAATGGGCAATTAGGAACGGGCAATAAATCTGGCCGAACCAGTGACACTCCAGCTCATGAGTGAATAAAAGAAAGGTAAATGGAGATATAATTGTGGTCCTGTTGAAGAGGGGGATAACAGTTTTAAAGGGGAGACAGATCACTCTTCGTGAAAACCAAGGAAATAACTATTGGGACAAAGAGAAGCCATTGTGGGTCAGCAGTTACTTGATATTGAGGGTCTGGTGAGCTAAGAAGATTTGAACTCTGGAGGATAATGGGAAATAAGAGGGCATCTGCTGGGCAGGACTAGATTAGGGCTAGGGTATGATAGATAAAAATACTTGTAGGAGAAGCAATCCCTATAGTGTGAAAGCAGGCCATTCCCCCCATCAAGTCCACACCCTCAACCCTCTGAAGTGAATCCCATCCAGACCCAATCTATCACAGCAAGCCTGCATTTTCTATGGGGCAACTTAGCATGACCAATCCACCTAACCTGCACATCTTTGGATTTTGGGAGGAAACCAGAGCACCTGGAGGAATCTCATGCAGACACAGGGAGAATGTGCAAACTCCACACAGACAGTTGGCCAGTGGGTGGAATTGAAGCTGGGTTCCTAGTGCTGTGAGGTAGCAGTGCTAACCACTCAGCCACCGTGCCAGCCAAGGAGAAAGCAACGGGCCAGATTGACTTGAATTTGAAATGACGCTCCTCACATTTGAGGGAATGCCAATGGGACTTCTGCAAAATTGGTGATGATACTAACGTGTAAAATTGACAGCAACTCCTCCACCTCAGTTTGAGAATGCATTCCAAAGAGTTTGAGAAAATGTAAAAGGCTTCACCAAATAAGCGAAATTGACTGCAGCAATTACTCTCTCTCTTCTCTCCATTATGGGGAGGATTCTCAGTAAAACCTGCCTATGCAGTGCAAACCACTTTGTAATTTTTGATTTGACCTTCCCGCAAAAATGCAGAAGCCCTTGAAATGGCAATGACCGATATACTGAATCAATATTGACGTGAGGGCTTTCAGAACGAGTTACAAAATGAGTTATTTCAAAGTGACTTTTAATTATCACTACATTATGGAAATGATAAATGGACAGCAACTCTTGATGCATATTGGCTGCCAGTGCAGGCTCAACTACAGGAGCCTCATTTAACAAAGCTGCTACCTCCTGTGCCAATCAGTGTATGGGGTAAGGTGCCTGGGCACACTGAAGGAATGACTATAGCTATGGCCCATTTCAACCTGGAACGTACACAAGAAGTACAAGTGGGGAAAACCAGGGTTATGAGCATAAGACAACAAAGGTAGGGGTTGGACTTTTGCTTCCAGGTGGATAGGATAATTGAGTACAAGAGACAGGATATCACGTTGCAGCTTTAAAAGACTTTGGTGAGGCCACACTTAGAGTATTGCACTCAGTTTTGGTTTCCACATTACAGCAAGGATGTGGAGGCTTTGGAGAGGGTGCAGAAGAGATTTACCAGGATGCTTCCTGGATTAGAGGGTATCAGCTATAAGGAGAGGCCAGAAAAACCCAGGTTGTTTTCTCTTGAGCGATGGGAGGTGAGGGGAGACTTGACAGAAGTCTATAAAATTATGAGCTGCATAGATAGGGTC
The DNA here is from genome assembly GCF_021869965.1 of Rhincodon typus. NCBI lineage: Eukaryota > Metazoa > Chordata > Chondrichthyes > Orectolobiformes > Rhincodontidae > Rhincodon > Rhincodon typus. The sequence goes on from NC_063347.1 coordinate 11,313,845, forward strand.
GATGGTCAGAATGTTATTCCTACAGCTGAAGTGTCTAATACTGGGGGACATTCATTTAAGGTGAGAGGGGGAAAGTTCAAAGGAAATGTGAAAGGAAGTTTTATTACAGAGAGTGGTAAGAGCCTGGAACACATGACCGGGATGGTGGTGGTGACAGATACAATAAGAGCATTTAAGGAACTTTTAGATAAGCACATGAATCTGCAACAAATAGGGGGAAATAGACCGAGGGCAGGCAGTAGCGATTAGTTTAGTTTGGCGTCACGTTCGACACAACATTGTGGGTCGAAGGGCCTGTTCCTGTGCTGTACTGTTCTATGTTCTATAATTGGGCACAATTACCCGTCCTTGGAGGTATGAGAAGGATGAATAATTGGTCCTGAAGTGTCACTTGTTACCTCAGGAATTAGGTACTGGGTGGGGAAGTTGATTGGGCACCTTGCTGACTTGCAAACAATCAAAGTCCATAAATGATCAATTAATAGCTGATTAAAGGTTTCAATTCACTCACCAGCCCCCATTACCTTTCTTTCAAACAAGAAAGAAAGTGTCTGTTTTCCTGACTGGGGAATGAGGGTAGCCTGCCAGCTGGGTTGAGTATGGGGCCTTCCTGTGCCCCAATCTTAGACCAATCAGGGGCTAGGGATTGGTCACTGAAATCCACCTCACGACCCCAACGACCTCCCCTTCCCTGCAACCTGCACTCCTCAAGATCCAGAAGGAAAAAGCTTATACTGTTGCCATTGAATCCCCTGAAGACTAGGTTTTCAAGCCTTTTGGCTGCAAAACATTTTTGGATGCCCTGTGGTCAGGACAAGTGCCAAGTGGAAGACAAATTTCTCTGTCTTTCTTTAAAATTTTGGTTAATGAACTCCTGAACTCCTTGTTTCATTCATCAGTGGTTATCTTATATCTATATGCCTTGATTCCTCAACAAACAGAGACATTGGACAGAATTCAATGCCCTCGTGCAAGCTGTGTTTGGTGGTAAAATTGCGAACTCTACCACCTTCTTACTTCTGCTCGTAATCTCACCAAGGTTTGAAGACTTGTAGATACCCTTCACAAAGTTCCCAACAGGCAGAACTGTTGTCAGGTAGAGAGCCTGAAAGACAAAATGTATTTTCAGGGCTGAGTTTTTTAATCAGTAGGGGAATCAAGGAATATAGGGAATAGGCAGGAATTTTGAGGATTGACAGATCAGCCATGATCTCATTGAATGGTGGAGCAGACTCGATGGGTTGAATGGCCAACTTCTGCTCCTAAGTATCATTGGCTGGTTGCTTTGGACTCCTTTGTTGGTTGGGGACAGGGTCTCCCCATTGGTGCTTGAATGAGGGATCAGGCACCAGGACATGGACAACTGCCTCCTTGACCTTTTTGATGCCCAATCTCACCCCCACCTCATGACTTTTTCCCCCATAATCCCTTCCTGCCATTGCCCAGGGTGGCTCCTAAGGCTTTCAGGTTCACCACCGTCAGTAGCCACGACATCTCCTTGCCATTGATAAATGTGAGCTATGCTTGACTGGTATCCCCTAGCAGGTAGGACATCCACACACCCCCGGCTCCATAATCCCAGGGAGGGGCTCATATGCTGGCCTCATGAATGCCTAAGGGACACATAATTCAGTGGGCCTTTCCAGATGAGCTGACACAGAGGGCTCTCCATCTGGAGACCGAGACCACTGTTTCCATCATTTCGTATCAACCACATGATTTTTAAAAAATCATTCATGGGATAAGGCCTTCGCTGGCCAGGCAGCATTTATTGCCTACCCCTAATTGCCCAGAGGGCAGTTGAGAGTCAACCACATTGCTGTGGGTCTGGAGTCACATGTAGGCCAGACCAGGTAGTTTCCTTCCCTAAAGGACATTAGTGAACCAGATGGGTTTTTCCGACAATCGACAATGGGTTTATGGTCATCATTAGATTCTTAATTTCAGATATTTTATTGAATTCAAATTCCACTGTCTGCCATGGGAACCTGGGTCCACAGAAGTTATCTGGATCTCTGGATTAACAGTCCAGCGATAATACCATTAGACCATTGCCTCCCCCGATTACTACCATTGCTCACAATAGACACAGGAATTGACATGAGCTGTACACCTTCACATTGGGGTAAATTATAACCTATCTAGTGTGAACTGTACACATAGGTGCTCACCGTGAAACATAACTGAAGCACGCTGGAATAGACAGAAATTAAGTGTTACCTGCTGACTAGCATTCTCTTTAAAGCAAGCATTGGTGACATTGAAATCCCAGTTGCATAACAAGTCAAGCTTGACATCTCAGGATAACTACTGATGCTGTAAATGGTGTCAGGGTTAATTTTAATTCTGCTAAAGATCAATCAAATTGAGTCTGAAAATGGGTCATATTCTATATTGGGAACACAAGTAACAAGCCAAGAGCGCACAGCATCATGGAGAAAAAAATTGAAACATGATGGATGGCGATTATTGTTAGAAAATGAGCATTTTCATATTTAATTAGAGAATAGAGAATGCAGCACTAACAAAAATAAGACCATTACACCATAAGAACTAGGAACAGATATAGGCTATTCGGCCCCTCGAGTCTGCTTTGCCATTCAGCAGGATCATGGCCAATCCAATTTTCCTCACATTCACTTTCCGGCATTTTCCCTTGATTCTCCTGCTGATCAAGAGTCCATCAATCTAAGCCTTAAATATACATAGGAATTCTGCCCCCACATCTCTCCATGGCAAGGAGTTCCAAAGACTCACAAGTCTCTGAGAGATGCAATTCCTCCTCATCTTAATCTTAAATTGACATCCCTTTATTCTGAGACTCTGCCCTCTGGTCCTAGACTCTCCCATGAGAGGAAACATCTTCTCAGCATTTACTCTGTCAAGCCCCTTAAAAATCTTACATATTTCAAAGCGATCACCTCTCATGACCTTCCCTCCAATGTAGGGTCAGAAGTGGGGATATTCGCTGATGATTGTACAATGTTCAGCACCATTCACGACCCATCAGGTAATAATACAGTTCAAATGTAACAGGATCGCCTCTCATTCTCCAAAACTGGCAAACCTCTAAATGAACAAAGCCATAAAAAGAAACTGGAAATTCACACAGCAGGATGATTGGAATGCAGAAATAGAACCAGTAAGTGCAGGAAGAGCTCAGCAGATCTGGCAGTATCTGTAGAGAGAGAAACATTAACTCTGAGTTCCTCCAGCAATTCCTGCTTTCTAATTGGCATTCAGGATGATCTTGTCTGACCATCTCGTTTCCCATCAGGAATCATCACAGATTTGCTGTGGGTTCGTGGTGGTCATCAGAACACAGTTGCATGGCAGCAAGCTCGTGGGTGTGGGTAATGCCCGGGTGGGGTTAGGATGACTCTGGTGTTGGAAAGCCAGCATCACCTGATGGCCATGAAACACTTGGCACATATGTAGAGGGCAGCTAACGCTGTGCAAGATTTGCAAATCACCTTGCAACCTTCCAAAAGCCATTGAAACCTCTAGTATCTGAACTTCTGTAAGCTCCAGCTGATAAACATTCCAATGTTCAGGGAGGAGATTCCTGTCAGTATCAACCTTCTCACTGTCTCCCAGTTTGGGTTCCACCACTGGACCTTATTACAGCCTTGGTTCAACCAAGGACAAAAGAGCTGAATTCCAGAGGTGGGGAGAGAACTGACAGGCCTTGACATCAAAGCTGCATTCGACCAAGTGTAGGATCAAAGAGCCATAACAAGAATGGAATCGATGGGTGTCAGGGGCAAACTCTCCACTGCTTGGATTCATACCTGGTACATAGGAAAATGGTCGTGGTTGTTGGAGGTCAGTCATCTCAGCTCCAGGACATCTCTGCAGGAATTCCTCAGGGTAGTGTCCTAGGCCCAACCATTTTCAGCTGCTTCATCAATGATCTTCCCTCCATCATAAGGCCAGAAATGGGGATGTTTTCTGATGACTGCATAATGTTCAGCACCATTCATGATTCCTCAGATAATGAAGCAGTCCATGTTCAAATGCAACAAGATCTGGACAATATCCAGGCTTGGGCTGACAAGTGAAAGGTAACATTCACATCATGCAATTGCCAGGCAATGACCATCTCCAATAAGGCACAATCTAACCACCTCCCCTTGGCATTCAATCGTGTTACCATCACCGAATTCACCAACTGTCAACATCCTGGGGTTTACCATTGACTAGAAACTCAAATGGACTCACCCTGTAACTACAGTGGCTACAAGAGCAAGTCAGAGACTGGAAATATTGCGGTGAGTAGCTCACCTCTTCACTCTCCAAAGCCTGTCTTCCATCTATAAGACAGAAGTCAGGAGTGTGTGGAATACCCTCCACTTGCCTGGATGAGGGCAGCTCTCCGAACACTCAAGTAACTTGACACCATCCAGGACAAAGCAACCCGCTTGATTGACACCACTTCCACAAGTATCCACTCCCTCCACCACCGACACCCAGTAGCAGCAGTGTGTACTATCTACAAGATGCACTGCGGTAATCTGCCAAGGATCCTCAGACAGCACCTCCCAAACCCAAAACCATTACCAACTCGAAGGACAAGAGCAGCACATGTGTGGGAACACCACCATCAAGTTCCTCTCAAGCCACTTACCATCCTGACTTGGACGTATATTGCCGTTTCTTCACTGTCACTGGGTCAAAATCCTGGAATTCCCTCCCGAAGAGCATTGTGGGTCTACTCACAGCATGTGCAAGGGTTTGAAGAGCTGGTGCAGGCACGATGGGCCAAATGGTCCCCTTCTGCACTGTAACAATTCTGTGATAGATCCTAGCTCACAAATGACAGCAGGCTGTCTTCTTCAGTTTGGCGGCTACTTCAGTGTTGGATTTCTGAGCATTTCTGCAGCAAAGAACCTTTTTCCTTTCAAAATATCACTCTGTTCTGTCATTTGGGTGAAAATGTTAGTTGTCTGAGTAACAGATTTTTGCAACCTTGTTAATAGGGTCCTAAGCCATCTGTTCACCATGTCATCTTGATGCTGAGATTGTGCATATCAAACTATCTTGCACGATAATTGATACTCTGATCAAACTATTACTGATTGTATATCGTGAAAAATCATTCCAGGATTTAAGGCTGACACTTTTGATCCTGGATCCATCTCAGATTACCTGGAATGGGACGGTGTCTCAAAAATATGAACAGCAGATGAAATTAGTTATCTCACGCTGGTACTGTGCACAAATGAATTTCTCCACTCACAGGATGTTGCCTTTAAGCCAAATAGATGCCTACCATTCAAATAATGAATGTGATATGTGAGTTTTAGTGCTGGTGTGAGCCAGGTTTGGAGGGCATATGTCCCAGTGACTGGCAGACCATATCAAACAACATGTCTTGTTGACCTTTCAAAGTAGGCAACATGCCACTTGTGCTCAACCAGCCTGAACTTGTAATTTTCAGCAAAGTATATCCACCATTAGATGTTATTGGGAATCATTTATTAGGTAATCCAGACTGTGCTAGGAGTCACACCAGAGACCAATGTAAGATCATCACCCAGGCTTGCAGCGAACTGCGTTTGTAAATGCTAGTCGCTACTCATATAAGTACTCAGGACTCTGGTTTATATCAGCAAAAGGAATTTATACAAATATTTCTCAAAATAAGGGATTGTGGAGACAGCCAAAATGTGCTGCATTGCATCCCCATTGCAAGACCCTGGCCAATCAGAATCAACCTGACTGGTCTGAGAACTGAGATTGGCAGTTCTTGTTACATCTCCATGCCAATGATAGCTCAATCAATCACACCCTCTTCTTATGTTATATAAATTGTTGTCTATTTTTTCTCATGAATGTTTGTTTCATCCTACTTCTATCGAGTGCAAGATGAAAAGCCTCAACTTTTAGTCTCTTTTTAGCATTGTGAAAGAGTTTTGCGATTCTTCTGAGATCTTCTCATTTTCAGTCTGCAAGGCTTGATTGCGCTGCTTGACTGCTAACAGCTGGACTTTTGGTTCAGTAGTGTCCCAGATGTAGTTAGACTGACCCAATTCTTGTTGAGTTTGGCGGTGTTCAAGGTACTTCCTATGTTTGATGTTAAACTTCACAAGGACATTCTCTGCCTCCACAAACTCAATAATCTAGAGTTGTCGGCATTGACTGATAAAATTCTCTAGTGCTTTCATGGCTTGTTGATGGGTTTTCCTTGCAACCTCCAGCCACCATCCAAGCAAAAAAAAAGCTTTATTGGTCTTGAATTTGTTTCGTAGCTCTGAGACATCTTCCTTGCATGATTGACATAGTCTTTCTAATTCCATAATTCTTGATATCTTTCATTCATTTTAACAGCTATAGAAATTTCTGAAGCTTTAGTTGCTTTCACTGCTGACTGAATAAGCATAAGTTCTGTGCTTCCAAGCAATGATTTGGCGATTTATTCTGGAAGGAATTTCTTCTTGCATATGTGACTATAGCTGCTGTTGCTACATCTCCTTGGTAGGTTCTGTTCAATAAGCAGACAAGTTTACTTCTTCTTTATCATCTCCAAGAAAATACTGATTCTCCTCGAAAGGAACTACTGGGTTTTCAGGAATAGTGTCTCCTGTATGCAAAAGTACAGAAAGGTTGGGTGCTTCAAATTTGAGTAAATGAGCAACTTGTGCACTGCTTTCCTTCTCTGTAACCCACATTCTGAAGGAGCAAACTACTCTCTGGAATGCCCTCTGGTCATTGGGCACTGCATTCTTTGGAATCCTCTTTCCCCAACATTTCTAGTGTCTGTTTTCAGACAAATACAGGATTTTTTTGCATTGCTAGCACAGAAGCATCATCGAACTGAAGAATGCCAAAAGCTACACTAACAACTCCACTTAAAAAATCGGAATGATTAGGAGTTATGTATGCAATCTCTGTAATCTCTTCTCCATTTGTAGTGAACTGTAGCATGCTTATTCTCATTCTTGTACTCCTTGATCCCCAAAATTAAATGGAGTGTGAGCTAAGGATTTTCAGCCTCACCCAAGGCAAAGCATCCAAAAGGAACAATTCATTTGCAGTGGCATCCATTAATTTCTCTGTCACAGTGTGTGCCAAAATGCATCCCACAGGTTTGAATTGTCAAGGAAGTCCCTTTTTTGTTATGGGTCTCTCACATCTCCCAAGGAGAGTTCATCTCACCTCTCTGTGTCCCCTTACTGCTGAGATTACTGTTGTCTGTATTTAATTTTCCGTGTTGCTGCTGTAGCCTTACCCTGATCTCCCTTTTTGCACTTGTTCTTTTTTCTTTTTTTTGCAAGATAATTTTATTTAACATTTTTCCCACCACGAGGAGAAATGCCCACATGGTCAGTGAACCAGTTCCAGACAGAGCTCGATAGGAGCAATGTGAAAAAAGAAAGTGAAGGGATGGATGGGGATCAAATCAAAATAGAATTGGACGGGGGACATAAGGCATTCCATCCCCTGCTGTGCCCACCTGGGCATTGAGAGTGTTGGTGGACACCGTGTGCTCCCTCTCCAAGGACACCTACTCTCGAACATAACTGCAGAAGAGGGACAAGCAGTTGGCAGAAATTAGCCCCCTCCAGTCCCGCATATGGACCTGTTAGTGGCCAGCTTGGCCAGACTCAGGAGCACACCCACCACACATTGTTCTTTATGCAACTGATTGGTGTCCTGTCAAAGGATTTCCTACATGGCTTGGACCATACTCTGCTCCTTTGTCTGTGTAGTGACTGGAACCCGGGTGGATCCATTGACTGTGAGATCCTTGATTGGGGTTTTTAACCCAGGCAAATCAGGGAGCCCGGGCTGACCGATGTAAACGTGGGTTCAGAATCTCCTCAGTTCAGGGACTGACTCTGAGCTGGCTGGCCACAGCTGGTCTACTGTGCACAAGTAAATAAAGGGTGATTTAGTGACAAGATACTGCCCTCTGTGCAATTATATTAGTATGCTTGACCTCTGGATATTGTCTGAGTTCTCATATCGACTCCATCTCTGTAAGTACTTTATTTTCTGTTATACTTTACGTACTCTGGCTGGTTGATTTCTACATACTTGGCCATGGGACTTCTCATGGGTTTTCTCTTGTGGGAGGTTTCCCATTCAGCTGTTCAATGCCAAGGTATACAGTGAAGTCTGTTGCTAGACGTCCTATGCCACTGCTCAATACCATTTTGGGTATATTCCTCACCTCTGGGCTTGGATCACTATGTTGATCTTCAGGTTTACTGACACTGGACTTCATTTCAGGCTCTTACCACTAAGTTCTCTGGTTCTGCTGCTACTATGTAGCAACATGAGTTTTATGTTCTTGTGAGGAAACAATAACAGGCTTAATGAATATAACGATATATGGAGGATGGTAAGAGAGGACAGCTTGTCTGGAACCTTGCAGACCCAAGCTTCTGTCCCATGTGACAGCTCCGTTTGTTTCTCAATAGCTACACCCAGGGTAAAGGTGCAATTCCCTGTACTCTCCAAATGCCATGGTCCCTTACAGCTGCAGAGAAGGGACAGCCAGTTCCTTTGAAATCTCAACTGCCTGTGATTACCAAAAGCTTCTGGAAGAAAGTATCAGCTAATTATTTTACACCCTCCTATCACTGAAGAAGCACTGGGGAGAATGCAGGATTGAAAGGATTTGCAATTGGAAGGTGAAGAACTATTGGACTGAAGATTGAAAAAATAGATAGTTGTTTGTAAATTCAAGAGGGCATTGCATTGACAGTAAACATGTTGACTGTTATTTAGCTAAGTGTGGAGATACTTTAGATCTCTTTCACTTTAACCTTATACTGTGTTATGGACCAAACCCCCTCAAAATATATTAAGAAGATAGCCTATACCCCAATGTTTTCTTATTTTTAAAGGCAAGTGTAAGTTGTTGCGTTCTATGTGCAAATTACTTGGTTAAACTACCAGGCTTGAAGCAAAACCCACTTTATTCTTACACTATAGTTAAAATACAAGCAAAAGAAAGAAGAATTGGAATAACTTAACTCTATTGGAAAACTTAACAGAATAACAGATTATTTAACTACTGAACAGCAATTGTTCCAATACAGTAACATCCCAAAAACACACCCTTGGCAAAGGCAAATTCAGTAACACAGATTGTCTCACATTCAATTCTCACAGCAGAGAGAACTCCAGCATTTAGCTGTAACAGGGAGAGAGAGGAATAACAACTTCCACATCCAACTTCAAGACCCCAGCAAGTGCTAAAAGTTAAAGTAAAATCCTGGTTCTGTGGGAATTTGACCCCACCCCTTCATGCTGCTTCTATTGTTCCACCTCTAAAAAAAGCCAAAGCCTCACAATCTGTTTATTTTATTGGCTCGCACCTCTCTCTCAGCCTCTCTTCATAACAAACTAGGACAAAGCCATAGTATTGTCACACCTCCCCCTTGAAAAAAAGCCATCAATATGCAAGATGACTTCATTTTTAAAGACCTTTAGACTTACGCTATTAGTACACTGCAATACGTATACATTACATTGACTCTAAGCACGCAAACATTCAATACTACAGTCACTTTCAGTCTGTTTCTTCTGCCTCTGAACAACTTTGCCTTCCTTCATCGCAGTCATGACAACGAGACAGCAATTACATTCTCTCGCCTTGCCACGTGTATAAGTTTCAAATTGAATAGCTACAATAAAAGCTCCATCTGAAAGGTCTGGAATTTTTATCCTTAATTTTATCCAAAAACTTTAAAGGGTTATGATCAGTACATACAATTGTCTCAGACACTGGCCACATAAGTGTTGAATTGTTGCAATGCCAACACCAAACTCAAGGTCTCCTTCTCAATCTTGGAATATTTCTGTTGGTAAAGATTCAATTTTCTGGAAAAGTACCCCATAGTTCTTTCTATCTTCTCCTTGTCTTCTTGCATGAGTACAGCATCAACACCCACATCACTTGCACTGATAGCCACCTTGAATGGCTTTTTGTAGTTAGGTGTGGCCAACACTTGGGCAATGCTTAACAAAGCTTTCAGGCTGCTAAATGCCTTCTGACAGTTCACCACCCACTGAAATTTTCTGGACTTCTTCAATAAGTCAGTCAGTGGAGCAACCACACTGCTAAAATTTGATACAAACTTCCAATAAAACCACTCCCCACTTCTTTGATGGTTTGGGAAACTCCCCAGCAACCTTTGTTTTTATACTCCAGTGTGGGGGAGGGTGTGTGCATCTGTCCATATCCAAAAACATGGCCCAGGAATGTGACTTGGGCTTTTACGAACTCACACCTAACCAGGTTTATCACTTAGCCCACCTCCTGAAGTTGATAGAACAATTCTGATGGATGCTCCAAATGTTCCTTCCAGGTGTGAGTAAAAATCACCAGATTGTCGACATACACCGCACAATAGGGTAATCCTGAAAGACTTTATTGGTTAGTTTTTGAATGTGGCTGGCGCATTCTTCAAACCAAATGGCATGGCTTCAAACTGGTAAAGTCCATTCGGATTCACGAAAGCTGAAATTTCCTTTGGTCTTTCGAATAAAGGTACTTGCCAGTATCCTTTGAAAAGTCCAACTTAAAAATCTAAGTTGCTAGTCCCATCTTCTCAATACAGCTTTCCAAAAGTGGAATAGATTTTGTAACTGCATTGATTTTGCAAAGGTCCACACATAATCATTGGGTACCATCTGGCTTTGGCATCATTACTATGGGTGAACTCCAGTTGCTGTAATTCGCTTTGATTATGTTGTCTTAGAGCCGGATTTCAAATCTTTTTGAACCTGTTCCAACTTTAGAGGGTTAAATCTATGAGGATGTTGCTTAATTGGAACAGCATTTCCTATGTCTACAGCATGGCTAATCAAGATAATACTTCTCAGCTTTTTTCCACATATCTTTCTATGTGATTATAACAACTCTTTCAAGTCATTTCGATTTTCCTCTGGAAGGTAACTCAATAATTTATCCTAATTTTTGAGAACTTTCTCATTGTCCAATTTAATTTGAGGAATGCCCAATTTAGAATTATCTGAACTTGGTTCTCCCCTCCGTGCTGGAACCAGTCGCACATTCTCCTTTTGCTTTTCTTCCCTATCAAAATACCCTTTGAGCGTATTCACAGGGCATATTCTATGAGTTTTCCTTCTATCTGGCATTCTTATCAAATAATTCATCTCACTCAATTTCCTAAACCTTGCCTTCAAAGGTTCACCTACCACTGGGAGTAACACTAACACTTTATCTCCACTTGCAAAATTGCAAATTTTTGATCTCTTGTCTGCTTCCTGTTTCATCACATTCTATGCTAATTTTAAATGTTGTCTAGCCAACTCCCTTGCTCTAATTAATCTTTCCCTAAAATTTGAAATATAGTCCAAATATGTGATCTCTGAACTCTGACTCGCCAATTTCTCCTTAATTAATTTCAATGGTCCTCTCACCTCATGCCCAAAAACTAATTCAAATGGATTGAATTTAGTTGATTCATTAATGCATTCTTCATTGCAAAATGTACAAATGGGATTCCTTTATCACAATCAAAGGTGCCCAGCTCCCACATTGTACTGGAACACAGGTCCTTCCTTGGATTGATGAATTACTGCAGAAAGTTCATACATAACCTGGCCTCCATCCTGGCACTCTTACATCTGCTATTGATTAAGGGTCAGCCTTGGAAATGGCCTTCAAGCCAAGACCTGGCCTTTAGGGAAGTGAAAAAGCAGCTATCATCATCTAAGATATTGGCAGACTCTGATCCCAAGCGAGATCTAATGCTGACATGCGATGCCTTCCCGTATGGTATTGGGATAGTGTTGGCTCACAGATGACCCAATGGAGAGGGACATCCAATAGCATATGCTTCTTGGACTTCGGCTGATGTAGACCGTAAATATGTCCAGATAGAGAAGGAAAGTTTGGCGGTCATCTTCGGCATGAGAAAGTTCCACCAATACCTTTATGGACGTACATTTGTCATTGTAACAGACCACAAAACCCCGCTAGGGCTACTCAAAGAGGACAAGGCCACACCGCCCATAGCTTCAGGTTGAATTTAGCGGTGGGCTCTCATTCTAAGTGTGTACAATTACAAGTTGGATCAACATTTGGGAGGCCAAGTAGCAAATGTGGATGCCTTGAGCCACTTCCCGTTGGCAGATACACCACCAGTGATGACACCACTAGATCAGCCCGTTCTGGTTTTACACTTTCTGGACAAGATCGAACTGTGGATGCAAAAGGATCCGGTCCTGGCGACACTAAAACAGCTGGTGGTGATGGGGGAAACAAATGGGCCATCACAACCGGAACTGAAACCTTTCTGGGCCCGGTGAGACCAGATCACCACAGAGGACGGCATTTTATTATGGGGAGCAAGAGTGATTGACCCGAGCAAAGGGGGTCGTCCAGGAGTTTCCAAAATGAAGATGTTGGTGAGAAGTTATGTCTGGTGGCCAAAATTGGCAGACATAGCTGTGTGGTGGGACAGTGCCCAAAGTGCCAACAAGGGTAAAAATGACCACCAGCAGCTCCCCCACCCCCCAAGTTCGTGGGAATGGCCGAGTAAACCCTGGACTTGATTATACGCCAACTATTTCATGGTCTCAACATTCTTAGTCATTGTGGCTGGATGTGCATAGAGTTCATTCATCAAACATGACAATAGAAAAGCTGCGAGCATCTTTTGCAATACATGGGCTCCCGGAAGTGTTGGTCACAGGCAACTGGCCACCATTTACCAGGAGGGAATTCAAGTATTTCCTAAAGTCAAATGGCATTTGGCATATAAGGACAGCTCCATACCATCCATTCTCCAATGGTCTGGCAGATAGAGAAGTCCAAACTTTGAAGGCAGGCTTAAAGAAATAGCCGACAGCTTCACGAGATATATCTGTCCCAGTTTCTGTCTGGTTATAGGACCACCTCTCATGCAACTACAAGGGCAGCTCCAGCAGAGTTGCTAATGGGGAGAAGACTCCTCATCAGGTTAAATCTGATCTCCCCTGACTGGGGGAAAGGGTGAAACAGCATCAGGAATACTAATGCCAGACACAAGACTTCTCTAAGTGAGAGAGACAGTTTATTTCAGGGGACAACGTTTTGTGCCAAAATTACGGGAATGATCCTGTGTGGGTAAGAGGCATGGTCGACGCCAGGCCAGGTCCTGTGATGTATAATGTTTAGGTCGGTGAGATGGTCCTGAACGAGCATGTGGACCACAAGAAAGCTGCAAACTCACAAATGGGGTGGGAGCCCCTTGGAACATCTGGCAAAGTTGACATAACCTGTGGATTCTCCCTCTCCACCTGGCATCGAAGAAAACTCGGAGTCTAAGATGGACATGGCAGATCAACGCCTTTACATAGAACATAGAACATAGAACAGTACAGTACAGTACAGGCCCTTCGGCCCACTATGTTGTGCTGAACTTTTACCCTAATCCTAAATTCTATCTAACCTCCACCCCTACCTTATACTATCATCCATATGCCTATCTAATAGCCGCTTAAATGCCCCTAATGAGGCCAACTCCACTACACTCTCCAGCAATGCATTCCACGCCCCGACCACTCTCTGAATAAAGAACCTACCTCTGACGTCTCCCCTATATCTACCTCCACTCACCTTAAAACTATGCCCCCTCGTAATAGCTACATCCACCCTAGGAAAAAGTATCTGGCTGTCCACTCTATCTATACATCTGATCATTTTGTACACCTCTATCAAGTCACCTCTCATCTTTCATCGTTCCAAAGAGAAAAGCCCTAGCTCTCTCAACCTTTCCTCGTAAGACCACCTGAAGAAGAGGATGGATTTCATCCCAGACGCTCTGGGTGCAAGAGGCGGGTTACGATCAGGTACACACCACCCATACCTGAGGCTGAGTCAGAAGAACCAGCCCCGGTGCAAAAATGCCCCAGGACACACATCAAGAAAAAGAACAAACCTCTGGATCCTAGACTTAGAGGGGGGAGGGCGGTAGTGATTGTAAGCAGGTCAGCCAGGTGGACTTCATAGAATATGAGTTCCCTGATTTGGGCTGTTAATCTGGTCCAATCAGGGAGCCCTGGCTGACAGATATAAACAGGAGTGACAGAGGTTCTGTTCACTCTGAGAGCTGGGTTTGAGGAAACCGGATCAGTGTCACGTGTAATTGAAGGGGAGCTTGGTGGCAGGATACCAGCCTTTGTGGAGCTATTTCACTTATAACCTTAAATTTACAAAGACAAGCTTCACCTCGGAGCCAAGCTGCTATACATTCAGTGTAACCATGGTTACTCCTGGTTCAATCCATGTGGTGGATATGCTGTGTCATATCTCTGGGGCAGAGTGGTCTTGAACCCAGGCTTTCTGGCTCTAAGGTAGGGACAATTCCACCTGCACCACAAGACCCCATTCCCAATCACGTGACCATGAATCCCTAACTAACAACCATCATCTGAATATCATTAACACACTCTTTCCCCTCCACCAAAGGCTGGAACATTTTCTAAAAGACTCCAGGAAATAAACATGTAAAAAGGCCAGAGGGAAGGGCAGAGATACGTTTCGGAGAGTTACAGAAGTATGATGGGCTGAATCGTTGTGTTGTGTCTCACAGCTGGGAAGCAGTATACTTTTGAGGTACATGCTCACGATGTCATCACCATATCATAACATACAGTTAAAGACAAAACTCAGGCAGGATAGTTATTGTAAATATAATGAAGGTTCAGGCAAAGTTTAAACACTGGAGGTACAATATTTCGCTCCAGCAGCCTGGAGTGACAGCTTCGTGATACACGTGGGAGAAGTTGGTAATTGTTAGTGCTGGTGACAACATCACCACCTCCACCAATGACTTCACACCCAGCTGCTTCTGCCTGCCTGACACAAAGATAAAAGTATAGGCCTCAACCTCATTATTAGGAAGCCCACGGTTACAGCAAGTGTTTTTGCAGGCTCCAACGCAATCGGCAGAGATACTGGAATCACAATGAGATAATCCAATCCGCCTCCCGACCACTGCTGAGAGAACCTGCTTCAACAATTAGCATGGTACTTAAAATACGAAAAGGAAAAGGCTGGAGCAGAGAACATGCAATGGCCCATCAGGTAAAGCTCAGGATCCTCTTTTGGTTCTACAGGCGTAGCAGGGCAAACTGAACATAGGTGGCAGCATTATTTACTACTTAAGTTCATAAGGTTTTTTATTGCTTTTACATTTTCTATTACCTGTGCTCCCCCAAAAATGCAAGGTAGCATGTTTTGGTAGGAAGAATACAGAGGTCACCTATGACATAGAACACGTGAGTCCAAATGGGTTAAAGAATCAAAGAGATCTTTGGAAATACAAATACAACAATCACTAAAAATCACTCTATAGATTACCAAGGCCTTAAAATTAACAAGCCAATCCCAGCATTTTATTTCTAAAAGGATGGAATTGAAATAGAAATGTTGTGCTCTATTCAAACTGAGAAAACTGGAAAAACTCAACAGGTTATGCAACATCTGTAGACAACAACACAGGCTCAGATGTTTGTTATGGTGGAGAGGGTCTCTGTTGCAGTGGACGTAATGAAAGAGGTTGAGAATCCTAAGGACTGTCCCTGAATTGGGTATTTCTCATTGTCGTGGGGGTGGGATTGGGGCCAGGAAATAATTCACACAGTTCCCAAGGAGCGGCTGGTCATTTAAATGACCAGGCCTCCACTGAAACGGGAGTAATATGGTGCATGGAACCTGGATCTGGTAATAGCAGGTCTATTCCCAGTGCATTTTCTTTGGATAACCAAAGAATCCTTTTGGAGACGCGAGAGGCCCCTGCAGACATAAGTCCCAGGATACGTTGGGGGTGGGGATCAGAGATTCTCAGGGAGAATGCATCAGGTATCCTTTGGAGGGGTCGTATCTGACTGTGGAAAATATTGTGTAAAAGGTGTGTAAAAACCTTGGAACAACCCAACTTGTCACAACTATCAAGAACTGACAGGAAATCTCCAGAAGTGTCATCTGCCAAGGATTGTCAAGAAACAACATAAGGATTTATTTTATGAATTACAGCGATTTTCTCAATAGTGTGTAGTCTGCAGTATAGAAATGATATTAATACAACTATATTTTCTCTTCTATATGCATGGATACTTGTAGATACCTAATGAATTGACATGGTAGATGAAGAGTAAAAGGATTTTAAGCATGGGGGCGCGAGGGACAATGGGGCACGGGTAGAAGGCATTAGGTCACAGGGTTCAGAATGGGTGAGGTACGTGGATTGTCTTTGGGTGAGGGTGGAGTAAGGAGTGAGGGCTGGAGGCAAGTTTTAAATTTCTCTCCATTTTTTGGAGCAATAATGTACCCCTTTATATCTTGTCCTGGGACAACACCGGTAGAAATTAGACACCCTCTGGGATTGTGAAAAGACATGTTTCGGTGTAAAGTGTGCATAAATTCATTGGGAATGGCAAAGTTTTCAAGGAAATGTCCAAAAGATGTCTGGAATTAAAATAAAAAGTGACAGGTATTTCGGAGACAATAAGGTGTAGAGCTGGATGAACACAGCAGGCCGAGCAGCATCAGAGGAGCAGGAAAGCTGACGTTTCGGGTGTAGACCCTTCTTCAGAAAAGTTTAAAATTAATGGAAAGAATGTGGGCATCATTGTCTAAACTAGCACTTATTGCCATTTTAACTGCTATTGGGAAAGTAGCGATGAGTCACTTTCTTGAACTGATGCAGTTCTTGGAAAGTACCTATACTCAGCATTGTAGGGACAGAGTTCCAGGATTTTGATCCAGTGACAGTAAAGCAACTGAGATAGATTTCCAAGTCAGGATGTTGTGTATGACTTGGGGGGGAGCTTACAGATTGTGGTTTTACCACGCATCTGCTGTTTTGAGTTCTTCTAGATGTAGACATCTTGTGTTTGGTGGATTCTGCAGGTGGAACATTAGTGAGTTGGTGCAGTGCATCTTGTATATGGTGCATACTTCCACAACTTTGCATCAGTACTGAAGGGAATGAATATGAAAAAGTGGTTACAATCAGTTGGCTGTTCTCCTTGGATGTTGTCAAGGTTCTTGAACGTTGCTGAAGCTGCATCTATCCAGACCAGTGAAGAGCATCCCATAGCACTCCTGACTAATGCATTGTAGATGGCACTGGGGAAACAGGAGGTGTATTACTTTGCTGTAGAATTCCTAGCATTTGACTTATTATTGGAGCCACAGTATTTATATGACCATCCAGGTCAGTTTCTACTTTGTGGTAACCGCAGGAAGTTGACAGTGAATGATTCAGTGATGGTAGAGCCATTAATCACAAAGGGTGATGGCAAGATTTGCTGCTGTTAAAGATGGTCATTGCCTGGTACTTGTGAGTCACACATGTTAAGACCGTAAGACATAGGAGCAGAAATTAGGCCATTCGGCCCATCGAGTCCCCAGCCACCATTCAATCATGGCTGATAAATTCCTCAACCCCATTCTCCTGCTTTCTCCCCGTAACCCTTGATCCCCTTAATAATCAAGAACATATCTATCTCAGTCTTAATTGTACTCAATGACCTGGCCTCCACAGCCTTCTGTGGCAGTGAATTCCATAGATTCACCACTCTCTGGCTGAAGAAGTTCCTCCTTATCTCCGTTCTAAAAGGTCTTCCCATTACTCTAAGGCTGTGCCCTCAAGTCCTAGTCTCTCCTACCAATGGAAGCATCTTCCCAACATCCACTCTGTCCAGGCCATTCAGTATTCTGTAAGTTTCAATTAGATCCCCCCCTCATCCTTCTAAACTCAAATGAGTATAGACCCAGAGTCCTCAAACATTCCTCATATGTTAAGCTTTCCCTCCTGGGACCATTCTTGTGAACCTCCTCTGAACCAGCTCCGGGGCCAGTACATCCTTCCTGAGATATGGGGCCCAAAACTGCACACAATACTCCAAATGTGGCCTGACCAGAGCCTTATAAAGCCTCAGTAGTACATCCCTGCTTTTATATTCAAGTCCTCTCAAAATAAATGCCAACATTGCATTTGCCTTCCTGAATACTGACTCAACCTTCAAGTTTACCTTGAGAGAATCCTGGACTAGAACTCCCAAGTCTCCTTACACATCAGATTTCTGAATTTTCTCCCCATTTAGAAAATAGCCCATGCTTTTATTCTTCTTACCAAAGTGCATGACCTCACACTTCCCCACATTGTACTCCATCTGCCACTTCTTTGCCCACTCTCCTAACCTGTCCGAATCCTTCTGCAGCATCGCCACCTCCTCAATTCTACCTGTCCCTCCACCTATCTTTGTATTGTCTGCAAACTTAGCCAGAATGCCCACAGTTCCTTCATCTAGATCATTAATGTATAAAGTGAAAAGTTGTGGTCCCAGCACTGACCCTTGCGGAACTCCACTTATCACTGCCTGCTATCCTGAGATAGACCCCTTTATCCCCACTCTCTGCTTTCTGCCAGACAGCCAATCTTCAATCCATGCTAACACCTTGCCTCTAACACCATGGGCCCTCATCTTACTCAGCAGCCTCCTGTGCGGCACCTTGTCAAAGGCCTTTTTGAAGTCCAGGTAGATAACATCCATCGGCTCTTCTTGGCCTACCCTGCTCGTTACTTCCTCAAAGAATTCTAGCAAATTTGTCAGGCATGACCTCCCCTTGATGAAACCGTTCTGACTTTGCCTTATTTTACTATACACTTCCAAATATTCAGAAATCTCATCCTTAACAATGGACTTCAAAATCTTACCCACGACCGGGGTTAGGCTAATCGGCCTGTAATTTTCCGTCTTTTGCCTTACTCCCTTTTTGAAGGGGTTTCACGTTAACGATTTTCCAGTCCTCTGGGACCCTCCCTGACTCTAGCGATTCCTGAAAGATCACCACTACCACTTCTACTATCTCTTCAGCTATCTCCTTTAGAACTCTGGGGCGTAGACTACCTGTTCCAGGTGATTTATCCACCTTCAGGCCAATCAGTTTTACTAGCGCCATTTCCTTGGTGATGGCCACCATACTCAGCTCTGCCCCCTGACTCTCTTGAATTTTTGGGAGATTACTCATGTCTTCCACCGTGAAGACTGATGCGAAGTAATTATTCAGTTCCTCAGCCATTTCCTAGTTCCCCACTACTATCTCTCCACTGTCATTTTCCAGTGGTCCAATGTCCACTTTTGCCTCTCTTTTACCCGACATATATCTAAAGAAACTTTTACAGTCTTCATTTACATTACTGGCTAGCTTACACTCATATTTAATCTTCTCCCTCCTTATTTTTTTTGTTGCCCTCTGTTGGTCTTTGTAAGCTTCCCAATCCTCTGGTTTCCTACTGCCCTTCACCACATTATATGCTTTCTCTTTTGCTTTTATGCTAGCCCTGACTTCCTCAGTCAGCCATGGTTGCCTCATCCTCCCTGTACTACGCTTTTTTTTCCTAGGGATGAATTTTTGCTGCGTCTCCTGAATTACTCCCAGAAACTCCTGCCATTGCTGTTCCGAGACAACAAGGTGCAGGGCTGGATGAACACAGCAGGCCAAGCAGCATCATAGGAGCAGAGAGGCTGACGTTTCGGGCCTAGACCCTTCATC
>NC_063347.1:11333775-11359515 GCF_021869965.1 Rhincodon typus
GTCTGACCCCACTTTGTTTCTTCCTATCAATATAATTTCATTTCTCACTAATAAGGCAACCCCACCGCCTCGGCCCACCTGCCTATGTTTTTGATAAGATGTATATCCTTGGATATTCAGTTCCCAATCCTGATCCTCTTGCAGCCATGTCTCCATGATGCCTACCACTGATGCTATTTGCCAAACAGTAGCCGAAGCCTGAATGACGCCCAGGTCTTGCTCATCACAAGCTGTTTCGGTAGCTGAGGAGTTGAGAATGGTGCTGAACATTGTGTAATCATCAATGAACATCCCCATTTCTAACCTTATGATGGAGGGAAAGTCACTGATGAAGTAGCTGAAGGTAGTTGGGCCAAGGACACTACCCAGAGGAACTCCTGCAGACATGTCCTGGAACTGAGATGACTCGCCTCCATTAACCACGACCATTTTCCTTTCTACCAGGTATGACTTCAATACCCTATTACCCCCAATTCTTATTGGCTCCAGTTTCGATAGGGTTTCTTGATGCCACACTCAGTCAAATGCTGCCTTAATATCAAAGGTCTCACTTCACCTCTGGAATTCTGCTCTTTTGCCCATGTTTGAGCCAAGGTTGTAAAGAAGTCTGGAGCTGAGTGGCCCTGGCAGTAACCCAAACTGAGTGACAGAGAGCAGATCACTGGTTAGCAACCGCTGCTTTATTGTACTATCAAAAGCCTCTTCCATTGTTTTACTGATGATCGAGAGTAGACTGATGGGGCAGTAATTGTCTGAGGTGGATTTCTCTTGCTTTTTGTGTACAGGACGTACCTGGGCAATTTCTTTACATTGTCAGGTTGTTCTCAGTTACTGGAATAACATGGCTAGGGCTTGTTATAGAGCACAAGTCTTATGTGCTATTGCTGGATTGTTGTTAAGGTCCATATCCTTTCAGAGTGACCAGTGCCTTCGGATGTTTCTTCATATTATGTGGAGTGAATATATTTGATTAATAACTGGCATCTGCTATGTTAGGGACCTCAGAAAGAGGACAGGATGGGTCATCTTGTAGAATTTGTGCTGCATGACTAATATTGCAATCTGTCATTTTCACAGTAGGATTTCTTTCAAATGAGCAACTTGCTAGGACAGCTCTGAATGCATATAGAATGGTATTGTTTGTCTCTTAAAGTGTTTGAATGCTTAAGTGAACTATTTGTTTTCATTAAGATTATTTAAAGGAATTTGAAATCTATTGAATTTGTTTTCTTTTTATTAATCAGCATATTCTTTTTAATTCACTCAGGAGATGTGGATGTCATACGCTGGGCCATATTTATTGCTCAACCCCTATTGCCCTTAAGAAGATGGTGGTGAGCTGTTTTCTTGAACTGCTGCAGTCTATTTGCTGTAAATGTAAATAGACCCACAATTCTGTTGGGGAGGGCATTCCAGGAGTTTGACCGAGTGATGGATGGTGTGAGTGGCTTGGAGGGGAACTTGCAAGCAGTGGTGTTTCCATGTATTTGCTGCCCTTGTCCTTGTATGTGGAAGTGGTTGTGGGTTTAGAAGGTGCTGTCTAAGAATCTTTTATGAATTTCTGCAGTGCATCTTGTAGATAGTACACACTGTGCTACTGATGGTGGCAGGAGTGGATGTTTGTGGATATGGTGCCAATCAAGCGAGGGCTGCTTTGTCATGAATGGAGTCAAGCTTTTTCAATATTATTGGAGCCTGCCTTTACTCAGGCGAGTGTAGAGTATTCCATCACACTCTACGAGGAGGCTGATATTAAGCCAAGAGAGATAGTAAGAACTGCCGATGCTGGAGTCAGAGATAACACAGTGTGCAGCTGGAGGAACACAGCAGGCCAGGCAGCATCAGAGAAGCAGGAAAGCTGACATTTTGGGTCGGGACCCTTCTTCAGAAATGAAGAAGGGTCTGAATGAAGATGGGTTCTTCATTTCTGAAGAAGTGGGTCCCAACCCAAAACGTCAGCTTTCCTGCTCCTCTGATGCTGCCTGGCCTGCTGTGTTCCTCCAGCTCCACACTGTGTGATATCAAGCCAAGGTTTTTCCAATCGGCACTGTCAGTGTTTCTCCTGAGATTTACACATGGTGGTACCTATGTGAGTTTGACATGTAAAGGAAAAGCCTATGAGTGATCAGTTGGAAGCTCTAAATTTACAGAGATGGTATAACGGCTTTAAAAGGCCATGGACCTGACTGGGGGCAAAGTGTGGCAGAAGAGATAAGATGGGGCTATTGAGGATGGGTACATTGTCATAGGGAGCCACAGGGATTATGAGAGTCTTTGGATGATGAGAACATGGGCACTGGGTAGCAATTCAGTTGTAGACAATTCTGTATGAATGCTGAAGGCATAATTCGGGATAAGCAATACTTGCTGGCTTTGTGAACAAGACCAAATGAATAAAAAAGAACACAAGAATGATCAGTGGATAAAAATCTTAATCATAGATTCATGGACATCTTCAGCACAGAAAAAGGCCATCTGACCCATTGAGTCTGTGCAGATCGAAAACAATCACCTAACTATTCTAATCCCATTTTCCAGCACTTGGCCCATAGCCTTGCAATCTTACATGCGTTGGCATTACAAGTATACACCTATGTAAGCACATATGAACCAGGAGCAGAAAAAAAGTTGCTGGAAAAGCTCAGCGGGTCTGGCAGAGTTCTGAGGAAGGATCACTGGACCCGAAACGTTGGCTCTGGTTTTTTCTTCACAGATGCTGCCAGACCCGCTGAGCTTTTCCAGCAACTTTTGTTTTTGTTCCTGATTTACAGCATCTGCAGTTCTTTTGGTTTTTATTTTGAACCAGAAGCAGGAGTAGCCAATTTAGTGCTTTGATCCTCCATTGCTATTCAATACAACCATAGCCAATCTCACCTTGGTCTCAACTCCTTTGGCCTCCTCCACACTCACGGTAATGAATAGTTTACTAGTTTGACGCCAAATTAAACTAATCCCTTCTGCTTACCCTTGGTCCTTATCCCTCCATTCTTTGCATATTCATGTGCTTAGCTAAAAGTCTCTTAAACTCTATCGCGACTGCCTCCAATATCACCCCTAGCAGCACATTCCACACATCTACTACTCTCTGAGTAAAAAAAACTTGCCCCTCACATCTCCTTTGAACTTTCCCCCTTACCTTAAATGGGTGTCTCCTAGTTTTAGACTTCTTCAGCCCTGGGAAACAGATTCTGGCCGTCAAACATATCTATGCATCTCATAATTTTATAGACTTCAATCAAGTCTCCCCTCAGCCTCCATTGCTCCAGAGAAAACAACCCAAGTTTTTCTAGCCTCCCCTTAGAGCTTATACCCTCTAATCCAGGCAGTATCCTCGTAAACATCTTCTGCAGCTCTCCATGTCCTTCCTGCAGTGTGGAGGCCAGAACTGAATGCAGTATTCTAATTGTGGCCTAAACAAAGTCTTTTAAAGTTGCAACTTGACATCCTGACTCTTGTACTCAAATCCCTGACCATTAAAGGCAAGCATGCCATAAGCCTTCTTTACCACCCTATCTACTTGCATGGTTACTTTCAGGGAGCTATGGACTTGAACGCCAAGATCCTTCTGTACATCAATGCTGTTTAGGGTCCTGCCAATGACTGCATGTTTTTCCATAACATTTCATCTCCCAAAGTGCAGCACCTCACACTTAAACGGATTAAACTCCATCTGCGATTTCCCCACCCAGATCTGCAACTGATCTATATCCCGCTGTATCCTTTGACAAACTATCCTATACTATCCACAACTCCACCAATCTTTGTATTGTCTGCAAACTTACTAATCCACCACCTACATGTTCATCCAAGTCATTTATATACATCACAAACTGAGGCCCAAGTACAGATCCCTGCGGAACGCCACTAGCCACAACCTGAAAAACACCCTTCCATCATTAGCCTCTGCTCTCCATGAGCAAGCCAATTCTGAGTCCACATGGCCAAGTTACCGTGGATCCCATGCATCTTAATCTTTTGGATGAGCCTGACATGAGGGTCCTGTCGAAAGCCTTTCTAAAATCCATGTTAATAGCATCTACTACTCTACCCTCATCGATCACCTTCATCACCTCCTCAAAAAATTTGATCAAGTTAGTACGACAAGACCTGCCCCACACAAAGCCATGCCGACTGTCCCTAATTATGCCATGCTTTTCCAAATGCATGTAAATCCTATCCCTAAGAATTCTCTCCAATAGCTTCCCAATCACCAATGTGAGACTCACTGTGGTTTCCTGGATTTTCCTGATTCCCTTCTTGAACAGAGGAACAACATTAGTTACTTGCCAGTCCTCTGGGACCTCTCCAGTGGCTAGTGAGGATATAAAGATCTTGGTCAAGGCCCCCACAATCTCCTCTCTTGCCTCTCTCAATAACCTGGGGTAGATACCATCGGGTCCTTAATCCTCTCCAAGAGACCCAACACTACTTCTTTCTTGATCTCAAAATGCTGTAGCATATTAGCATGCTCCACACAAATCTCACTATCCTCCATATCCTTCCCCTGGGTGAATACTGACGTAAAGTGCTCATTTAGGATCTCACACACATCCTCTGCGTCCAAGCACAAGTTCCCTCCTGTATCCTTGAGTGGTGCTACCTTTTCTCTAGTTATCCTCTTGTTTTTAATGTATGAATAGAATGCCTTGGAATTCTCTTTAACCCTTCTTGCCAAGGTCATTTCATGGCACCTTGTTGCTCTCCTAATTCCCTGCTTGAGTTCTTTTGTCGAGGAGAATACTGAGATACAGTCTATTAGACTAGACAGGATTGAGGTTCATAAGGAGGAGGTGTTAGCAATTCTGGAAAGTATGAAAATAGCTAAGTCCCCTGGGCCGGATGGGATTTATCCTAGGATTCTCTGGGAAGCTAGGGAGGAGATTGCAGAGCCTTTGGCTTTGATCTTTATGTCGTCATTGTCTACAGGAATAGTGCCAGAAGACTGGAGACTAGCAAATATTGTCCCCTTGTTCAAGAAGGGGAGTAGAGACAACCCTGGTAATTATAGACCAGTGAGCCTTACTTCGGTTGTGGGTAAAGTGTTGGAAAGGATTATAAGAGATAGGATTTATAATCATCTAGAAAGGAATAATTTGATTAGGAATAGTCAACACGGTTTTGTGAAGGGTAGGTCGTGCCTCTCAAACCTTATTGAGTTCTTTGAGAAGGTGACCAAACAGGTGGATGAGGGTAAAGCGGTTGATGTGGTGTATATGGATTTCAGTAAAGCGTTTGATAAGGTTCCCCACGGTAGACTATTGCAGAAAATACGGAGGCTTGGGATTGAGGATGATTTAGTGGTTTGGATCAGAAATTGGCTAGCTGTAAGAAGACAGAGGGTGGTGGTTGATGGGAAATGTTCATCCTGGAGTTCAGTTACTAGTGGTGTACCTCAAGGATCTGTTTTGGGGCCACTGCTGTTTGTCATTTTTATAAATGACCTGGATGAGGGCGAAGAAGGATGGGTTAGTAAATTTGCGGATGACAGTAAAGTCAGTGGAGTTGTGGATAGTGCAGAAGGATGTTGCAGGTTACAGAGGGACATAGATAAGCTGCAGAGCTGGGCTGAGAGGTGGCAAATGGAGTTTAATGTGGAAAAGTGTGAGGTGATTCACTTGGAAGGAGTAACAGGAATACAGAGTACTGGGCTAATGGTAAGATTCTTGGTAGTGTGGATGAGCAGAGAGATCTCGGTGTCCATGTGCATTGATCCCTGAAAGTTGCCACCCAGGTTGATAGGGTTGTTAAGAAGGCGTATGGTGTGTTAGGTTTTATTGGTAGAGGGATTGAGTTTCGGAGCCATGAGGTCATGTTGCAGCTGTACAAAACTCTGGGGAGGCCGCACTTGGAGTGTTGCGTACAGTTCTGGTCACTGCATTATAGGAAGGATGTGGAAGCATTGGAAAGGGTGCAGAGGAGATTTACTAGGATGTTGCCTGGTATGGAGGGAAGGTCTTATGAGGAAAGGCTGAGGGACTTGAGGCTGTTTTCGTCAGAGAGAAGAAGATTAGGAGGTGACTTAATGGAGACATACAAGATGATCAGAGGATTAGATAGGGTGGACAGCGAGAGCCTTTTTCCTCGGATGGTGATGGCTAGCACAAGGGGACATAGCTTTAAATTGCGGGGTGATAGATATAGGACAGATGTCAGAGGTAGGTTCTTTACTCAGAGAGTAGTAAGGGCGTGGAATGCCCTGCCTGCAACAGTAGTAGTCTCGCCATCTTTAAGAGCATTTAAGTGGTCATTGGATAAACATATGGATGATAATGGAATAGTGTAGGTTAGATGGGCTTCAGATTGGTTTCACAGGTCAGCGCAACATCGAGGGCCGAAGGGCCTGTACTGCGCTGTAATGTTCTATGTTCTATGTTCTATGCTTGTGCTTCCTTTATATTCCTCACGGGCCCTGCACGATTTTAGCAACCTAAACATTACATACGCTTCTTTTTTCCCTTTTGACTAAATTTACAACCACCCTTGTTATTCAAGGATCCCTTACCTTACCATTCTTGTCCTTCCTCCTCACTGGAATGTGCCTGTCCTGAACTCTCACCAGCAGGTCTTTAAACAATTCCCACATGTCAAATGTGGACTTGCCTGATGACAGCTCCTCCCAATTCAGACCCCAGATGGATGGAGCCCAGGTCCCACGTGTTCTTCTCTATTTTAAGGAGCATTTGAAATTCCAGCAGTGTGGGAAGAGGAGGGGAATCGGTGCACTGCACGAATATTCTATCAGCTCCTGTATGGAAAACAGCCAATGTTTCTTTGTATGGTAAACAGCCCATGTTATAAAAGTACAGTTAAATTTGGCTCCAATGTCTAAATGAGAAAACAGATTCTCAGATGCCTGATTACCTGTACAGTAATTTCAATGCACTTAGATGGTTCCAAAATATTGAAGACATTAAGAATGAACCCCTGAGAAATTTCAAGCTGTACCCCCTCATTTTTTCCCTTGTCTCGTGAATACTCTGACGCCTAACATAAGGTATGTCAATGACATTTTAGATCAATGATGTGAAGAAAGATATGCAATATATGTATAAATATCATTTTTAAAATTACTTCCATTTTAAATTAGTAGCTAATGGGTGTTGGTCTGTTGTTTTGCTAAAGTGTCTAAAAATGAGCAATCAGTCTTTTTGGAACCATGTTTGTGGTATGTGTCAGAGGGCCGATGACTGAAGGCTTCCTGGAGTATTAATGGAACTTTGATTATATTGTGGAGTTTTGTAACAGGAAAGCAAAAAAGATAACACATTGTCTTGCTTTTGGATTTAGAATAGTCAAGTTTGTGGGTTTTGGCTAAGAAATGCCCAGAAATGGGAAAGTTTTTGTTTAGGTCAAAGAAGACATTTTTGAAGTCAGATGTACGAGTATTTTCTCTCAGAAAAATGAGTTGTTCAGAGCTGTTAAGGGAATAACATACCTCAGTGTAAGGATCTCAACCTAAGTCAACTTACATATTTGACAGGGAAGTAACATTTCTCTGTTTTATTTTGGTAACTGTAAAGTGAAGGTTTTGGAGAATTAATGACACTTTATCTTGCCATGTGTTTTGAAATCCTTCATACTGGCATACACTTAGATAGTTTTATTTTATTTCTCTTGTGTAATAAATGTCTGTTTTATTGTTAAAATCAAATCTACAGCCTTGTGGTTTTTATGTTTTAGTGAAAGACCACCAAGTTGAATAAAAGTAAGACAAAACATGATCTATCAAGCTAGTTTGCATTCTGGGATCTGATTTGTCCAATAACCCATAACAGTGGCCAATTCTCCAGGGGGTTAGAGACTGCAATTATAGACTGCAATTTAATCATGGTGGAGGTGACAGACCTTATTTTTATTCCTATTCATGGGCAAATTCCAGGAGAGATGATTTTTTTTTTCCAGGCAAGAGAGCTTTAGGTGATTCTCTTTGTTTAAGCCCCTCTCCAACCCATCGGCACTGAGGTCAATTATGATGCCCTGCCATGACCCAGTAGACCTGATAACTCTGGCAAACAAACAGCGGACTGCCCTGGGGAAGTCACCTACCAAGTGGAAGATCTTAAGAACCAGTTAAGCGATATGGAAACATAAATGTTATGAATGACTTGGCATCGGCACTCGGTGTTATGCTGAGCTATTTGGTAAACATCTTTGGTTAAATATTTTGGCTGGGCGCCTTTGTTTATGTTATGCAATGTAAGTTCAAAAGCCACTTGGTATAATTACCAGGAGAGCACTTTGCATTCACAGCAACCTTCAATTTGGGACCTGCTTAACTGCATGCTAATATCTGTTATTGCGTGCTATATCAAATACAGCTGAAATAATAACAGGTTTCTCACAGTGTACTGAAGTCCAATGAGCCTGCAATCTGCAAATTATGTTTAGCCTGCATCTTAAATTAAATCACTAGGAAAAAATAAATAAGTTCCCGACAAGGTGCTGAATGTCATTTCACCTCATCAACTCAATTCAAGAATGCAGATGCATCTGAGCCAACAAGTGACTTCCTATGCAGCTGAATATAGGTGTAGTGTTAGATTTCAACAGCTCTAATGTTGAGACTTGTGTTCGAACACAGTCCAGATAAAAGAAGATAAATGCTGCATGTTTGAACCTAAGTACCTGGTGGAGCCTTTGCAACTAGTTAACACTGCCTGTGTGAATTTCCAGCTGATGTTCTGCTGAAACCTGCCAGTTTTAAGTTTTTAACTTGGTTTGCTGAACAGCTGCCAGACACACGTCCCTGAATCAGGTGGGGTCCTTCTTCAAATATATATTTCAGTGTCCAATGAGCCCAATTTTAACTTACATCTATGAAGCCTACACTTGGCTGGAGAGAAGCAGCATCAGAACTAATCTGTTGGAGAGTAGGAGATTAATTACATTTCATGGCCCCCTTAGTTGGAGATGGATAAAGAATGAGACTCATTCCAATTTCCACCACCCCAAACCCCCCCACAAAAAAAATCACCGAATTAAATTTCTTAACATATACCTGTTCAAACTCTTCATTGTGACTCTGGGTAGTCCAGCCTGAACATTCACTGCCCTGATCAATTTATTCATGTTCTAACCTATGACGTTTGTAGTTGACCATTCATCAAAGTTCAGCTTGTTGGCCCTGGTGGCATGGTGGCTCAGTGGCTAGCACTGCTGCCTCACGCTGCCAGGGACCTGGGTTTGATTCTAGCCTCCAGTGACTCTCTGTCTGTATGGAGTTTGCACATTCTCCCTGTGTCTGCGTGTGTTTCCTCTGGGTGCTCCAGTTTCCTCCTACAGTCCAAAGATGTGTAGGTTAGGTGGATTGGCCATGCTAAATTGTCCCAAGTGTTCAGGCTTGATGGGTTAGCCTTGCAGGGTTATGGGGAGCGGGTCTGGGTGGGATACTCTTCAGACAGACAGTGTGGGCTGAATGGCCTGCTTTCACACTGTAGGGACTCTATTTTGTCTATTTTTGTTGATCACAGATGTTAATGGAAACAGCAGGCACACTGTGTCTGACTCACAAACTGATTTCAGTTTGCTGAGGTGTGCCTGGGTTAGACAGGTTGCTGCAGACTAACAGCTTGGCTGTAAGAGCAATAAGGCTGAATCTTTCCTGGTTGCAATACATAGCTTGTGTGTCACAGCCATTAGTGGGTTTAATTTGTAATGTTATATAAAGTGCTTGAGACCTTGCGGGGTCCAGGATTTGAACTCCACACAGTGGGTCAATGCGCAAGGTTCACAGAGCGTATTTTGAGATTGCAGGTGGGTTTTTTTTTCACCAGTACTTTGTGAGCATCTTTTCAATTCTAATGCCTCTTCTGAAGGGCCTGACATTGCACGTAAGTGAAGACCTTATCCTCAAAGAATGAAACACTTCCCCTAAGGTAACAGGCATTTCCATCCCCATTGTACACTTGCTGTTTGGAGATGGATGAAAGGAAACAGCACTTCACCCAAGTGAATTATGAATGCAGCCATCAGTCTAGGCGGCTACCCCTAAATTTTCGAATTGATTGGCCTCCCCATCAATCCTATCGGCTTTGTTCTAATCAAGAACATCAAATGGCAGGACCGCATCACAAACAAGGATGTACCCAACAGACCCAATCTGGCCAACATTGAATGCATTTTCTTGCAGCAATTACACTCTGCAGGCACATGGAATCCCATCAGCAGTCCCATATGGTAAACCATGCTGCTGTAAACTAGGTGAACCTTGCAATTATTTCCAAGGCCAGTTGGAGCTGACTGACGCTGGGCAATATGTGTGGGAGCAGGAGGCTGCTAACAGGGACAGCAGATGCACAACAGCCTGGAGAGCAAACTAAACATTCGAAACCAACATAGCATGAAGATTCTAGAGGAAGGTGAAGACGGTAGAAGTCAACGAGAACCCTTCCAAATCAGGAGTTCCTGTTCTCAATCTGCAGACAAAGGACTGTCCTCTTCAGTCACCACAAAAGCGTCAACTACGACAATGACTAACATGCCCAGGATCTTCGCCTACAGGATATCTTCCACAATCCTGGTTCAATCACACCTTACTTTCTGCAAGTTATGTAGGTTCTTTCAGATCAGCTTCCAAATCTTCCAAGTAATCTAAAGACCATGTCAATTTTTACAGAGGCAGATAGCCACACTTGATACCATCTTTCGTCTCCTTCCTCCTCCAAGACATTCCAACATTTGCACCATTACAGGGATTACCAGCACTACAAACATTTTGCCATTAATCAACTTTCACTCCTTGCCTGTTCGGCAATTTTCACTAAAACTGTGCAGTCCACAGCTTGGTAAAATTGACTATTTCACAATTATATAGGTTAGACGACTCCTTAAATACTTGAAGTTACTAAAGGATCATTATTGCAGGTGGTGTATAATTAGCTGTTAAGATTTTTTGCTGCCACTAACAAAACCTATATTTCAAAGATTCATTTCCTCTGAGGCAGCCTGTTTGAGCAGAAAATGGTTGTCCCATTTGTCACAATGAGAGGATGTTGATGTCTCTATTGATTAAAGTGAGATGCCAGTAGAGGTGATTTACTCAGGATTGACTTCAGTGAACTCACAAATGGAAGCTATTTCCAAACATCGCCATTTGAACTGATAAGCAAATGCATAAATCTGTTTCTTTTTCCTGAGAATTTATACAGCATCAAATATCAGGGTCTTCCAGAATTAGTTCCTTGATCTCCGTCCTACTGCACACCTTTCATGATTGGTGGCCTTTCTGCAGTTGTTGTGGTGCTAAATTCTACAATTCCCATTCGTTCCCTTTTTTTCATTTCTGCCTCTCTCTCCTCCTTTTCTGGGACTAATTAAAACCTACTTTTTTGACCTCTTTGTTCATCTGATCCAATTTCTCCTTTCTTTGGCTGTGTAAATTTTTGCTTGACACCTTGGGTCATTTTACCATGTTAAAGGGACTGTGTAACTTCAAATTGTAGTCAACTGTTAAGATTTGGTGGTCCAGGTTTATTAATAAAATATGAAACAAGATTGATTTTACTTATTTATTCCCCACACCTAATCTTTTCTAAGAAGAGACTTTAATCTCAAAATATTAATTCTGTTTTTCTGTCCGCGGACGCTGCCAGACCCGCTAAGTTTCTCCAACATTCTTTGTATTTCTCAAGGCAATGTTGCGTAAGCTATTGTCGAAAGCTGCTCACAGCTTTAAGAGACTATGTAACATAAATTCACCACGATATCACAAGAAGAGACTGCCACTTAGCAAAAGCTACTTGTGAGTCTATTTCTTGTCGTAGAAGAACGCCTACAGTGCGGAAAGAGGCCCTTTGACCCAACAAGTCCACACCAGCCCTCAGAGCACCCAGCCAAACCCATCCCCCTATAACCCACCTAATCTACACATCCCTGAACACTACAGGCAATTTAGTATGGCCAGTCCACCTAGCCTGCACATCTTTGGACTGTGGGAAGAAACTGGAGCACCTAGAGGAAACCCACGCAGACACGGGGAGAATGTGCAAACTCCACACAGACAGTCAGCTGAGGGCGGAATTAAGCCCAGGTCCCTAGCACTGGGAGGCAGCAGTGCTAACCACTGAGCCACCATGCTGCTTCTAATGGAACAGAGAGATCAAAGAGAATTTCAGTTGAGCATTTTTAAAATTATGAAGTGTCCTATGATAATAAACAGGAAATAGTATTTTCTCTTGTTAGGAATTCAATTATGAGTTATCAGTAACTTGTCAATTTAAAATCAACACTCAGTTATGGGAAATTTCTTGATATAGATGGTCTTTGAAGTACATAAGGAGTTGTACTCTTAATAAAATGTGGGCATTACTGGCAAGGCCAGAATTTGTTGCCCATCACTAATTTCCCAAGGCCTTTGAAGAGTCACCCGTATTGCACTGTGGTCTGCAGTCACAAGTAGACCTAATATTTTTAGTCAATCTGTTTAGATATGTTATGACACAACTCTGGTCTAGATGGGACCTGAACCTAGCTTTATTGAATCAGACATAAAGATTCAACCAATGTACCACCTACCATGCTTTACAGTAATCAATACAGAGGCTAACTTTAAATTCCACCAGTTGTCCTGGTGGGATTTGAATCCATAGCCTCGGAGCATTAGCTTGGATCTCAGGATTGTTAGCCTAGCGACATTACTGCTGCATCACCAGCAACTGAGGTGAAAGCCTACATTTCTATTCAGTTAAATTTGATTAATATTTGAAGCAAAGACAGTTGTGAGGCATTGAGAAAAGAAGGTTGGCTTAAGTTTTAGATTCCCCTCGCTCAAGGTGCTAGCACAGATATGATAAGCTGAATGCCTCATTGGTGGTGTAAAGATGAACGGCTCAGTATCATTGACACATCGATTGAGTGAAGGCTTTAAGTGCAGATATTCTTAATTCCTGCCTCACATCTACCAACCTTGTGCAAAATATTGAATGAAATTTCTACAAATGAAGGGCAGGAAAATAAGATTTGCAAGTTCAGAGAGAGGAACTGGCAATAGTACAGGCACAGAGGGTCAAATGGCATCTTTTTGTACCAAAATATCTTTGATTTCTATCCAAATTTTATCAGTCTTCAGCTCAAAAAAACCCACAAGCACATATGCCTAATGAATCATTTAAAGGAGTCTTATTTCAATGCATCACAAATAACCTATTTATACTATTGATCTGATTTTAAATTTGATTTGAAATGTCTGGTACACTCTGTTCTTATACAGGGCAATTAAGATGTAGTTATCATTTTAACTCTGCAGTTCATCATCATATTCATGGCCTGTATAATTATCGCCAACACACAGGACATAATACCTCAAAATGGGGACTGTTCACTGCTTCAAAGTGAATGGTGTTTATTCATTGAAAGCAGCAATTTGCTGTTTTATCATTAGACAGCACATTAGATTTTCTAACCAACCCGTTCAGTAGATACTGCCATACATCTCTGGAACAGGTGGGTCTTCAAGCATGGGCCGCCTGGCTCAGATGTATGGACACTACCACTGCACCACAAGTGTACCTTGGATATTATACACGGTTGGTTCGTGAAACTAAGGATGCATTTCCACAAATATTGGTTTGTGACCAGCACAGTAATGTAGAACCATCGAATCCAATTGTGTCAAACTAGTGACCAGGATGAATGGAGGCTAATACCGTTTCATTTGAAATAATTAATAAATTTAAAGCTGGAATTTAAAGCTCATCTCAGCAATGAGGATGAGTGACTACGAATTTCAGCAACTGTTGTAAAATCCCAGCAGCTTCAATAATGGCCTTGAGGGAAAGAAATCAAACCTGGTCTAGTAACAGATGATTCCAGACTCATGATAAATTGTCTACTGAAAATGCCTAGGATGCCACTCAGGTGAAGGGCAATTAGGGCTGGGCATTGAACACTAGGCTTTCTATTGACACCCACAACCCATGAACAAATTAAGGGAAAAACAAATTATTTTAGCCTTACGTCATTAAAAGATGTGGTGAATCCGACCTTGGAGAAGATTGTTTTTAATAATTTGCCGAATTTGTGCAGTGGGCTACAAGCCATCACAAGAGGGGCCATAACATTAAGATCAGAACAAGGTTAGATCATAGAATAATAGAATCTCAACAGTGTGGAAGCAGGCCCTTCAGCTCAACAAGTACACACTGATCCTCAGAGCATCCCACCCAGACCCATCCCCCTAATCTACACACCCCTGAACACTATGGGCAATTTAGCATGGCCAATCCATCTAACCTACACGTCCTTGGTCTGTGGGAGGAAACCCACGCAGACACAGGGAGAATGTGCAAACTCCACACAGACAGTTGCCTGAGGGTGGAATTGAACCCAGGTCCCTGGCGCTGTGAGGCAGCAGTGCTAACCTCTGAGCCACCGTGCCACCCCAAAATAGGGAACGCTTCATGAATTTGCATGTTATCCTTGTGCAGTGGCCATGCTAATCTTCTCTGTATCGTTCTAATTTTAGTTTATGCGCTGCCGAAGCAAGCACATGTTCAGATGCAACATCAAGCAAGCTATCTTCACAGAATTTGTGGTGAAAATCTGAAACTCTCCCTTCAGAAATTATTATTGCAAAGCTAATTGAAATTTTAAAACTGAAATTGATCGTTTTTGTGTAAAGATAAGGGTGTGAATTGATATTGGTGTCAGACAGTAGATGGAGTTGAGTTGCAGATCAGCCATGATCGAAGAGAATGGTAGAACAGGCTTGAATGGTGAATGATCTTGTAATGATTAGCATGTGCCGATGATGTTGGGAAGGACATGAGTTCCTTTTTATTTCTCTTCAGAGCTATTAGGGACAGCATGGTGGCACGGTGGTTAGCACTGGTATCTCATGGCGCCAGGAACCGGGTTTGATTCCAGCCTTGTGTGACTATCTGTGTGGAGTTTGCACATTCTCCTTGTATCTGTGTGGGTTTCCTGCAGGTGGTCCAGTTTCCTCCACAGTCCAAAGATGTGCATATTAGGTGGATTGGCCGGGCTAAATTGTGCTGTAGTGTCAGGGGATATGCAGGCTAAATGGATTTGCCATGTTAAGTGTAGGCCTATGGGGATAGGGCAGATAGCTGTGTTTGGGTTGGATGCTCATTGGATGGTCAGTGCAGACTTAATGGGCCAAATGGCCCCTTTCTGCACTATTGGGATTTTATTTACTCAAAAGGAAATCTCACTCAGTCAGTCCTGATCCTATCAGGTCAATAAGTGAACTGACCCACATAATAGCCAATAATATCCTATGTCAAACTAGTAAGACCATGAGCACGCCATTATCATACATTTTTCTCTCAATGGCCAATAAAAGATCTGAATATGGTTACCCACAGAAACTCTTCACCACACATTTATGGTCTTGACAGAAATGACATAGCTCTGTTTTGGCTGAGCTTAGTCAGAGGGGTTTGTTCAAAATTCAGTCGCTAATCATTACGAAAACAGCCACAATTAGAACTTTCGTCCCAAGTTCATTATGGTGCATATGATGTTAAGTTTTCAAGTTGTCAATGAGGATTAAAACATTAGCCAACTTCGTATCTGTCTAACCGCATGACTTAAAAACCAAAAGAACTCCAGATGATGTAAATCAGAAACAAAAACAGAAATTTCTGGAAAGGGCTGGAGGATTTGAGCTAAAGGGAGAGGCTGAATAAGCTTGGGCTAATTTCCCTGGAATGTCGGAGGCTGAGAGGTGACCTTATAGAGGGTTATAAAATCATAACGGGCATGGATAGGGTGAATAGTCAAAGTCTTTTCCCTGGGGAAGGGAATCCAAAACTAGAGAACATAGGTATAAGGTGAGAGGGGAAAGGTTTAAAAGGGAGATGAGGGGCAACTTTTTCACACAGAGGGTGGTGCGTGTATGCAATGAGCTGCCAGAGGAAGGGGTGAAGGCTGGTACAATTACAACATTTAAAAGGGCATCTGGATGGGTATATGAATAGGAAGGGTTTAGACGGATATGAGCCAAATGCTGGCAACTGGGACTAGACTAATTTAGGATATCTGGTCAGCATGGGCAAGTTGGATCGAAGGGTCTGTTTCTGTGCTATATATTCCTATGACACATTTCTGAGCATAACTACCTTCTGCCTTTTCCTGTTGAAGCGGGACTGATGTGTAATGAGGGTATATATTTTACTGGCAGGTTTCCCAGTCTTAAATACAGGGCTGACTCCACTACAGCAACATCTAGAGCTGATTCAGGAAGATCTTGATGGAAGGAAAACTAGTCTTGGAGCAACAGAGCACCTCATGTCCATAGCGCAAAGGCATTCAATACCTGAGCACAAAGCCCAGCGTCAGAAAGGGAAGGCCCACTGAGAACAACCCTGCCCTTGCCCTTTCTGGTAAGCCCACCATCTTTGTCCCTAACCTGAAAATCCAACCTCCTACCATTCACTTCTGGCCTGAATTCCAGTGAGAGAAGCGATTCCACATGTGTTGTGCTACAGTCACTGTCTTCCCCCGGCCTCTGATTGCTGGCAGTGCTGGACGGGGTGGTCTGTGGGTCTGACGGAGAAAGGCCATCGCTGGCCTGATGCATTCTGAATGGAACAAGGTGTGACGAGACTTCCCAAGAAACAGGCGATGCAGGGCTCTTGCTGGCTGTCTGACCTTGCGTTAAATAGGGTCTAATAAATTGATTATCGGAGGTGTGAAGTCATGGTACAGCTGTACAGGACGCTGGTGAGGCCACTTTTGGAGTCCTGCATACAGTTCTGGTCACCCTGCTATAGGAAGGATGTTATTACACTAGAAAGGGTGCAGCAGAGATTTACAAGGATGTTACTGGGACTGGGGGTTTTGAGTTATAAGGAGAGTTTGGATAGGCTGGGACTTCTTTCACTGCTCTGTAGGATGTTGAGGGGTGACCTTGTAGGTGTTTATAAAATCATGAGAGGCATAGATAGGGTGAATAGCAAAGGTCTTTTCCCAATGATATGGGAGTCCAAAACCAGAGGGTATAGATTTAAAGTGAGAGGGGAAAGATTTAGAAGGGGCAACTTTTTTATACTGATTGTGGTGCGTGTATGGAATGAGTTGCTAGAGGAACTGGTAGGGACAGGTACAGTTACAACATTTAAGAGACATTTGCACAGATGCAGGAATAGGAAGGGTTTAGAGGGTTATGGGCTAAATCCAGGCAAATGGGACTAGTTTAGTTTGGAAAACCTGGTCAGCATGGATGAGTTGGACCAAAGGGTCTGTTTCTATTCATTCACAGGATGAGGGTGCTGCGGGCTAAGCTGGCGTTTATTGCCCATCCCAGAGGGCAGTTAAAAGTCAACCACATTGCTGTGGGTCTGGAGTCACACGTAGGCCAGACCAGGTAAGGATGGCAGTTTCCTTCCCTAAAGGGCATTAGTGAACCAGATAGGTTTTTCCTGACAATCAGCACGGATTCACGGTCATCACTAGACTTTTACTTCAGACTTTTTCTATTGAAGTCAAGTTCCACCATCTGCTGTGACAGGATTTAAACCCAGGTCCCCAGAACATTATCTGGATCTCTGGATTAACAGTCCAGCAATAATACCACCAGGCCATCACCTTCCCGAGTCTATGACTTTATATCTTGCATATATGATTTATTGTTAATCATATTATCCTATAGGAATTCACATAGAAGCATATGCAACCAACCAGGCCCCAAGACTTTTTCTTGACATCCTGATATTATACGTTCTATCTATCTTTTACCGATGTTGTGCAGACCAGTCACATTCTTGGGACACTGCAGTGTGGTGTGGACTGAGGATGTATTTGAAGCTGGTGTGATCTATGCAATATAAAAACTCACATTAACCTGTAAATACAGCAGACTGAAGTATTTTCATCCCTGGCACCATGTTTGGAAAGTGCCGTACCTGACGGTGTAGGACGTACTGACGGTATGGGACAGAATGAAATCTTTGTCTAGTACATGCTCTCCAGCACAGTAAAGGAAGAAAAAGAGGCGAAACATCAGCAAAGGGATTTGTGACGAGTTTCTTACATGAGCTCAGAATGCAGGGTTGGTATTCATAACAGCTATAAAGCAGTCAAAAAATAATGTTTAGCTAAGAGCTGCATATTAGGTAGCTAGCCAATGTGGCAGCTGCTGAGAGAACAGGGCAACTGACTGATGATTCATAGAGAATGGTGAAGCAACAATATTCTCAGTGGCAATGAGTAAGTAAGTCATGAGATGTAAGCACATCTGCACCAGGTCAATATTGTTTGGATCAAGGTACGTAGCAGCAAAGTATATATTAAAGACAATCAATTTAAATAGAATTATAGGCAAGAGAGCTTTTATTGCAAAGAGGGCAGTTTTGATATCTTCGGCTGTGAGAGATCAATTGCTTGGCTTGCAGCTAGATATTTGAGTCATGCAAATCAGAAATGCCAGTATTCATAATGCCTTTAAAAGATAGCTGCTGTTTCCTGACTATAAAAGCAGGGCAATTAGTGTGGTTTTTGAAGGATTTGCTCCTATCAGAGGAATTTTGATTTGATTTGATATTGTATTGCCATGTATGCCGAGATACAGTGAAAAGGTGCTGTTTTGCATGCTATCCAAACAAATCATACCATACTTAAGTACATCAGGGTAATAGAACAGAATGCAGGATATAGTGTTACAGCTACATAGAAGGTACAGAGAAAGATCACCTCTAATATTTGAGAACAGAAACAGAAGTTACTGGAAAAGCTCAGCAGGTCTGGCAGCATCTGTGAAGAAACAAATCAGAGATAATGTTAACTCTGAGATTTTCTTCACAGATGCTGCCAGATCTCCTGACCATTTCCAGCAACTTCTGTTTTTGTTCCTGATTTACAGCATCCGCAGTTCTTTTGGTTTTTATCTAATATTTGAGAGGTCTGTTCATAAGTCTGATAACAGCGGGGAAGAAGCTGTTCTTAAGTCTGTTGGTACGTGTTTTCAAACTTTCATATCTTCTGCCCAGTGGAATGCAAGCAGGTTGGGAGGGGTCTTTGATTATGTTGGCTGCTTTCCTGAGGCAGCGGGACGTATAGATGGAGTCAATGGATGGAAAGCTGGTTTTTGTGATGGAATGGGCTGTGTTCACAACTCTCTGTAACTCCTTGAGGTCTTGGGCAGAGCAATTGCATATCAAGCTGTGATGCATCCAGATAGGACACTTTCTATGGTGCAGCTATAAAAATTGATGTGTCATTATGGACATGCTGAACTTCCTTAGCTTTCTGAGGAAGTAGAGGTGTTGGTGTGCTTTCTTGACTGTAGCACCTACATGGATGGACGAGGACAGAATGTGAGTTCATTTCCAATTTCAATTTTAATGTTCCATGAAAACTCTTCGAGGATTTGCATCTGTTATTATGTGCCAATTATCAAGGTAAAAAGTGTTCTTTTTTTTGCATCTGGAGGATTGTTGTTTGTTTTTTTTTCCCTTTGGGACCTGCAAGAAAGACATAACATCATTAGGGTTTGCTGCATTGAGCCAAATTACAGTTCACGTGCAAGATCTAGGGTGTACGGTTGGGACAAGACATTCTCTTTGCCTATCAGAATTTGGTACTGTACAACAATGCATAACACATCATTGCTTACCACAACACATTGTACAAGCGGTGTGTAATGAGCAGGTGAAGATTTTGTGCTTTTTTTTTACTAACCCACTCTGGACCAGTCGCATCAAACATCTTTTTTCTTTTAGTCTTTTTAGCGCACAGCTATCTCAACGCAATTAAACTTGGTTCACCAGATTAAAAATAGAGGTGAGCCAATTCCAAGGTTTTCTTGAGAAAAAGACAGTGATGTTTTATTATGCAACGAAAGAACAAAAAGCAACAACAGAAACACATGCAAAGAAGGCAAAGGGAGGAGTATCTGGTGGAGATAGGAAGGTGGCTGCAGAGCAATTTATAGTTTTCATAGAGTCTTTGAGTTGGGACAGTGAAACTCAACTGCTCAGCTGCGTGGTGTATAAGGGCTTTATGACCCAGGAGCAACCTAGCAAATAGGTGGAGTTAGGAAATAAGAGAGAAACGCACACAGAGAAGCATTTAGTGTCGACCAACCAGCATTAGGTAGTAGAAACAAAAACAGAAGTTGCTGGAAAAGCTCAGCATGTCTGGCAGCATCTGTGAAGAGAAATCAGAGTTAATGTTTCGGGTCCGGTGACCCTCCCTCAGAACTGGTAGTACAGCTCACGGATAAGTCTTTCAATAACGTAACAATAAGATTGGAGCCTGATATATCTTTGAATAGCATTTAATCTGAATATGTAACAAAACAATATTATGAAGAAACCAAGCCTGAAGAAAGCTCTGAACCAGACCTTCACCTTGACCAGTCTGGAACCCAATCTCATGGATGTAGGCCTAAAATTACACCATAATGGACTGCTCCTGTTTCCTCAGGAGTGGCAAAACTTAGAGACATCCCTAACTTCCCATTTCATTTTCTGAGATTTATCTAACCAGTGTTGGCTTGCTGAGGAAGAGACAGAGGGAAAGAAGACCTGTCCATAGTTTTGATTTGTGGAGTCCTCATTGCGTTCTCTCCACCTTTGTTGCTCAAAGAAAGCGAAGTTTTGCTTGTGCATTTCATTGTCTCTTTCAAACTGAACTGAACAAAGTGAACATCTCTAATATGTGAATTTGTCATGCAAATATGAGTCAAAGGAGAAATGTAAATTTCTTGAGACCTCACTGAGTTTTAGTGCTTCTTGATTAAAATGGTCAATTCCAATGTAGGAGCTCCACAGCCATGCTTGACAGGACACTGACCATCTTTAATGCTACAGGCACTGCTCTTGCAGCTTGAGATTCTGGGAAATGCTGAAAACCAACAACTTTTCTTTACATGTCTTGGTTTCCCACACTGGATACACTTGTAGTGATTTTTGATCTCTCTCCCAACCGATTCCTTGCTTTAAATGCTTGGGGACAGTTCTGTCTTTTCTATATGACACTTTTTTTTGCACTCCCACTTGTCTCTGGGATATTTCTCTCTCTGACCTGTAACAGGTTTCAGTCCTCACCTTCTCTGCATTTATGGACTATGTGTTAAATCATAGTATCAGCCAGACTTACTGCCTTTAACAGCCTGCTATCTTGTGTATTTTTCATTTATTCTTTCACAGGATGAGGGCGTCACTGACTAGGCCATAATTTATTGCCCATCCTTAATTGCCCCCATGACAGTTAAGAGTCAACCACATTGCTGTGGCTCTGGAGTCACATGTAGGTCAGACCTGGTAAGGACAGCAGTTTCGTTCTCTAAAGGGCATTAGTGAACCAGATGGGGTTTTCCAACAATAGTTTCATGATCATCACTGGACTCTTAATTCCAAATTTTCATTAAATTCAAATTTCACCATCTGCCGTAGTGGGATTTGAACCCGGGTCCCAGGCCATTACCTATGTCTCTGGATAAGCAGTCCAGTGATAATAAAACTAGGTCATCACTTCCCCATGTTCCTTGACATGAGGCTAAATTGGACAGGACATAAAGTTTTTGAACTCTTTGAGAATTACCTCATGTAGGTTTTGATGGGTGGCTTGAATTTTAAGTACCTGTGTCTACTGCAAAAAGCCAGAAGTCACACAACACCAGGTTACAGTCCAACAGGTTTATTTGAGATCACAAGCTTTCAGAGCACTGCTCCTTCATGAGGGGGAGACTCCATTTGGCGAGGGAGCTGCGTTTCGAAAGTTTGTGTGATTCCGAATAAATCTGTTGGACTATAACCTGGTGTTGAGAGTCTTCTGACCTTGTCCACCCACTCCAACACATCACTGTAAAAAGCTCTGAAGGATAATGTCGCTCTTATGGGTGATTCACTCATCAGGGACCTACTTTCATTCTCCCTTAGCAGCTCAAGCTGTCTTTTTATCACAGAATCCCTACAGTGTGGAAACAGGCCCTTTGACCCAACAAGACCACACAGAACCTGAGAACATCCCACCCAGACCAATCTCCCTATAACCCACCTAATCTACACATCCCTGAACACTACAGGCAATTTTGCATGGCCAATCCATCTAACCTGCACATCTTTGGACGGTGGGAGGAAACCGGAGCACCCAGAGGAAACCCACACAGACACAGGGAGAATGTGCAAACTCCACACAGACAGTCACCCGAGGGTGGAATCGAACGCGGGTCTCTGGCACTGTGAGGCAGCCGTGCTAACCACTGAGCCACCATGCCACCCGTTCCCATGTCTCCATGGGAACTCTCTTTGATTTTGCCTTTCTTCAAACCTCTCTTCTTTCCTTTACTGGCTCCCTTTCTCTCTTTTTCCTATTTATGAAATTCACTTCCCTCTGCTGGAATTCCAGTTCTAATCTTCGGTATTTATTTTTTTGTTATCCTCAGTTTCTAGCTTGAGCTATTTGCCATTATTTTACAGTTTCTGTTTTGGTGGCTTTCAGGCAGAACTCCATCTCTAAGTTCTTCTTTATCAGCTTTAATTCTTCCAAGGACAAGGCTTTTAGCTTTGCGTGAGTTATTTCATAAGGTTATATAGGTTTAAGGTGAGAGAGGAACGATTTAAAAGGGATCTAAGGGGCAATATTTTCACGCAGAGGGTATGGAATGAGCTGCCAGAGGAAGTAGTGGAGGCCGGTACAATTACAACATTTAAAAGGCACCTGGATGGGTATATGAATAGGAAGCATTTAGAAGCATACAGGCCACAAGCTAGCAAATGGGACTAGATTAATTTAGGATATGTGGTCGGCATGGACGAGTTGGACCAAAGGGATTGTTTCTGTGCTGTACATCTCTATGATTTTTTGACTCTATGAACAGTGAAAAAACCCAGCTTGGGTTCTGCCAGGACCTCTCAGCTCCTGATCTCATTACAGCATTGGTTCAAACATAGATAAAAGAGCTGAATCCCAGAGGTGAGGTGACATGGCAGACCTTGACATGTTTCTAAGTGGCATCAATAACACAGACTCAGTCAATTCAGCAATCATTTCCAGAGACTTTGTCTGCCTAAGCAGTGCCACATAACATCTATATGATATGTTGTGCAATCAAGTGTCAATATTGAAATAATAAGTAGCAACAAAGAATATTTGGTCCAACAATCTAGTTCCTACAACAAAGAAAAGTAGATTAGTATGCTTCTATTTCATTATGGTTATAATGAGGAGGTAGATATTTCCCTTGCTCTGGATAGTCATGGTATTTGGTTTGGCATGCCAGAATCATATCTATTTTATTTGTGCAACTTCAACTAAGAAAGAGACCATAGAAGTGAAGGAGTTCAGATTAATTGGGTAGCAAAACAGACGGCATTGAAAAAGAATTCAAAGAAATTTTGCAGGGACTAAAGGCGTATTCTATTAAGCTAGAATTAGTATTACTTGGGAGTGGGACATGGTTTGGTTAAATCAGTGGTGCTCACATTGGAGTCTGAATATTTTCGAAATTAGAGCTCAACAAAACCTTTTGTTTTGCAATAATAAGGTGTAGAGCTGGATGAACACAGCAGGCCAAGCAACATCAGAGGAGCAGGAAAGCTGAAGTTTCGGACCTAGACACTTCTTCAGTTGATTTTCTTTAAAACAGCTTTTGAAGGACAATTTATTTCCCCTATTCCAGGCTCAACAAAATTTAGAAATTCCCAAGGGACTGTATGTCCTTTACAGAAGTCCCACAGGTAACGTGAGTGCATTAGTGGGGTTGGGTCAGTAGGAACTGGGAGATGGGAGAAGCAGAAACATTGCAAAAAGGAACTACAGAATCTGTAATCTTGTAGGCATGCTCATTTCACTCGTTGAGGTGTCTGTCCAATGAAGAGTGTAGGAGGACATGTCAAGAGCAACACCAGGAAAACCTAAAAATAAGAATCGGCCTGGTGTAGCGACAAAACAAGATTACTTGTGAGGCAAACAGAATAAGCAGCAAGTATTAGGTAGAGCGAAGCAATCCCACAACCAGCAGATCAGATCTAAGATCTACAGTCCTCACATCCAGTCTTGGTGCTGGACAATTAAACAACTCACTGGAGGAGGCAGTTTCACAAGTATCCCTATACTCAATGATGTGGAAGCCCTGTCCATCAGTGCAAAAAGATAAGGCTGAAGAACTCGCAACACTCTTCAGCCAGAAGTGCTGAACGGATGATCCCCCAGTGGTCCCCAGCAACAGCCAGTCTACAGCCAATTCAATACACTCTGTGTGGTATCAAGAAATGGCTAAAGGCACTGGATACTGATAAGGCTGTGCACTCTGACAACACTCTGACAATAGTGTAGTGTTCTAGAATCCAACCCAAAATGTGGATAATGTCATGTCCACAAACAGCAGGACAAATCCAACCTGGCCAATAGCTGCCCCATCAATTTACCCTCACTCAACAGTAAAGTGATGGACTGTAAAGTCATCAATATTGCTATTAAGTAGCACTTGCTTGGCAATAATCTGCTCACTGATGCATCTTCAGCTGATTCATCAATGACCTTCTGTCCACATAATATCAGGAGTGGGGACATTCTTTGACTGTGCAATGTTCCATGTACCACTCACTCCTCTGATAATGAAGCAGTTCCTGACCAAATGCAGCAAGACCTGGATAAAATAACAGGGTGGGCTGAAATTGGCAAGTGATAATCACATCACACGAGTGCCAGGCAACAACCATTTCCACAAAAGAGAATCTAACAATCAGCGCTTGACTTTCAATGCCATTATTACCCCTGAATTCCTCACAATCAACATCTGGTGGATTACCATTGACCAGAAACTGAAGTGGACTAACCATATGAACAAAACAGCTCAAAAAGCAGGTCAGAGGCTAGAATCCTGCAGTGCATAACACACCTCCCATCTCCACAATTCCCATCCACAATCTATAAGGCACAAGTCAGGACTGCAATGGAATAGCCCTAATTGACTGGATGAGTGCTTCTCCAATAACACTCAAGAAGCCTAACAACATCGAGGACAAAGCCTTTTGCTTGATTGGTACCATATCCACAAAGATCCACTCCCTCCATGGCCCATATCAGTAGTGTGTACTATCTACAAGGTGCACTACAGAAACCCACCAAAGATCCTTAGAAAGATCCTTCCGATCCCATGACCATCACCATCTAGAATGAAAAGCACAGCAGATTGCTGGGAACACCTTCACCTGCAAGTTCCCCTTCAAGACACTCATGACCCTGTCTTGAAAATAGATTGCTATTTCTTCAGCATCGCTGCATCAAAATTCTGCATTTCGCTCTCTAACATCATTCCCTCCCTACACATGGACAGTAGAGGCTCAAGAAGACAGTTTACTACCACTTTCTCAAGGGTAATTAGGGATGGCCAATAAATGCTAGCCCAGCCAGCGATGCCCACACATCCCTTGAATTGATCTCAAAGAATGCAGAATATGCAACATTTTTTTCTTAAATAGTATTTAAATCAGATTAAGTTGGATTGAGGTTATGGGATTACCAATTCATTTAGAATAGGGGTCCT
Source organism: Rhincodon typus (assembly GCF_021869965.1). Classification (NCBI taxonomy): domain Eukaryota; kingdom Metazoa; phylum Chordata; class Chondrichthyes; order Orectolobiformes; family Rhincodontidae; genus Rhincodon; species Rhincodon typus. The sequence continues at coordinate 11,359,229 of NC_063347.1, forward strand.
TTTGAGAGGAGTCAAATAAATTATGTTGGTCAGTCAGAGAGGGAACAGAACTAAATCCATACAGAGGTTAGAGATTGTGAGGATTAAATTCTGGTTTTTAACTAGTGTGTTGCAGTGCACTGCTGAAGTATTTGAGTTCTGATTTAAGATATTTTGCATATTTACAGTCCCTTCTTCTTAACTGTTACTGTAAGTAGGCCACTCGTGCTTCAACTATAATCCTAAATTATTCATTAGCTGGTTAGTACAGCACCATGGCAATACAGTCTGTTGATGCACGAATACAC
>NC_063347.1:11359525-11395742 GCF_021869965.1 Rhincodon typus
TTGATGCACGAATACACTGTGCCACGTTAGTACAGCACCATGGCAATACAGTATGTTGATGCACGAATACACTCTGCTATGCTGCAGGTCTCAGCCACATTGCAAGCCTTTAGATTTGATCATGGATAGTGCCTGCTGAAATGGCAGAGAGGGAAAACTGCACCAGTTCCACACCCAGCAATTTTAACAGCCCTACTTCCAACTACCTGCTGAGCTTGCCTGGCACTTTCTCAAGGGCTGGCTCATATTTAACAACATTGCTATAATTCTCCCCTCAGGGCTGCGTTTAACCGATAGTTTTACTGTGCAAGCAGTGAATGAGACATGAGCATACATCAACAGATACCTGAAACAAAACAGAATTTGCTGGAAAAGCTCAGCGGGTCTGGCAAAATGTGTGAAGATAAATGGGAGTTAATGTTTTGGGACCAGTGACACTTCTTCAGAACTGATGGTAGCTAGGAAAGAGTTGGTTTTTAATGCAGAAGGTAGAATGGGTGAGGAGGTAAGGAGTAAATGATGGGTGAAAATTGAATCAGAGATAGTAGGAACTGCAGATGCTGGAGAATCCGAGACAACAAGGTGCAGGGCTGGATGAACACAGCAGGCCAAGCAGCATCATAGGAGCAGAAAGGCTGACGTTTCATCAGACCCTTCATCAGAAAAGCAAAGATGGAGCCTAAGGAGAGAGAAGGACAGTTGGACAGACAAAGGAGTGAATAACGATGAGCCTAGGAGAATGAATAGCTACTAATGGGCACTATTAGTGGCTAACAATGGGTGGTGCATAATAGCAGACTAAGTGATAACAAGGCCTGTTGGGTAAAGGGTTGGAGTAAGGTCATGGGAGAAGGTGCCTCAAGCTTTAAAATTGTTGAATTTGAGATTGAGTCCAGAAAACTGTAGAGTTCCCATGTGGAAAATGACCAGGGAACGGGTGGTGTGTAAAATGGCAGGCAACTGGAAGCTCAGGCTCTTTTTTGCAGGCAGAATGTAGGTTTTTGGCGAAGCAGTCTCTGCTTCATTTCCCCAATGTAGAGGGGACTAGTCTACTGCATTTGTTGCTCATAATGTCGTCTCCTTTTGTTCCCTGCCTCTGTCTCAGGCTTACTGCAGTGCTCTAGTGAAGCTCTGCACAAGCTGGAAGGGCAGAACTTCATTGTTCACTTGGGAACTCTACAGCCTTCTGGACTCAAGATCGAATTCAGCAATTTTAGGGCTTGAGGCACCTTCTCCCATGTTCTTATCCTAACCCTCACACACTAGGCCTTGTTTTAAAAAAAAGGTAGATTTTTTTTGAACAATAAAGGAATTAAGGGATACGGTGAGAACGCGGGTAAGTGGATCTGAGTCCATGAAAGGATCAGCCATGATCTTATTGAATGGCGGAGCAGGCTCGAAGGGCCAGACGGCCTACTCCTGTTCCTAGTTCTTATGTTCTTATGTTCTTATCAGATGGTCTACTATTATACACCATCATCGTTAGCCACTAATTGTCCACTAATAGCTATTCATTCTTCCAGGCTGATCATTACCCACTCCCTTGTCTGTCCATTTGTTCTTCTTTCTCTTTGGTTTCTATCTTCACCTAATCTTTACTCCTTACCCCCTCTCCTCATTCTAACTTCTGCATAAGAACCAGCAGTTTCGTAGATAGCATCAGTTCTGAGGAAGGATCACCAGACCCAAAAAGGTTAACTCTGATTTCTCTACACGGATGCTGCCAGACCCGCTGAGATTTTCCAGCAATTTCTGTTTTTGTTTCTGTTTTCCAGCATCTGCAGTTCTTTTGGTTTTTCTGAAATATCCATCTCCTCAAATGATGCTTAAATTAGATGCTGCTTGGCCCGCTGTGTTCATCCAGCTCTACATCTTGTTATCTCTAATGTTCTGGAGATGTGGATTTGAATCCCATGAAATTTGAATTCAGTAAAATTCTGGAATTAAGAAAGCTAGTCCGATGACAGCCATGAAATCATTGTTGATGATCGTAAAACCCTGTCTGGTACACAAGTGTCTTTTAGGAAAGGAGTTCTGCAATTCTTATTTATCTGGTGTACATGCAAGTCCAGACTTACAGCAATGTGACTGACTTTTAACTGCACTCTGGGCATTTAGGAATGGGTGATAAATTCTGGCCTGGCCAGTGATGCCATGACATGAGGTGGCATGGTGGCTCAGTGGTTAGCAATGTTGCCTCACAGCACCAGGGACTCAGGTTCGATTCCAGCCTTGAGTGACTGTCTCTGTGGAGTTTGCATATTCTCCCTGTGTGTGCTCTGGTTTCCTCCCACAGTCTGAAGATGTGTTGGTTAGGTGGATTGCCTGTGGTGGGAAGTGCAAAGAGTAGGGTATGGGTGGGACACTTTTTGGAGGGTTGGGGTGGACTTGATGGGCCTAATGGCCTGATTCTACACTGTAGGGGATTGTATGAGGGGCATGGATAGAGTAAATAGGCATGGTCTTTTCCCTGGGGTGGGGGAGTCTAAAGCTAGAGGGTGTAGGTTGAAGGTGAGAGGGGAAGGATATAAAAGAGACCGAGAGAGGCAACTTTTTTCACAGAGGAGGTGGTGTGTATGTGGAATGAACAGCCAAAGGAAGTGGTGGAGGCTGGTACAATTACAACATTTAAAAGGCATCTAGATGGGTATATGAATAGGAAGGGTTTAGAGGGATATTGGCCAAATGCTAGCATTTGGAACTAGATTAATTTAGGATATCTGGTCAGCATGGACGAGTTGGACTGAAGGGTCTGTTTCCGTGTTGTATATCCCTGTGACTCTACATGCTGCCAGACCTGTTAAGCTTTTCCAGCAACTTCTGTTTTTGTTCTTGATTTACAAAGCATCTGCAGTTCTTTCAGTTTTTATCAACCTGAGCAGCGCTGTTAGCATTGCTGCCTCATAGCGCCAGGGACCCTGGTTCGATTCCAGCCTTGGGCAACCTTGTATGCACATCCTCCCCGACTCTGTGCGTTTCCACTGGGTGCCCTGATTTCTTCCCACAGTACAAAGACAGAACCATTCAGTGCAAAAAGAGGCTGTTTGGCCCACCAAGTCTGTAATGAACCTTCCCGTAATGCCTATAACTCCACATTTTCACCTAGCCTGCACCTCTTTGGACTGTGGGAGGAAACCTGAATACTCGGAGGACACCCCCACAGACACAGGGAGAACAGGTAAACTCCACACAATTGCCCAAGTCTGGAATCGAACCTGGGTCCCTGGGACTGTGAGGCAGCAGTGTTCATGACTGTGCCATTCCAAGATGTGTAGGCTTGGTAGATTGGCCGTGCTAAATTATCCAGGGTGTGCAGGTGAGTTAGCTACGGTAAATGCCGTGTTAAAAGGATAGGGTGAGTGTGTGGGCTTGGGTGGAATGTCCTTCAGAGGGTTGATGCAGACTTGATGTTTTGAATAGCCTCTTTCCACACTCCAACAGCTCTATGATTTTATGATTCAAATGGAAAGTGGCAACTTAAATGCACCAAAGTCAAACATGTTTGGAAAAGCCAAGAATGTAGCTGGCTTCATTCAATCTTGGACGTCCGGTTCCCCACTTGGTATTGGTTTAGTGTTGGGGTGAGCGAATCAAGCTTGTGGCCCTGCCAATCACACCCACTGTCATCGTGTGGGTATGCCAGGACAGGAGACTCCCAACACTCTACAAGACAATGTATGTGTGTGTGTGTGTGCGCGTGTGCGTGTGTATTTTGTGTGTGCGTGTGTTTTGTATGTGTTGTGTGTGTGTGTGTGTGAGAGAGAGAGAGAGTGTGTGTGTGTGCGTGTGTGTGTGTTTTGTGTGTGTGTGGGTGTGTGTGTGTTTTGTGTGTGTGTGAGAGAGAGTGTGTGTGTGTGCATGTTTTGTGTGTGTGTGCGAGAGGTGGAGAGAGTGTGTGTGTGTGTGTGTTTTGTGTGTGTGTGAGAGAGAGAGAGTGTGTGTGTGCGTGCGTGTGTTGACTCTGTAACACAGGCCGAGTGAGAGAGAGCTAGTGTTGGTATGCAGAGTGGGTGGGGGCATGCAGTAGACAACAGTAAAAGCATATAAAGCAAAATACTGTGCATGCCATAAACCTGAAATTAAGAACTGCAATTATTGTGAATACTCAGTATTGTGCTTGATGTTAGTGTTCCATTTGCTTCCTGGAATACCCACTTTCAGGCAGGTCTAATCTCTTCTCAGATGCTGCCAAAGCTGCTGTGTATTTCTGGTCTTTTCTGTTTCATTGCTTGCTGACACTGCCCGGCCTATATGTGGGACTCACTGGGGCCTTGAGCCTGTGTCTTGGGCTGGAAACCTAACGACTTGTGAATGTTCCACCAGCACATTTTAACTGGAATTTCTAGAGACTCCCTTTGGCACATGTGCAAGATGCACCCTTCCTGGCTTGAGCATGAGGTAATTAAGGCAAGCAATCTTTTGCCTTCCAGTTCTTTGGCAAGAACAACTCCAGATACTGTTGATGTCCCACCATGATTGCTAGAATGGGTGCACATTGCAGCACATTTTTACCCAGCATTAATTCAAACCCAGCTCTGAATTACTTCCTTTGACACTTTGATTACTCAAAGATATAAAGTAATTGACCATGAAATGAAAGACTTCCACTTATGTAATGTCTTATCATGTATATACCTATTATAAACATCGCCAAGTGCTTCACACAGTACTGGCTATTTTGATGTTCTGTAGCTGTTAGTCTCAAAATCATTTTATTTGCCAAGTTTATACAAATATCAGTGAGAGAAGTGGCCATCTAAGTTGTGTGGTTTGATGGGGGAATGTTGCGTACAACACCGACTTGCATTTATATAGCGCCTTTAATGTGGTTAAAAGTCCCAACGCGTTTCAGAGGGCTGTCATCAAATAAAATCTATCGAATGTCTTCTGACTCCAATGATCTGATATAAATGCCAACTGTGTATGCTCACTCAGGTCATTAAGAAGGTGTACAGCACACTTGCCTTCATTGCTCAGACCTCCGAGTATAGGAGTTGGGACGTCATGTTGAGATCGTACAGGGCGTTGGTGAGGCCTGGTTAAGAAACTCAGCAGGACTGGCAGTATCTTTGGGGAAAAAAAGCAGAATTAACGTTTTGAGTCCAGTGACTCTTCACCACATGACCTTCAGTTCTGATGAACTGGACCCATTCTAGGGTGAAATGATGACATATTTGCACTGGAAAGCAATTAGTGTGTTCATGGAAAAGTGTGTGTGTGTGTGTGTATGTGTGTGTGCACACGCGTGTGTGTGTGTGTTTGTGTGTGTCGGTGCTTTCTCTGCGTACTTGCCTCTCACATCTCCTTTAAACATTCCCTTTTTACCTTAAACCTATGTCCCCTAGTAATTGACATTTCTACCCTTGGACAAAGACTCTGACTATCCATTCTATCCATGCCTGTCATAATTTTGTAAACATCTATCAGGCCATCCCTCAGCCTCTGACATTCAATTGAAAACAAACCAAGTTTGTCCACTTTCTTCTCAAAGCTATTCAAAACCAGGTAAAACATCCAGGTAAATCATTTTTGTACCCCCTCCAAAACCTTCACATCCTTCTGGTACTGTGATGACCAGAACTGCACACAATATTTCAAACGTGGCCTAAATAAAGTTCTATACAGCTGCAACATGACTTGCCAATTTTTTAAACTCCATGCCCTGACTGATGAAGGCAAGTCTGCCATAAACCCGTCTTGACCACCTTATCCACTTGTGTTGCTACTTTCGTGGAACTGTAGACCTGAACACTGAACCCTCCGTATGTTAATGCTTACCAGGGTTCTGCCATTTACTGTATAGAAAGCTTCAGGAATGTGATTTATTGTATTCATGTGATGTAGGCGTTGCCAGTTCGACTAGCGTTTATTGCCTATCCCCAGCTGCCCAGCGAGCATTTCCCATAATGAGATTTGAACCCATGTTCCCAAAGCATTATCCAGAGTTTCCCGATTACTAGTCAATTGACATTGCCAGTATATCACTGCCTCCATGATGAAAGTGAACAGGGTTTGAATATCCGATTGGGTAATTATAAATCAATCAAAACACCTTTCGCCATCCATCAAAGTACTATCATTATATCAAGGAAACAGCACACTAAGGTAGTGAATAAGCAACAAATATTCTAATGTCCAATGATCTCTCTCCAGGACTGCTCCCAAAAGATTGACATTTAGTTCCTGAAGATTCGATAGTGATTTGGTGACCGAAGGTGTAAATGGCTGCAGGGTCTCAGGAGAACTAGAGAGTTTGTAGCATTTCTCCCCGAGGCTTTTTATTAAGAGGACTTTTATAACTCACAAGCTCTGACTCACATTCAAATACATGAACTGCTAGACTACTCTCGTCATCAATCATCCTCTTACTCATCCGTGCTGTGCTTTAACAGTTCCCAAAGCACATAATATTTTTTTAAAATGCAACAATTGAAAAGGTTTGATGAAAGGTTACAGACCTAAACATTAACTATTTATTTCTCCACGTTGTCTAGTATTGAATACAAAAGCAGAGATGTAGTGTTGGAACTATTGAAGACACTGATAAGGTCATAGATGGAGGTTTTGCACACTGTTCTGGTCAGCACATTATAGAAAGGACATAATTGCTTTAGTGAGAGTAGGAGGAGATTTACAAGAATGTTGCTAGGGCTTGAAAATTGCAGGTATGAGGAATGACTGGATAGGCTTGAGTTCTTTTCCTTACAACAGAGGAGGCAGAGAGATGACTTAACTGAGATATAAAAAATAATGAGGGAGTTAGATGGAGTTGACAGGGAATATCTGTTTCTCCTAATGTATGGATCAATACTAGGGAGCACAAATTTAGGGTGATTGATTATTGATTAAAGGGTTCATGAAGAAAATAGTTTGCACCCACAGTGATGGGTCTCTGCAATTTATTGCCTGATTTTGTGGTTAAGGTAGAAATCCTCAACTCATTTAAAAGGAGCCTGGAATCTGCATCTGAAATGCTGTAACCTGCAAGGCAACAGAGTAGGTCGTGGTCATTGGAATTAAAATGGGCTAGTTTAGATGGGATGGACAGAATGGTTCTATGATAACAGACCTGCTGAGCATTTTCAGTCTTACTATTTCAGATTTCCAGCAGTTTTCAGTGTTGAACATCTTGATTAGTCCCAAAGTCTCTTGATATTCAAACAATTAAAGTGTAATGGCATAATCAATTCATCCTTAAACTGAACCTCAAAGCTATGAAACGTTCTGCTCCCCTCAGTTATCAGCCAAACCTAAGCTTTGCATCATCTGCATGTGTCTTTTGGTGTTGACTTATCACATGTAAACCATCCTCCTTAACCATGATGTCCACTTCAATGGGCTTTGGCAATTCAGCTTGATTTCCCAATTTAATGGAATACATCTGTGCATACACTCAGTGATGAGTGAGCTGCCTGCTGTTATTATCCTGCCTGTGTTGTGAGTGTTAAGGGATTCAACATTAGAAAAGACATGTTGCCAATGCTTTTCATGGACTGACCCAGATATATTCATCCTGTGGGATCTGCTTATGAATAAGACTGAATTTTCTAGTTTGATCCCCAGGCCATTTAGTTAGCAGCTACGTTATCACTGATGGAGCAAGCTCTCAGGAGCTTAAGTATGTAGAAGGAAATGCAAGCACATTTCCTGTTAAATATTACATTTGAAGAGTTTGAATAGTTTCTACTCCGTTACTACAATGAAAAATTTCAAGGCTTGTTACAGTAGAGTTCTTAATCATCAAAATGGCTATCAATCAGTATTTTCTTTAAGAAACATAGGAAGTGGTGTAGGCTATTTAGCCCCTTGAACCTGTTCCAACATTCAATGAGATCATGGATGATCTATGATCTAACTCCACATACCAGCCTTTGGCCCACATCCCTTGATATCTTTGCTTAACAAATGTGTATCTATCTCTGATTTAAAATTGATAACGAATCCTGCATCCACTTCCATTTGTGAAAGAGAGTTCTAAACCTCTACTGTCTTTTGTGTGTGGAAGTCCTTCCTTCAATCTCTCCTGAAAGATCTGGCCCTAATTTTTAGACCATGTCTCCTAGTTCTAGAACCTTGATCCAGTGGAAGTAGTTTATCTTTACCAAATTTGTCTTTTCCAGTTAATATCATGAAGACTTCGTTCAGAACACGCTTTAATGTTCTAAATTCCACAGAAAACAGGCCTAATCTGTTTAATCCCTTCTAATAATTTAACCCCTGAAGTGCAGGTGTTACTCTTGTAAATCTATGTTGTACAGTCTCCAAGGTCACTATATCCTTCCTAAGGTGTGGTGCCCAGATCTCTTTTTTTTTCTACTTTCTACTTTTTTACTTACTCTATGAAGCCAATGCTTAACTTTTCAACTGTGTTTCTCTTATTACTTTGTACGTAAGTTTCTGTACCCAGGTACCTTTGCACCTAAGATGGCACTGTGATGTGGCGACATTATACACTTTTCACTGTACTCCCGTACTTCTGTACTTGAGTACACATGACAATAAAATCTAAATCTAGTCTAAAATCTGATCTAATCTAATCAGATCTGGTCACAGTACTCCAAATGGGGTCATATCAGAGTCCCAGAAATTACATTTCTTTGTCAATAGAACAACATAGGGGTGGCACAGTGGCTCAGTGGTTAGCGCTGCTGCCTCACAGCGCCAGGGACCTGGCTTCGTTTCCACCCTTGGGCGACTGTCTGTGTGGAGTTTGCACATTCTCCCCGTGTCTGCGAGGGTTTCCTCTGGGTGCTCCAGTTTCCTCCCACAGTCCAAAGATGTGCAGGCTAGCTGGATTGGCCATGCTAAATTGCCATAGCATTCAGAGATGTGTAGTTTACGTGGGTTATAGGGGGATGGGTCTGGGTAGGATGCTGCTACAGTCAGTGTGGACATGTTGGGCCAAAGGGCCTGTTTCCACACTGTGGGCATTCTATTGATAACACAGACTATGGGATGCAGAAATAGATGCTTTTACATTTAAGATCATGGGAAATGATAGAATGGATCTAATGCATAGAAACAAAGTTTCTAGTCATTGTGAGGTCTTAGGGACCAAAGAGGAGGTGGTGTCATATGTTAGTGGGACGTAAAACACAAAAACAAAAAATCCATTCAGTCCATCATTTTGGTGAGAACTCTTTAAAAACAAAATCCAGTTAGTCCCATTTGATATAGCTCTGTAATATGTTCCTTTTAAACATAATATACAATTAGTGTTGGAAAGTTATTATTGAGTCTGCTTCCACAACCCATCCAGGAAGCATATTCCAGGTTATAACAGCTCATTGCATGCTTGAGAATGTTATCTTTCTTTCTTTTGCCATTTTATACACTTGGAATGGAAAGCAAGATAGACTTCTTTGCGCCAAAGAGTTTTGAGGCTGGGATGTCCTCTCTGAGTAAAGGGAAAATATTGTGAGCTCTGAAATAAAAACAAAATGCTGGAGAAACTCAGCAGGTCCGGCAGCACATGAGGCGAGAGGAAGAGAGTTGTTTCAAATCTGAGATGACTCTCCTTGAGTCTCTGCCGAAGAGTAATTTGACTCGAGGTGTTAACTCCATTTCTCTGTCCACAGACGCCGTCAGACCTGCTGCGTTTCAATCTCATTTTCAATTTGACTTCGTATTGAGGTTTGGTGGTTCAGGCAGAAGCTTAATTGATATTCAAGATTGGACTGAATAGCTGGATGAAGACATATGGGAACAAAATGTGACAGAAAACTTGTTCTGAAGGAACGAAGCAACACCGCCTGTCTCCATGTTGTAAATTTTGAGTCTCTGCAACAAGAGATTTTAATTATAACATCAGTGGAGGCTGGATGAAGAAAACAACGAAGAGAATCGCAGAGAGAATCAAAGCTATACCTAAGATAAATGTTGGGGATTATCCTGAGGCAGGAGTCAATGCAAATTATTAGTGTCATGCAGGAGTGGTTTTTACTTTAAGTTGTTCTGTACCTTCTAAGTTCACAGCCTCTGTGAGAGAGACTATGGTAGCAGACGCATGGGAACATCAGCCAGCTGAAAGTTCCTCTCTGTACCACAAATCTACATTGCATTTCCTTCACTGCCGTTGGGTCAAAATCCTGGAGCTCCCTGTCTAAAATCACTTTGGGGCCATCTACACCCCAAGGATGGAGCAGGTCAAGAAGATGGTTCACCAACACTTTCTCAAGCGAAACTAAGGCTGGGCAGCAAATGATCTGGAGACATTAACACCAGTGGTGAAGTTGGCAGCGTTTGGCTCCTAAGCGCAAGGCTCGTCCGGTCATGGCTCATGTGTCGGGTTCTGCCACATTCACACAGCTTCACTGTTGTCTGTCCCATTTGGGAACATATTGTTTGTTGTTTTGGTTGCCCTGGGGCTTCCTCCTGATGTTCTCCTATGGACATCTGGGGCTTTGTGTATCTCCATCCCCCTCCATCTCAGGTGGTGGTGTGGGAAGAAAAGCCAGGGACCCATTGGGTGGACTTGGAGCCAGGGTCCGACAGTCAACCTGGGGCCAGGACCCCTTTGGTTAACTTGGAGCCAGGATCCGTCAGTCGATGTCCAGCATTGAAGGAGGTGCAGGACCTGTGCAGTGTGTACGTCTCCAACTCGAAGGTGGTGAACCCAGAAGCGATGGCATCGGTGGCAGCAGAAAAGGAGCACATTGCCAGGACCCGGGGGACGGTGTTGGACGGCGGTGACTGGAGGAGCAGGGAGGGTAAAGTCTACGGAGAGGAAAAGATGAACTTTTCAAGCTGTTTCAGTTTTAGTTATATCAATTTAATGTTAATTTATTCAGCATTTTACCATTTGTACAATTTATTCAGCAATGTATTCTGTAATCCAAGTTGGCACTGGAATGTGGTGACATTATCCACTTTTCATGGAACCTAGGTACAAGTGACAATATTAAATAAATAATAAAATATTGCATGAAAAACTTGCTCATCTTAATTGATGAGCTATAACTGAATGAAAGAAATATGGCCTTTTGAAAGAAGTGATGTCTGAGAAAGCGGATTTGTTAAGTGTAATTAAAATCACCAGGTAGTCTTCATACTGTGATTATTAAATGCATCTCAAGCAACTGGAGCCACAATTATTTGGTGAAAATGTGAAAAAAGTTCTAATTATTTAGCATGTGGACAACAGCCCAATCGCTGTTAGAAAAAAGGCATGCATAGTGACGAGGCCTTGTATGTTCACCTAACTTCTGTCTCGGAAAACCACAACTACATTGCTAGGGGGAGAGATTGGCCTTCGAAAGTGATACGAAAGGAGCATGTCAATATGATGCTAACAGAGTGAAAGCCAGACTGAATACGCAGACCAACTTGTTAGGAATGTAACAAAAATTAAAGGTCACCACAAATGTAAGGATTTGAAAGCTATTGTAAGATGCAGTCTCGTATACCATGACCCAGATATTTCCAGCAACTTCTTCAGACGCATTATGGCATACAGTGGTCAGTAAGACTTGAACTCAGACCTGCTGACTCAGAGGTAGGGATGATGTGGAGGTGCCAGTGTTGGACTGGGGTGGACAAAGTCAGAGGTCACATGACACCAGGTTACAGTCCAATAGGTTTATTTGAAGTCACAAGCTCCCAGAGCGCTGCTCCTTCTTCAGGTGAAGCCACTTCACCTTACGAAGATGAAGCATTCAGAAAGCTTGTGATTTCAAATGAACCTGTTGGACTATAACCTGGTGTCATGTGATGTCTGACTCAGAGGTAGGGACACCACTGCAGCACCAGAAGCCTCTGTAACAAGTACTATTACTTTCTCAACTGTCCTCTTGTCCATTACCATGAACATCTTTAGAATGTTTTAAAGTGAATCCAGATATTTTTCTAATCAACCTGTTCAGGTATGTTATTGCATACCTCTGGAGCAGGTAGGACTTGAACTAAGTGCTTCTGATTCAGAGGTAAAGACGCTACTTCTGTTATAGCAGAGCCCTGATGTTTTAGCAGGACTGGGTATGGCAAATTGTGGCATGCTGTAGAATCCAGGCTGTAGCTCTGTTTGAGATGGTTAGTGATACCCTAAACGGGCAAGATCACATAGAGATTATTCCCGATATTCCTACAATGACCGCCTGTCTGGACAATACATCAAGGATAAAGTTGTGATAGTGCTGTGTTTACCATTAATGATATGTGGTTAATGGTGGGTGGGAGAACTTTGGAGAAATGCAATCATTTTTGCCTAATTATTTCCTCCTCCTAGTAGTTTCCTAGATGTTGGCAGCTCCTTCCATTACAACCGGATGAAGGGTCAGTGAGCTGAACCGTCTCAATTTTCATTTGCTGATGATACAGGAATGAATGTGAGCAGGATTTGAATATCTCAGTCTTGGAGGGCAGTCCTGGAGCTTGTCTCCTACAGAAAACAAAGCAATTTTTAACTGGAAATGGGGAATACAGTTGCCTCCAAGTAACAATTCATCTCCTTGAGAAGGGCCTCAGAAGATCAGGCAGCAATTTTCAAATCGCAAGTTGTCAATTCCAAACAATCCCTTTGCACAGAAAGCAGCTGAGGCTAAAATGTTGGATGTTTTCAAGAAGGAGTTCGATATAGTTCTTAGGGCTATAGGGAGCAAACGGTTTGGGATGAAAACTGGAACAGGGTATTGAGTCGAATGATCAACCATGACCATATTGAATGACAATGCAAGCTCAAAGGGCTGAATGGCCTACACCTGCTCCTATTTTCTATGTTTCTACGTTTTCTTGCATATTGGCCCAGCGATTCAATATAGGGAGCTGTAAAGTCTTTTCAAAATTGAAAACAAAATCAGCCATCAGGTGTTGTGCTGTAGGATTGGCCACGGTATGGTTTAATTAACCATTTGCAAATTCTCCTGGGGCTCATAACATTTGGATTCCTGTCTCTTTTTCATAAGACAGCAAGTCCTGTTATAGATGCTGTCTGTCTTTGATGCCCCTTCTCCAAGAGACATCTTCCAGCCACTTGCTGAGCCCAGTATCATGAGCTGGGCAACAGGTTGGCCTCTGGCCCAATTAGCGCATTACCAATTTGGGGAATTGCATTACTGGGGCAACACAGACTTGGTGTCAGGCTTGCAACCCTAATTTGAAACTTAAGTCCTCCATTAACTCTGCTCCCTTCTGCACAGATGCCGCCTCATCTGCAGAATATTTTCTGCTTTTACTTCCAACTTACACCACCCTGTTTTCTGTTTTGCCCCAGTGTTGTGCCACTTTCTGTGTGGGAGCATGCCAATCATGCGGTTGTTTGGCAAATTCCATTGCAGAAGGTGTTGCATTCAAGCTGCATCAAGTCCTTATGCAAAACCTGGACCATTTGCAGATTTCAGAAGCAAGCATTGGGTAGTGATCAGCAACGAGAAGCTTGTTTAATACATAATGTAGTGAATTCCATTATAACACTGAACAGTTGCCCGATTGAAATCCGTTGACTGAGTACAGACCAGGAATCCTCCTTACTTCATTCAACTGAATAGGTTTGAGCATTTGTGGCTGTTCAACTTAGAGAGATCGAAAGGACAGATTTGTTTACAATGTTCAAAATCATGAAGGGAGGGGGTAGGGCGAGACAGTCACAGAAGCTTCATGAACCAGAGGACATCAATTTGAAGTGTTCGATAAATGAATCAAAGGCAATCAAAGGTATGAAGGAAAGTGGTCACAGAGCTTACAGAGAGGTAGAGACAGGTTCAGTAAGTGGGTAAAAACTTGGGAGATAGAAAATAACACGGAAAAATGTGAGGTCATATGCTTGGCAGGAAGAATAGAAGAGCTGAATATTATTTAAATGGAGAAAGACTGCTGAAACCTGCAGCATCAAGGAGTTTGGGAGTGATCATCTATGAATCACAGAATGCTAGCATTCAAGTAGCAGGTAATAGGGAAGGCTGTTGGCATGTTGGTTTGTATTTCAAATACAATGGAGAATATAAACAGGGAGGTGTGCTAAAACTACACAAGGCACTGGTTAGACTGGTTAGAATTCTGTGAACAGTTCAGGTCCCTTTATCTAAGGAAAGATATACTGACATCGGAAGCAGTTCAGAGAAGGCTCACCAGGTTGATCCAATGAATAAGGACATTTTCTTATGAGGAGAGGTTATGTTGGGTCTATGATTTGTGAAATTGAGAGGAATGAGAGGCGACCTTATTGAAATATATAAGATTCTTAGGAGTCTTGACAGGGTAGATGTGGATTGGTTTTTATCCCCCTGTGGGAAAGTTTAAGATCAGAGCTTATAACCTCAGAGTAAAAGGGTCACCCACTTAAGTCAGAGATTGGATGGAGGAATTCTTTATTGCAAAGGGCTGTTGAGGCTAGGTCATTAAATATATTCAAGGCTGAGATAGATTTTCAATCGGTAAGGGAATCGAGGGTTATCGCGTGAAGGCAGGAAAGTGGAGGTGAGGATTGTCACATCAGCCATGGTCTTATTGAATGGCGCAGCCACCACAATGGGCTGAATGGCCTCCTCTGCGCTGTAACCATTCTATATTTATCAGTTTGTAAGATTTCATCCTATGTTACAAAGTGCATTTGCCATTATGCAAGTCCTGAATATAAGTTTTAATAACATGAAACTTTAAAATTCAATTGACTACAGATGCCTCATGTAACACATATTCAACCAATATTTTAGTTTGATTATTTAGCTTATGAAAAAAACTGTGACAGTCTCGAGACGGTACAGCTGCTTCTGGGTGGTTCAATGCATTGACAAGAGATGGCATCATACCATTGGCATTGTATCTGCTGTGGTCCCATAGCTACAAATGGCTCTTAACATGTTGGAGCTGCTGCTTGTCACTTTCCTGGTAGCCTCGAAAGCTTGAAGCTATTCAGCAGGGCAAAAAAAATCAAACAGAGCCGATGAGTCTCGAGTGTACGAAATCTTTTGCTATCTTGTTAAACATGCAGCCAGGTGAACTTTCAACTTCTCACAATTATTTGTGCAATATCTCAGCGAGGCATTAACTTCATCTAATTGAAGTACTTAACAACTTATACAACGTTAGTAATCAATAGATATTTTACTGCGTACACGCAAAGAAAATCACCTCAGTGGTAGCAGCTGTTGTCATGGTAACAGCTTCCAGCTCTGACAGTGTACATCTTTATAACAGAATTAAGAATACAACAGCCAATTACTGCAAATAAACATGTCTTTCATGACCCCGTAAATAGTTTGGATGTAAAGGCTGACTGTAGTGTTGTCTGCGGAGGTCTTGACACAAAGTGTCAATTCCAAAGCACTCAGGTTTATGAGACTGGGGACGCACACACTTTACAGTGGTACCTCAGTCCTGTCAATGCGTAGGATGAGCAACATTGAATGGGGTGGGGAAATGCTTATTGAAAATAATCTTTCGTTCCTCACTCTCCTGTTTAGAGATGCTCCATCAGATCAGGAATCAAAACAGGCAGGTGTCTTGGGGTGTGAGATGGTTAAATCTCACCCCACATGAGATTCTTGAGTCACCTACTGGGAAAAGTAGTGAAATTGGTTTTCCACTCTTGGACTGCTTTCTCCAAGGTGGCTATAAACAATGTTAAAAGAATGGAAGAGAGCCCCTGTTGGATATTAGATGTTAATCCAGTATAGAACCAGCGTTCCATTCTTCACTTGTTTAGCGTTGGGGTTTGGACTAGAGCCGGACCCAAAACTTTGGGTTCAGATGGGAGAGCATTACTGCGAACCAGTTGCCACTACATTGGATCGCAAGTGGCCTGCTGGATGCTAAGCCAATGTTTGTAGACTAACTTCTAGTCTGCATTCATCGGGGGCTGTGTGTCCCTTTACCTTCTGTCCAGAGGTCAGAATTCTTCTGCCTTCAAAGTGGCGACTCTTTGCGAGCCCTCAACAGCAGATCTTATTCTTATGTATCTTACAATAATTCTGCTCTTTTAAACCTGAAATGGGGAGGCAATGGCCTACTGGTATTATCACTGGACTGTTAATCCAGAGACCCAGATAACGCTCTGGGGACCCAGGTTGGAATCCCACCATGGCAGATAGTGGAATTTGAATTCAGTAAAATATCTGGAATTAAGAGTCTAATGATGACCATGAATCCATTGTCAATTGTTGGAGAAACCCATCTGGTTCACTAATGTCCTTTAGGGAAGGAAACTGCCATCCTTACCTGGTCTGACCTACATGTGACTCCAGGCCTACAACAACGTGGTTGACTCTTAACTGCCCTAGTTAGGGATGGGCAATAAGTACTGGCCTAGCCAATGACACCCTCATCCCGTTAATGAATTAAAAAAAACCCCAGGTCTCTCTTCTATTACCCCTATGCACTTTGTGTGGTGCGATCTGCCTGTACCGCACACAAAACAAAACTTTTCACTGTACGTAGGTACATGTGACAATAATAAATCAACTCAAAAGACTGCTTCACATAGCTAAAAACCTAGAACCATCAAGACATGCATCTCTTTGAAATTGATACTAAATTCATTTTTGCATCAAGTAAGGCCTCCACTCGAGCTATTTCTGAGCATATCATGATGCTTTATCGCTGTATTTTGTAGAAGAGCCTTTACACAATTGTAATTGAACAAGTAAATATGCAAACATTTGAAATAAGTATATAACTAGAAAAGATTTGCAGAATTTGCAAATTTTTGGCTGTGTCAGAATTCGCACATCAACGGGGATCATAATGTTTGTTACTGGCTTGTACTTGGTCTTACTCTTCTGCTTTTCAGGATCCAATATCAAGGAGCTGGTGAACCCTAAGTATGGGCAGGTCATCATTCTGTGATCCTACATCTCCAGGTTACAAGCACTGAGTTTGGTACAGACAGTGACAATGGCTGAGGTGTCTTTGCTCCTCCATTTGTGTTGTATGTCCCAACATGAAGAGACAGGGCAGGAGCTGGCCTCATCCTCCCACTCTCCTGGACTGCTATTTGACTCCTGCAGCTCTCTGTTGCATTTTAAACGCATCTGTGAGTGCAGCAAAAGTAAGAATGTGCAAAGGTCAAAATAAATGCCTCTAAATACTCACACATCAATAAAAAGAAAACTTGAAGCAAAAAAAAAAGGCAAGCCGCAAGTAAAAGCTTCTAAACTCCAGAAACCATATTCAGAACTGAGGTTTTTAATTGAATGGAAGAACAGGCCAAATAAAAAGTGGACAGGCAACACCTTCCTGAATATCCTTATGCTCAGATGAAACGATGTTAATGAGCTCATTGACTATAGAATCCCTACAGTGCAGATATAGGCTATTCAGCCCATTGAGTCTGCAGTTACCCTCTGAAGATCAAACCACCTTATTCCTGTAAACCTGCAACCCCACATTAACCATGGTTAACCCACCTAGCATGGCTACCTAACTTACACATCTTTGGACTGTGGGAGGAAACTGGAGTACCTGGAGGAAACCCACGCAGACACAGGGAGAACGTGCAAACTCCACACACACAGTCGCCCGAGGAGGGAATCGAACCCAGGTCCCCGGTGCTGCAAGGCAGCAGTGCCACCGTGTGCCCCAATACTCATAGTCATCAGCCTCTGAAAATCCGTCTGCAACAGACTCAGACAAAAACACAGATAAAACTTTGGTGTTGGAGAGCACTGAGAAGATCATACAAAGTTAGGCATTTTTTTCCAAGCAATGTCCACTCCCTAAACTGTGACTTGAAGGTATGTATTGAATCTCAAAATGTTAGTTTGGGAAAGAAATCGATTTAGTTTGCATTTGAATGAATCAATGTGAACCGCTTCCAGCATTTCCCTTGTCTTTCTGTTCCATGGACTATTCACTTCTTGTTTTAAACTAATTTTGAGTTAACTTGATTTTCGATGTAATCCTCTAGATTCACAGTAATGAGACAAGATGAACCATTTTGGCCATGTCTACTTTATCTGGGATAGCAGGAACTGCAGATGCTGGAGAATCTGAGATAACAAGGTACAGAGCTGGATGAACACAGCAGGCCAAACAGCATCAGAGGAGCAGGAAGGCTGACGTTTCGGACCTAGACCCTTCTTCAGAAATGTATCTGGTCCTTTATCTACTTTATCTGGCCCTCATTTTTAGCAGAGAAGGGTAACACTACAGGAGAACGTTTTGTAAAATTGAGCGTGAATCTCAGTTTATGTAATTTGCCTAAATGATTGAGTCCCAAGCCTATGTATTCATCACTAAATTGGTATAGTCAGAATTAGGCTTTGAGCATCCCACTGCTTTGGGAAAAAAACCAACATAACGAGAGACCCCTCCCACCCCAGATATAATCTCTTTCAGCCTCTTTCATTGGGTAGAAGATATGAAAGTTTGCATATATGTACCAATAGATTCATGTACAGCTTCTTCCCCGCTGTTGTTAAACTTCTAAACAGACCTCTCAAATTTTATATTTAATACTGATCTCGCCCTTTGTGCACCATCTGTGTAGCTGTATTCTTCACTCTGTTCTATTATCATAATGCACTTTGTATGGTATGAGCTGCCTGTACTGCATGCAAAACAAAACTTTTCAATGTAGCTAAGGTCATGTGACAATAATAAATCAAATCAAATCAAATCTCTCAATCCTTGCCTTCACAAAATTAGCTTTGTGCTGTCCAGAGCACTGGCCATGTTTGTTTAATAGTGTCTGCAGTGAAATCGCTTGTGGCTCATGCCAAGAACGTTCCCTATTTTGACAGAGCTTTATTCTGAGGAGAGGAAAAGATAGACCTTATTGTTTTGACCCGAGGAGGTCAGTTTTCTGATGTTCTTACTTCACTGCATTGTAACTTTAGTTCAACTTTTCCAGGAGCTGACTACATGACACAGGCCAGCAACTAAATGATGAGACAGGCCTGTCATCATGTATTCCTTCTGGCTCATTGACCATGGCTCTGGGGAGACATTCAGAATATATTTTTTAATGCAATCATTATTATGGTTCATAAGCAAGGGGCCGTGCTGTTATATGCTGAAATGATAAAGTGGCTCAGGTTGTGTTAGGTCCAGGATTCAGAGACTTGGAGCTGAATTTTAATTCCCAGCTGACAATAGTGCGAGCGAGGATGGAGGCAGCCAATGGTGATGACCGGGTGATTTTGAGAGGAAATGTGCATTAGAAATACCAAGTGGCACACATTTAATCTTCGCAATCATAGAATCAAAAAGTCCCTAAAGTGTGGAAGCAGGCCATTCAGCCCATCAAGTTCACACCAAAAGTCCCGCCCAGACCCATCACATCCCTGTAACCAAGCATTTGCTCTGGACAATCCATCTAACCCACACATCTTGGGACTGGGGAAGGAACCCAGAGCACCCAGAGGAACCCGGAGCACCCAGAGGAACCCGGAGCACCCAGATTAAGTCCATGCAGATACAGGAAGAATGTGCAAACTCCACACAGACAGTCACCCGAGGATGGAATCAAACCCAGGTCCCTGGTGCTGTGAGGCAGCAGTTCTAACCCTGAACCACCATGTGGTCCCACTTTACTGTGTGGGTAGCATTACCAGTTCAAGCGCCTTTGGTCTCAACTGTGGGATGTAGTTTAATATTGTGTGTAGGGATGAAAAACATAGAAACCAGAGCAGAAATAGGCCATTCAGCTCTTATGACCTGTACTGCTATTGAAAGCGATCAGCTTTCCTGCTCCTCTGATGCTGCTTGGCCTGCTGCGTTCATCCAGCTGTACACCTTGTTATCCCATGGCTGATCCTCTATCTCATTGCTAGATTTTGTTTTCCTTTCTCCCCATACCGCTTGATGTCTTCAATATCTAAAGATTTATCAAGGCAAACAAGTACCACCATAAATCAACTTTAAGAAGCTAACTCTGGTTAAATAAATGCCAAAAATAATATCTGAAGTTCCTTTTGCATAGAAATGTCAGAAGGAAGAAGGGAGGAGGAAAGCTAATATTTTGTGTTCTGAGCAGAAAGCTGGCCATATCATTGAGGTGGAGCCTATTGCATAAAGGGTCTATGATAGGCTAATGAGGCATCATGCCTAACTATCACAGGGAGTGTTAGTCACATGATCTTGCTGCTTTTTTGTAGCCACGTGGCAAGATGAAGCCACAGTGAGATGTTTCTTGATTTAGGTTAACATTTTCCTTATCTCTGCAGACTCTAGGTAATCTTAAGCAGCACAATGAGACTGAGAAGACCACAAGAATATTTTTTCCTCTTCTTTATTCATTCACAGGATGAGGGCATCGCTGGCTAGGCAGCATTTATTGCCCATCCCTAATTGCCCAGATGGCTGTTAAGAGTCAACCACATTGCTGTGGGTCTGGAGTCACATGTAGGGCAGACCAAGTAAGGATGGCAGTTTCCTTCCCTAAGGGACATTAGTGAACAAAATGGATTTTTCCAGATAATTGACAATGGATTCACGGTCATCATTAAATTCTTGATTCCAGATATTCATTGGATTCAAATTCCACCATCTGCTCTGGTGGTCCCCAGAACATTATCTGGGTCTCTGGATTAACAGTCCAGCGATAATACCACTAGGCCATCACCTCCCCACATCGAACAGGAATAGACCATTTGGCCTCTCAAGCCTGTTCCGCTGTTCAATAGGATCATCACTGATCCAACATTCCTCCCTTCACTTTCCTGCCCTTTTCCCATTGTCCAAGTGGGGAGGTGAAGGCCTAGTGGTATTATCACTGGACAGTTAATCCAGAGACCCAGACAATGTTCTGAGTACCTGGGTTCGAATCCTGCCACGGCAGATGGTGGAATTTGAATTAAATAAATATCTGAAATTAAGATTCTAATGACGACTATAAATCCATTGTCGATTGTTGGGGAAAAACCCATCTGGTTCACTAATGTCCTTTTGGGAAGGAAACTGCCAGCCTGACCTGGTCTGGCCTACATGTGACTCCAGACCCACAGCAATGTGATTGACTCTTAACTGCCCCCTGGACAATTAGGGGTGGGCAATAAATGCTGGCTTAGCCAGTGACACCCACATCCCTTGAACAAATAAAGGAAAAAAAAATCCTTGATTCCCCGAATGATCAAGAATCTATCTCTGTCAGCCTTAAGTATACACAAGGAGGCTGCTCCCACAGCTCTCTGTGGCAAGGAGTTCCAAAGATTCTTAATCCTCTGGGAGAAGAAATTCCTCCTCATCTCAGTTTTAATACTCTCTGGTCCTGGTCTCTCCCATGAGGGGAATGATCCTCTCAGTGATTACCTAATATTTATGGAGTGATGACATAGGCCTGCAAGAAGAGGGACACTCTGCAAAGTGTGTTATACAGGGTTGAGGTGGAATGGATGGGCTGAAACACTCAGGGAAAAAAGGCAAAAGGAATATGATGATCTGAGCAGGGAAAGTGAAGGTTTGATTCAGCACTTGTAATCCCATTGTGAAGTATGAGTACCAATTGTTTTCTAAAATGTAAACAAAATTGGTTTTCATTGGTGTAAAGATCAGGTGCTTTTGAGATGTTGTGCTCTGTTTGTTTGCTCAAGGCCAAATCCAAAAGCAAGTGACTCATAAAAGGCTGTTGCCCAGGGAGACAGTCCGACCAAATTGGGTGGTTGATGAATGACAGTTTCAGTCTGTTCTGAAGGGAAGTCTATCAAATTGATACCTCCACCTCACATTAAGCGACAAATGGCCTTTCGGAATACTGTATGCCAAACATAAAGCAATTTCATAACCAGGTGAATAAACCTTCTGCATCATTTCAATCTCTCATTCTTCTACGTAGCTGGATTTGAGAAGTAGGAACTGCTTTAGAGACGAGAAGGTTAAGAGGAGATCTGAAAGAAGTTTTGTTTTTAAATCATGAGGGGCTGGGTAGAGTGGACCAAGAGAAATTGTTCCTGCTTGTAAGAAGAATTCAAAATGAAACAACACGGGTATGAGGTAATTTGCAAAAGAATTGAATATTATGTGAGAATTTCTTTTCACACTGAGAAATTAGGGTTTGAAAAACACTGCCTGGAATTGCAAGTTCAAGTAAGGCATTCAAGAGGTTGATTATTTAAATTGCAACAATGTTTAGAGTTATGAGCAAATTGTAGGAAAATAGCACTTAAAGGCTCATTCAGACATGAATGGTACAGACACAATGGACTGAATGGCCTTTTTCTGCACTCTAACCATTTTGTGCACTTCACGAGGTGCAGTGGACAGGTAGGCAGAGTGGAGTCTGAAGCAGGAGTAGACTGAGCTCCATCCAAGAAGCTAAGAGAAATGGCATAGATGCTCTTGCACAGTAGCTTGGGGGACCCGAATGGAAGGGGAAGTGTAGCCCTTAATTCCATTACACCCCTTACTCTGCAGGAGATCCACCCAGCTTCCATCTCAAAGGCCAGCCCATTACAGGGTCTGCTGAGATGGAGGGCATCACAGTTTGAGTTTGACCTGTTGAAGGATGATGACAAGTTAGTAGCTAGTGTCAGATGATTGTGGGGAGAAGACACTTTCTGTTTTCTTGTGAGGTAGGAACTGAAGGTGGTAGAGGGGAAGTTTAAAAAAGACTTTCGGTAGGGTTTAATCAGGACTCAGACTTTGTTCATGATGCCTCCTTGATAACCTACAACCAATGAAGTATAGCACTCTCCTCAGTGCTGTACTTGCCTCTCAGTTGAAATTTTTTGCTCCAGCTACTGGATTGAATCAAGTTATATTTATACCCATATTTAAATGGGTTTCCAGAATGCATTTGACCAAGTGCCTTAAAAAAAAAGGCTGTTAGCTAATTTGGCCCATGGACATGAAACCTGTTTAAGAAACAAGCTAAGCGGCAACAAATAGAGAGTAGGGTTAGTGTATGAATCCTGTTAATTACCATTTGTAACTAATAATGTCTCACAAGGAAGAATGCTATTCAATTAATGACAAAGATTGAAATGCCGTTCTTAAAAATTTTCCCAGGTAACATAGATAGGTAGCTTTGTATGTAGCATAGGTGAACGTTTAAAAATACAAACAAAATATATTAACAGATTAAATGAAATAAGGGAGAAAACCTTTTGAAAATGGATTTCAATGTAGTCAAATATGAGGTGGACAGGTTCTAATGGATTTAATATTCTAATAATTCTCCACTCCAATGTGGTGCTAAAATGATTTGAATGGGTTATTTTCAAAATAGTGGAAAACTAGAAACAGCGGAGTCCAAAGAGACTTGTGGTCCATGAGGCACAGAAGATTATCACAAAGATGAATGGTTACTGGCATTTATATCCAGAGGACTGGAATACAAGGAGGCTGTCATGTTACAATTATACAAAGCTTTGGTTAGACTGCACTTGAGAATTGTGAACAGTTGTGTGTGCTATGCTGAAGGTGGATAGAACAGAATAGAATAGAATATCATTTATTGTCACTTGTACTCCAGTACAGGAGTACAGTAAAAAGTTTTTACAATGGCTGCATTTTAATGGCACCATCTTAGGTACAAGTACATAGGTATAAATCTTACAGAGTAAAAAATATATGTTGTTACACAAAATAGGATTAGAAGGTAAGGATTTACATTACAGTCCAGTAAGAGTACCAAACAGCAGCCCAGCACATGGCACCAGGCCCAAGTCCAACAATTATATTGGCCTTGGAAAGAATGCTGTCTACCTTTACCAGCCCTGAAGAAGGGTTATACCCGAAACATTGACTGCTCCTTTCCTCCAGATGCTGCCTGGCCCTGCTATGTTCTTCTAGCCTTCTGTTTGTCTACCTTTACTAGACTGATGCCTGGACTCTAAAGATTAAACTACAGAGAGGTTTTACACAAAATAGAGTGGTGTTCCCTGGAATTTAGAGGGGTTTTTGGATCAATGTTTTCAAGATATTAAGAAGGATTGAGAGGGCAGTGGGTTAACCATTAGAGCAACATAGGAAACACTTCTATGCAGAAGGAATGGAAGAAGTTTGAAATTTCTGAAATTGAGAGATCTTTGTTAATCAAAGGTATTAGGAAATATGGGGAAAGGTGCATATTTTGAATTAGATCGCAAATCAGTCATGATCCCAACGATTGGTAAAACAGGCTCAAAGGCCTAAATGACCTCCTTGTGTTCCTACATTCATCAGCCACACCTTTCTGCAGTCAGAGTACTTATACTGAGCTACACCTCTCACCTTCATTGTCCAGATTAGCTGCTCGCTGCTTCCTACTGTTCTGTTGTGTGGCTTTGACACTACATCTGGTACGGATTCAAGAAACACTAGTCGAGGAGAAAACACAGCCAAGAACTACCTTCTGTGAGACTTATTGCATTTCTAACCGCTGGTCTAATAACAACCATGTGACCATTGTCAATTGTTGTAAAAGACCCATTTAGTTCACTAATGTCATTTAGAGAGTGAAATCTGCCATCTTTACCTGGTCTGGCCTCCACGTGACTCCAGACCCACAGCAATGTGATTGACTCTTAACCGCCCTCTGGGCAATTAGGGATGGGCAATAAATGCTGGCCTTGCCAATGATATGCCACATCCCATGAATAAAAACAAATGTTAATATTATATACAACTACACATGGTTGATTAAGATCTACCAGATTCTGATCTTATTGTTGTTTTATTTTTTATTTTTATTGTTATCTACACGTGCTTCTCTCTTCAATCCACTTCAGATTGAGTTAACTCCTCCCACACCAAACTATTTAGGACATGTGGGAAGCAGCTCCATAATATCATCATGAAGTTGGTCCAGGGTCCTAACATAACTGTTGCTATTGTGACCTCCACTAGGCAGCCATGTTGTTTGTGATGTGGAATGAAGTGTTCAGCCAAAGCTGTCCCCTCAGGATCCTTATGTTGAATAAGTCATTGTTGTTGGAATGGTGAGGGAGAAAAATGACACGTGTTCTTCCCCAATTCTCTGCAAGATCCTTGTGAGGGTGAATTGAAATTGTCATGGAGCATGTCTTGGTAACCAGAACTGTTTATTGAATGATGGACATTATGTTCAGAGCATGACTATCTTGCAGTGAGTCATTCTAGACACTGAGTATTTTGTGACCCCTAATGCTAATTAAAGAGTCATCACGTCATACAGCACGGAAACAGACCCTTCGGTCCAGCCTGTCCACGCTGACCAGATATCCCAATCCAAACTAGTCCCATTTGCCAGCATTTGGCCCATATCCCTTTAAACCCTTCCTATTCATGTACCCATCCAGATGCCTTTTAAATGTAATTGTACATGCTTCCACTACCTCTCCTGGCAGCTGATTGCATACACGCATCACCCTTTGTGTGAAAAAGTTGGTCCTTTTTAAACTTTTACCCTCTCAACTTAAACCTAAGTCATCACACTTTGGATTCCCGCACCCTAGGAAAAAGACCTTGGCTATTCACCCTATCCATGCCTCTCATGATTTTATAAAACTTTATAAGGTCACCCCTCAGCCTCCGACTATCCAGGGAAAATAGTCCCAGCCTTTTCAGCCTCTCCCTATAGGTCAAACCCTGCAACCCTGGCAACATCCTTGTAAATCCTTTCTCCACCTTCTCAAGTTTGGCAACAGCCTTCCTGTAGAAGGGCGACCAAAACTGTATGTAGTATGCTAAAAGCAGCCTCATCAATGTCCTGTACAGCTGCAACCTGACTCCTGTGATTCATCAGCTATCCCAGAGATAGCTGTTATATACAGTAGTACAATCCTCAGATGGACATTGCAGAGAATCAACGTGAGCAAAACCTAACAAAAGTAAGTTTAATTGGTACTGTTGTTGACATCCCATGTTAAGGGTCAGGTAAGGGACATAAATTACGTTAATACCAGGTCATCTCTTACTTTGCATTTATAAATAGCTGCAACATGAGTAATGATATAAGTATAGCAAATTGCCCATTGCCTTTGATTGCAACAGTGAGCTGACCAATCAAAACGGATTTAGGTCAGCTTCATTGAGCGTACAGATGAAACAGTACGAACATCGCAACAAATCATTTACCTCATTTATTTCATCATTTGCTGAAACTTTTACAGATGAACAATGACATGTATTGTTAATGTGTTACTGTTACTGGGCAAGTTAATTAAATGACCTTGTATTGCAAATGAGGAAATTGCAGTCTTCCACAAAATATTCTGTTTTAGCTCATTTGAGAAGCACAGATGCATTAATATGATAAAATATGATTAATTCTATATGCTTTGATAACAAGCCAAAAATTCACATATTTGTAATGCTGAAATAAAAGCAAAATACTGTGGATGCTGGAAATCTGAAATAATAACAACTATTGGAGAAACTCAGCAGGTTTGGCTGCTTCTATGGAGAGAGAAATGGAAGATCAGAACTGAAGAGCTCCGATGAATGATTATGTTGTTGAGAAAGGGAAAGGAGGATCAAGTGGAGCAGATGGTGAGGATGCCCAGAGCAAAAGACCAAGAGTGCTTTGAATGATGGGCATTATGCACAGAACGTAGAGAGATCCATGGAAAGGAGTGATATTGACGAAGATTAGGTGTTAATGGTAGATATGAATAGTGGAGAATAAGTCAGATCTGTTGAGAGAAAATCCAGGACATTATTGATGGGAGGGAGGGAATGAAGGGAGGGTAATCAACATGGAGGACTTTGTTCTTTGTAGCACTGCATTGACACAGCAGAGTGGAAAGAATGGATTGCCAGTGAAAGGGTTGTGAGAAATATTGACGGCAAAACTATAACAAATGTCACAGTACCATTTAAGAAAGAAGTGAAAGATAAATCAAGAGATTATTGACAGGTTAGCTGAAACAGCAGTAGGAGAAATATATTTTCTAATCAGCCTGTTATTACATACCTGATGTTATTACACACTTCTGGAGCAGATGGGACCTGAACCCAGACCCCGGGGGACAGGAACTATCGAATGTATTAATATTGACAATGTGGTCACAGTAGAGTTATATTCTTGACGTTTTTTCACAATCTTTTCCTCCCAGACTGCTACTCCTCCTCCAATTTCCTACATTCTAATTGTGCATTAAAACTGACAATAATTTTCCACATTGTTTGCTGAGTTTTAAGAGTGAAAACATGAAATACAAAAATCAAAATTTTATCCAGAGGCAATTTCTTTTTTCTTTGATGATCTATTTCTTGTTCTAAGAGGTGAGTCGGACACAACGGATGAGGACGAGGAAGATAGGAACACAGGATCTGGAGTAGGTAGTTCAGTCCCTCGAGCCTTATTTGCCATTCACTGAGATCAGGGCTGATCTGTGGCCTAATTCCATATACCTGCCTTTGGCCCATATCCCTTAATATCTTTGCTTAACAAAAATGTATCTATCTCAGATTTAAAATTAAACAACTGATCTAATACCAACTGCCATTTGCGGAAAGGAATTCCAAACCTCCACCACACTTTGTACATGGAAATGCTTCCTAACATCTCTTGCAATTCTCAGACCATATCCTCTCGTTCTTGAATACCCAACCAGTGGGAATAATTTACCTTTATCTACCTTGTTCTTTCCTATTAATATCTTGAAGACTTCAAACTGAAAACCTCTTAATCTATTAAATTCTTGAGAAAACAGGCCCAATTTGTTTAATCTCTCCTCATAACTTAACCCCTGAAGTCCAGGTATCATTCTTGTTAACCTACGTTGTGTTCCCTCCAAGGCCAATACATCCTTCTGCACTGGAATAGAAATTGACAGGATTACTGGATGAAATTTTATGGCCAGCTCACCAATTATTATGTTACATTAAACAAATGAAATCCTGAAAGCAAAAGCCGCACTTTGATTCCCAATGGCTTTAGGATTTAATTTAGGAACTGTACTTGTGATAAGTAGAATGTTGGTATAGAACGCCTGCTTATTACAGTAATTTTTAGCAAAACATACAAGGCTGATGATGCTTCAAAGCAGGTTCTTGAATTCATAGAGTCATTATCATAGAATTATGGAGATGTACAGCACAGAAACAAATCCTTTGGTGCAACTCATCCATGCTGACAAGTTACCCTAAACTGATCTAGTCCCATTTGCCAGCATTTGGTCCATATCCCTTTAAGCCTTTCCTATTCACATACCCATCCAGATGCCTTTTAAATGTTGTAATTGTACCAGCCTCCAACACTCCCTCTGGCAGCTCATTCCATACACACACCACCCTCTGCATGAAAAATGTTACCCCTCAGGTCCTTTTTAAATCTTTCCCATCTCACCTTAAACCTATGGCCTCTAGTTTTGGGTTCCCCTACCCAGGGAAAAAGACCTTGGCTGTTCACCCAACCCATGCTGCTCATGATTTTATAAATTTTTATGAGGTCACCCTTCAGCTGCCAACATTCGAGGGAAAATAGCCCCAGCCTATTCGGCCTCTCCCTGCAGCTCAAACCCTCCAATACTGACAACATTCTTCTAAATCCTTTCTGAACCCTTTCAAGTTTAACAATATCTTTCTTAAAGCAGGGAGGCCAGAATTGAATGCAGGATTCTAAATGTGGCTTCACCAATGTCCTGTACAGCCACAATATGCCATCCTAACTCCTATACTCAATGCACTGACCAATAAAGGCAAGCATGCCAAATGCTTTCTTCGCTGCCCTGTCTACCTACAACTCCACTTTTAAGGAACAACGCACCTGCACCCCTAGGTCTGTTTGTTCGGCAACAGTCCCCAGAGCCATATCATTAACTGTATAATTCCTTCCCTGATTTGCCTTAACAAAAAGTAATACCTCACATTTATCTAAATTAAACTCCATCTGCTACACCTTGACCTATTGGCCCATCTGGTCAAGATCCCGTTGTACTCTGAGATAATATTCTTCACAGTCCATTACACCACTAATTTTGGTATCATCTGCAAACTTACCAACCATACCTCCCATATTCTCATCCAAATCATTTATATAAATGACAAAAAGCAGTGGACCCAGCACCAATCTTTGTGATACACCACTGGTCACAGGCCTCCAGTCTGAGAAACAATCCTCCACCACCACCTTCTGTCTCCTACCTTCAAGCCAATTTTGTATCCAATTGGCTAGCTCCCCCTGGATTCCATATGATCTAACCTGGCTAACCAGCCTATCATGCGGAACCTTATTGAATGCCTTGCAGAAGTCCATATAGACAATGTCTACCACTCTGTCTTCATTAATCTTCTTTGTCTCCTGTCCAAGAAGCTCAATGAAGTTAGTGAGACATGAATTCCCATGCACAAAAAAAATGTTGACTATCCCTAATCAGTCCTTGCCTTTCTAAATGCATGTAAATCTTGTTCTTCAGCATCCCATCCAACAATTTACCCATCATTGATGTCTATAGTTCCCCTGCTTTTCCTTATCACCTATCTTAAATAATGGCAATACATTAGCCAATTTCCAGTCTTCTAGCACCTCACCCATGGCTATCAGTGATACAAATATCTTAGCAAGGGGCCCAGCAATCTCTTCTGTAGCTTCCCACAAAGTTCTAGGATACATCTGATCAGGTCCTGGGGATTTATCCACCTTTATGTACTTTAAGATGTCCAGCACCTCCTCTTCTGTAATATAGACACTCTTCAAGATATAACTATTTATTTCCCCAAGTTCTCTTGCTTCCATGTCCTTCTCCACAGTAAATACTGATGTGAAATATTCGTTTAGTATCTCACCAATCTCCTGTGGTTCCACACATAGATAGCTACGTTGATCTCTAGGGGGCCCTATTCTCTCTGTAGTTACTCTTTTGCCCTTAATCTATTTGTAGAATCTCTTTGGATTATCCTTAACCGTATTTGCCAAAGCTATCTGATATCCCCTTTTTGCCCTCTTGCTTTCACTCCTAAGTACACTTCTATTGCCCTGTTTTACTGCTGTTGGGATTCACTCCATCCCAGCTGTCTACACCTGACATATGCCTCCTCTTTTTCTTGAGCAGAGCCTCAATTTCTCTAGCCATCCAACATTCCCTACACCTACCAGCCTTGCCCATCGCATAATAAAAAAGATACTGTCTCTGAATTCTCGTTATCTCATTTCTGAAGGCCTCCCACTTTCCAACCATCACTTTACCTGGGAATAACTTCTCCCAATCAACGTTTGAAAGCTCCTGCCTAATACTGTCAAAATTGGCCTTACTCCAATTTAGAACTTTAACTTTTAGATCAGGTCTATCCTTTACCATAACTATTTTTAAACTAACAGAATTATGACCACATGCCTCCCCTACTTCCCCGCTGACACCTCAGTCACTTGTCCTGCCTTATTTCCCAAGAGAAGTTTTGCTCCTTCTCTCGTAGGTACATCCATTTATTGAATAAGAAAATTTTCTTGAACACACTTAACAAATTCCTCTCCATCCAAGCCCTTTACACAGTCCCAGTCTATGTTTGGAAAGTTAAAGTCCTACTGTTACAACCTTATTATTCTTACAGATATCTGAGATCTCCTATTTCCCGCTGACTGTTGGGGCGTGTCCTATGGTACAATCCCAATAAGTTGATCATCCCTTTCATATTTACTTCTCAATTTCCCGCTAACTCTTTAGCACATTCGCAATTCACCCACACCAAAATGGATGGCAGAATTGGAGAATTTACAAGACAATGCTGCCAAGGGCAAGAACTAAAATATCTTGAATATCAGGCCCTGTCTTCATTTACCTAGCATTGGACCAATTTTGTCATTTTATTTTCTGAACACGAATTTCAGACATTAATGGGATATAGCACTAGAGGGGATACAGAGGAGGTTCACTAGAATGTTGCCAGGAATGGGGAAATTGAGCTTTAAGGAGAGATGAGGTAGGCTTGGATCGTTTTCTTTATAACAGAGAAAACTGAGGGGGATGAATGAGATGTATAAGATTATGAGGGGTATGGACAGGGTGAATAGAGATTAGTTGTTCCTCTTGGTTGAGCAGACAATCAGAGGGTTTTAGGGTAAGGGGCAGGAGATTCAGAGGGGATTTTGGGAAAAAAAATCTTTTCACTCAGCAGGTGGTGGGAATCTGGAATGCACAGCCTGGGAAGGTATTGGAGACTGGAAACTTTGCAACCTTTAAAAAATGCTCGGATGAGTACTTCAAATACCATAACATTAAAGAAAATGGAACAAGTGCAGGAAATTGGAATTAGTTCACTTTTAGTGGTAGTTTATGTTGATGCAGTCCCAATGGGCTGAAGGGTCTTTTCTGAAACTATGAATCTATATTAATCTTTGTTTTTGCTGTGCTAATGACAGATTTTCAGAAATGAAATGTTTCAACTTTTCATGTGAGATGGTCAATGATAATCATTGCTAAAATTCAATATTATTATCAACTTACCAAATGTCCATTCAGCATAGGCATTTTCTGCACCTAAAACGTGGGTCTGAATATTTCTGGCCCTTGAACTGCATGAGCAATTGTGACTTAACAGGGAAATTATGGCAAATTTGGAAAAAATATGATTCTTGGCATTGAGAAAAGAAGTCTGGTTTTGCAACCAAGTTTTGAACAGCGAGTTGAGAGCCTTACTAAAGAACATCATGAGGCCTATTTGCAAGCAGTAACATGGCATTATTACCTAACCTCACCCTACCTTAAAGGGGAGACAGTGAGATGACAGTAATATCAGACTAATATTAGTCATCAGTAATATCAGATGACTATTAATCCAGAGCCCATTCTAGGTAATAGGCTTTAATGCTGTCATGGTAGGTACTGTACAGTAAATGGAAATTCTCAATGTTGAGGGGGAACAAAAATTCCAATTTTCTACCCAAGGTATTAATGAAAAGAGACCTCATTGCATGGATTTACATCTTATTAGTATCTATTCTTACCTTATTTATATGCAATTTCTTATTCTTCACATAATAGAGAGAAACTAGATGTCAACAATTCCTGATATGGAAGTCAGAGCAGGCACCTTTCTACTCCAGCTTGCCACTTGTTCCTCCGTGCCTCCATCTTGGCCACCATTTGCTGATTTCTCAAGATATGCTCTATGGTCAGTGACTGCAATACAGTACTCCCCAGCCCCATATTCACCAAGGTTTGAATGAGGACACACACCAGCCTCAACATATCATCTTGGCACCTTTTGGACTAACTTGGAATAGACTTCTCCAATTCAAAACTGAAATTTGGAGTGCTCTGGGTCCTTGCATTGCAACGCCAAGGCCAGGTCATCTTGGACAGGATCTGCTTCTCATGCATCAGAACAGGGAATCACCTCTGGGCTCATGGTTTACTCTCCTTCGTGCTCAGTCAATCTGCGCCTATTTAGATGTTCACTGCATCTCTGCCTTACTTTGCCCTGTTACACCTTGCTGCATCACTCAGAACCTGCAGACTCATGGTATACCTCTGTCTTGGCTTACCTCCTAGCACAGGTATGAGGCAAGGTGACTTGTTATGTTTGCCAGCAGTGATCAGTCAAGGGGGCGGACATGTTGCTTCGCAGCACTTGTGGCCACGTCAAGCTTGTGTGAGAAGTTAATGTGACAAACACCCTGAAAGTGCTTCAACCAAATGTCCATGTCTCAAAGTCCGAGGAGAATAGTTCTCAGTCCAGTCAAGGTGGACTATCATCAGCCAGGAGGTCCCCCAGTACCGTCAGAGAACAATAATGTCTAATGTCAGTGCTGGGGCTTGGACATGGTCAGATGGACAGTCACGGTTGGGGGGATCTGTATCATTACAGTCGGTGGAGTGGGCCATGATCTACTAGTCCAGTACAACTGCACAGGCGATTAGCAGTAAGTCAGTCAGAGAGATCATAGAATCCCTACAGTGTGGAAACAGGCCCTTCAGCCCAACAAGCCCACACTGACCCTCAGAGCATCCCACCCAGACCCATCCCCCTATAACCCACCTAATCTACACATTCCTGAATGCTATGGGCAATTTAGCATGGCCAATCCATCTAACCTGCATATGTTTGGACTGTGGGAGGAAACCAGAGTACTCGGAGGAAACCCACGCAGACACGGGGAGAACGTGCAAACTTCACACAGACAGTCGTCCGAGGGTGGAATCAAACCTGGGTCCCTGGTGCTGTGAGGCAGCAGTGCTAACCACTGAGCCACCGTGCATAGGGAGCAGTCAGGAGTCTGGTCAGTCATCCGTCGAAGCTGTCTGGGATGTGAGCTCCAATCAGGCCTGAACAGAAACAAGATGTTATGCTACACTGGGTGTTAGGAAAAGGGTAGGCAGGGTTCCAACATGGTGCGGTGTTGAGCATGGTGTGGCTTAATTGGCTGAAGTTATAGTGATGGTTGATTAGACAGATGATCGATGTAGAGGCAACATACCTAAGAATGTAAGATTCCATTTGCAAAGAAATGTGCCATCAGAAGCTTTTCTTTTTTGTTTCCACCCCACTAAAGGTGTCGTGAAGGACAGCTCCTGACTGGCATCGATTGACCTAGTGCACATTTGGCCCTTAAATATGGCTTGAGTGGCAGAAATCCCAGCATTGGTGAGTTCCTCCTGTTTCGCTGTCATGCAACAGTGCAAGCTGGCTGTTATTGAGTGACGATACGTATATAATAAGGTGAGCAGCGTAAAATTATATGGGATACCTCACAGAGAGAAACCTTCCATGAAAACTGGACATGGAGAGCTGGGGAGATGTTAATCATTCAAGACAATTAATTACTATCAATTAGTCTGCAATAGATCCAGGCATGATGTAAGGAAAACTAACAATGGGGCATGCTTGAGAAAACAAGTTCAATGTCACCTATTCACCGCAAGCATGCCACATTGATCATAGTCAGTAATAATCCCAGACTGATTAAATGCTTGTATGTTATTGTAAATTGGAAATTAAATAAAGGAATCATTTTCAACGAGCTCCTGAAAGCAGTGACCCTTTAATCTTCTGAAAGTTTGGTTTCCTTGAATCTGAAACTCAACCTGAATGCTGGACACATACAATGAAAATCTAAAAAAATGATGACAAAGTAATCACATTGTTCAGATAAGTGCTGAACGATGCAGAAAAAGAGCCCTATATTTTATATGAGTTCTCCTGCTGTGATCACCAGTGTGTGCAACAACAGATCAGTAATATGTCTTTTGTATCAGAGTGCTCAAAGCATGATATTAGGATTTTCATTATTTGCTGAATATTAAAAATTGAAGTTACAATCTGCATTTCAATGGCAAACTGCGCAGAGAATAAACCTGCTTCTGCATGTGTCAAAGAAAATGTAAATTGTCAGCTACTTTTCCTAAGAAATTCCTTGTTCCAAGCTTGTAACGATAGCTTTAGAGTCAAAGGAGTACATACAAAGTGTAATCATAGGGATGTAATCTCAATTGATGCGAATACACAGATCCCAGAGTCTGGCCTGGCCTAGTTACTGGACTGGTTACTTGGTAACTCCAGCTTGCTGCTTGTTCCTCTGATCCTCTCTCAGACAGCAGTCACGAACATCTCAGGTCATGCTCCATGGACAACAACTGCCCACCCTCTCCAGTGGAGGTTGGTACCTGATATGTACCACGGTGATGATGAAGTGGCTTTAAGAGGTGTATTTTGTGATGGTTTCTTTGAAGTGAGAGAGTGAATGAGAGGTGTAGAGCAGTCTGTGGTAAGTAAACAGTTTATGAGGCCTTGGAGTTCTTTTTTGAAGTTGTAATAATAGCAGCCTGGGTGTGGCCAGGTCTCACAGACTAGGATTTCTAGTTTTACTTAGGTTTTTTTTCAGCTTTTAGGTTTGACAGAAGCTGCTGGAGCCTTTTAGAAGTTTTTTTTCCTGGGGTTTCTCTCCATACTGCGGGATGTCGCATGTGAGAAAATCTGATTTCTGAATTTGCCTTTTTGCTAAGGGGTGTGTTTGTGGGATGTTACTACATTGGAACAGTTAATTAGTAATAGTTACTGTATCTAGGGTGGTACAGTGGCTCAGTGGTTAGCATTATTGCCTCACAGTGCCAGGGACCTGAGTTTGAAACCCATAACTTTTATATTTTTTGTTTATTGTGGAGATAATTTACTCAATATGCTTACAGGAAGCTGCCAGTGCACTTTAAGAAAAGAACAGAAAGATTTCTTACACAGAGAAAAATATAAACTATGTTACTCTAAATGAGAACTATTACAGTGGTCTCATTCTGGAAACCTTAGAAAGAAGGATTTATCACTTTTACCTCAGCAATAACCCTACAGACACTCAAACCTCGGAGATGAATCAATCTATCTCCATGTTGAAGCTTGTTTCTCAATTGTCATGGCTGTAATGCACTTCCTTTTGGCCTTCTGTGCATTCGCTTTGCCTTAAACTAACTACCAACTCAGCTTTGTAATTAATATGACTTCCCCAAAATTAATGTATTTAACAGCCTCAAAGTAATGTCTTCCTCTCTGAAACCTCCAAAACCCTCTGCGTCTCGAGCGTTCTTATCGTTGACTTCTGAGTTTCTCAGGCCTTCTTTCCAAATCTAACTACTTGGAGAATGCTAATAACAACTGTTAGGAACCCCACACTCTCTATATCATCCTGTTTCTGCCTGCCACCATCCCCCCACAACCGCACCTCCGTCTCTGTCTAGTGGTTGTAAAACTCAAGACCACAAACACCTTAGCAACCATCTCCCGAGGTGGCTTCCTGATCATTTAGCTAAAATCACATGAATTCTTGGAAATGTTTTGAACTCAATATTCAAAATAATTTTCTGACCTCTTTTTTTTTAGAAAAGGCCAGTCCTTCTCACAATTAGAAACTAAAATCCATTTTTCCTCCACTTCAGAACCCAAGTAGCCAAATAACAAAATTATATTATGAGCCTCAATCACCACTGTTATAACGTAAGGAATGTGGTAGCCAAAAGCACACATCAAACTTTCATAAACAACAATAGGATAATGTCCAAATCTACTTTTGTCACTAGGGAAAGAGGATAAATATTGGCCAGAACATGAGTGAGGATTCCCTATCTCTTCAACAAAGTAGTGCCATGGGATGTCTTATTTCCATGTGAGAGACAGACAGGGTCTTTGTTTCAGTGCCTCATCTCCAACAGTGCAGCACTCACTCAATACTGCACTGAAGTGTCAGCCTTGATTTTTGGGCTCATGCCAAACCTGGAGAGGACTTTGAGCTGACAACCTTTAGCTTAGGAGGCAAGAGCGCTACTAATTGAACCACAGCTGACCCTTAAAGCGGACAATTGAAGCTAATCTGTCTAAGCTTCCCTATACTTTCTATTCTTTGGTTTCATTTTGGTGTGTTTCCATCTTTCCTGCTAGTTGAATACGGTTTTGCATTTTATCAGGACATGGCTCTTAATAGTTACAAAAACAAAGTTGCTGGAAAAGCTCAGCAGGTCTGGCA
>NC_063347.1:11410742-11423295 GCF_021869965.1 Rhincodon typus
CTGAAAGGTTTACTAGGCCATTTCAGAGGGCAGTAAAGAATCAATCACACTGGTATAGATCTGAACTCACATGGAGCCAGACCAGATAAGGTCAGAAATCACATGACACCAGGTTATAGTCCAACGGGCTTTGTTTCAAAACACAAGCTTTCGGAGCCTCAGTCCTTCTTCAGGTGTTAGTGAGAGAGATAGTATCAGACACAGAATTTATAAGTAAAAGACCAAAGGGTTATACCACTGATCAGGATATATTAGACAAACCTAAGATGCTGTTAAATCTTCAATCAGTTAGAAGGTTTTAATTGATTAATATGTGTATGTAAATCCCCAAATTCCTTGCAAGTCACTGTCCTGAGAGAAAACACACTAACCTCTTCGTGAAAAAGTTGCCCCTTAGGTCCATTTTAAATTTTTTCCCTTTCACCTTAAACTTATGGCCCTCTAGTTTTGGACTCCCCTGTCCAGGAAGCCTTGGCTATTCACCCTATCCATGCCCCTCATGATTTTTATAAACCTCAGCCTCCAACATTCCAGGGAAAATAACCCAGTCTATTCACTCTCTCCCTATAGCTCAAACCTTCAAACCCTGGCAACATCCTTGTAAATCTTTTCTGAACCCTTTAAAATTTCACAACATACTTCCTATAGCAGGGAGACCAGAATTGAATGTAGTATTCCAAAAGTGGCCTAACCAATGTTCTGTACAGCCACAACAAAATTACTGTTGCCACTCTGGATATTCGGATTGAGTGCATCAGACTTCACCAAAAAGCAAGGCAGCAGTGATCAGACAACCTGTTATTTTGGGTGGTCATAGAGAGATAAGTATTGTCCAGGATAATTTCTTTATCAAAATAGCCTTCTGGAATCTTCTATGTCTATTTGACCCAGGAGATGGCTTGGGTTCTGGCTTAGTGACATCTTTAACACAATGGTTTGAGTTTGCACATGGGTTCTGTGATCCTAATGTTGGGAAGAAGAGGGGGTCTTGAGCCCATGCTTGCTGGAAGGCAGACTAGCAGAGCTTTATCTCATGGAGGTGACCTCCTAAATAGACCAGGTCTGTGCTCGCCTAGTCACAGGGACAACCATTCGAGAAACTGTGCAGTCCCAGTGGGAGGGGTGATGGCTGCTGCGGTGGGTCAGAGATTGCAAGGCTGCCTCAAAATGGTGGCGCTGTAGGATTTGTAAAAATATTGAAACACTCCAGAGGGAGGAGAGACCATAGGTCAGAGAGAAAACTCCAAACATTAGACCACGGGGCCATGGAGGATGTTTCTCCTGCTTGTAATACCAACAGCTTGCCATACGAAGACCATTTCCAATAAGCCAATAGCCTGTGTCCCTCAGCTTTGGGCTAGTTGCCATTGCCAACAAAGCTGGAAGTTTACCCTACATTGGGGCTTTAATTATAGATATTATCCCCTCTCTCCTTCAGGCAAGCAGCATTCCTACCTACACCGGACATCTATCCCAGATGGCAGGACAGCATCAGGGGCCCATCTTCTAACTACATGGTTACCACTGCTGCTTCTCAGCACCAGAGACTTGGGTTCAATTCCAGCCTCAAACGACAATCCATGTGGAGTTTCTACATTCTCCCTGTGTCTGCGTGGGTTTCCTCCGGGTGCTCCGGTTTCCTTCCATAATTGAAAGATGTGCAGGTTAGGTGGATTGGCCATGCTAACTTGCCCAAAGTGTCCAGGGATGCGCAAGCTAGGTGGATCAATTATGGAGTATGCAAGGTTAAAAGGCTAGGGTAGGGGTTTCGGTTCCGGGTGAAATGCTCTTCGGAGGGTCAGTGTGAACTCGATGGGCCGAATAGCCTGCTTCCACACTGTAGGGATTCTATGACTCTATTTTTACAACTACCAAATCTGGTACCACAAGGCCAACGGGGGGAAAAGTTCCATCCAGCACACTCTCACTGCAGCACTTGGATATCAGTCTGGAGGACTCTGGTTTAGTGCTGTAGTGGGACTAGAATCTACAACCACTGCTCCCAGAGGTCAACGTTCCATCCACTGAGCCATGGCTGACACGTAAGCACTTGCTCTGATCTTTAGGTATTTGTTTCAGGGAGGAATGGCATAACGTGGATATCTTGAATGTCACTCATTCTTCATTAGATATTAGCATGGAATTGTTAATATCCAGCCAATAGTGCTGCACTTCAGGAATAATAATTCTTTTATTATTTAAGCAAATGCTGCATGGTCATTGTCATATTTGAAATGAGTTAGAAACTGCCGGATGTCCCTCCCAAATTTATAACACTTGCCATGTCATCTCTCATTACTCACACATATATCCCAAAATATTATTTTGTCAAAGAAATCTAATTTGAATGAATCAATACTAATTACTTCCACCATCTTGGTTCTGAATCTGTTTCATTGATTTGGCCAATTAAGTCTTGATTCTATAGCTTCATTTCGATTTGCCTTCCCTCTTCTGCATCAAATGCAGACCAGTGATGAGCTTTCACTGTTCTAGATAATGTTGAAGCAACTTAACAAGCTCACTATCATATGGTCCCTTTGGAATCCTAAAGAAAAATCATCACATCACCCTTCAATCTTCTCTTTTCCAGTGAGATATGCCCAATCCCACTGATATACAATTGCTCCTGATAATTCAATATAATTGCACATCATAATTCAATCACTCCACCCTTACAACCATTCTGATTGCTTTGTGCTGTATCTTTCTCAGAGCTGCAATGGCACCCAGAATTGTACACTGTATCCTAAGTGGGTTTATACTGAGGAATTGTAAAATTTTGGGAATGATTCAATATTTGAGCTTAATATTGACCGTTAGATACGTTTTGAAAATCTGACATGCATTAGTCATTGCCTCGTGCATGCTTCTGATGGAGAGTCATAGAGTCATAGTGTCATATGGTCCAACTCGTCCATGCCGACCAGATACCCTATATAGATCTAGTCCCATTTGCCAGCATTTGGCCCATATCCCTCTAAAACCTTCCTCTTCATATATCCATCCAGATGCCTTTTAAATGTTGTAATTGTACTAACTTTCACCCTCTCACCTTAAACCTATGCCCTCTAGTTTTGTACTCCCCTATCCTGGGAAAAAGACCATGACTATTCACTCTATCCACGCCCCTCATGATTTTATAAACCTCTATAAGGTCGCCCCTCAGCCTCCGATGCTCCAGGGAAGATAGCCCTCAGCCTTTCCCTATAACTCAAACCCTCCAAGCCTGGTAATATCCTTGCAAATCTTTTCTGCACCTTTTCAAGTTTCACAACATTTTTCCTACATCAGGGAAACCAGAATTGAATCTTCAATGCACTGTCAAATCAAGGCTGCCACATTTTCATTATGTTTAAGCACCATTCTTTCCTTTGAAATTTTGTTATCTGCGTGAAACCTCCGTCAACAGCATCCTCCAAGCCCATGACCTCTAGAACCCAGAAACACAACGACAAGGGTAGCAGATACATGGGAACACTGCTGCCTGCAAGTTCCTCTCTAAGCCACACACCATCCTGACTTGGAAATATATCACCATTCCTTCACTGTTGCTGGGGCAAAAGTCTGGAACTCCCTCCCTAACAGCTCTGTCAATTTGCCTACACCACTTTAGCAGTTCAAAAATGTAGCTCACCACCACTTTCTTCAGAATGATTAGGGGTCATCAATTAGTTTTGGACTCACCAGTGATGCCCACATCCCTTGAACGAACGCAAACAAACACTTTTCAATTACTCATATTTAATTTTACCTGCTACCTATCTGTTCAATTCGTCATATACTTTACACCCTTCTGAAGAGTGGTCAGTCGACTCTTTCAGTCTTAACTCAGTTTCTCTAGCAATTTCTGTTTTTGTCTCAGACTTTCAGTATCTGCAGCTTTTTAGTTTTACTACAAGTTGCTGTTGGCCTCCCCATCCCACGATTGGTAACTTCCCCAATTTAACTTTCTGCAACCAGGATATTAGCTGTTTTAGAAGCAAGCTGCCTTTCGGATGTTTATTTCAGAGTGTGATTTCCTTACAAGGGCTTTCAGAATCAGCTCTGTTCAGCTATTTCAAATATCAGCCAGAGATTTATTGTATATGTTAATGACGAGTTGGATGCGCCAGGATAGTGAGCATACTCTTGAACAAAATGAACTAAATGAATGAGCAGCATGTGAGAGAGAGTTAAGGGATTGGAAGTTTCTGCTGGTACAATAATTCAAATCGACATGACGTTATTTACCACAACGTCCTCAGGTAATATCTTTCCAATTCATGCAATAATAGTGAAACTATCTCACCGCACACATTTAGAACAGATTGCCTTGGCCCTTTGCTCCTCAATAAATACAATATGTTTCTCCTGATGTCCCATTTCTGTTTTGAAATTATTACTAATTTCTCTGGAAGGTGCAGGTTGTGTTTCAAACTGGCGAAGTATAAATAAATCTTCTATGGACTCACATTTGCCCCACAGCACTAGTTCTCACTGACTGAACCATACAGCTGCATGAGACGACTCACAAAAAAGTCAGAGATATTGGTCACGACAATTTTACACACGTCACCTAAGGCGTGTTTACACAGGGAAGGAGGTAGATGAGTTCTGCCATCATTTCCGTATGAATCAGAAGCCCCATCATAAAGTGCATAAACAATGCAATTATCCACTTTAAGTCACATCTCCAACATTCATCCCTGAGTAATAAAAAACACAGATAATTGAATGCACCCCCAATTTTGGCCTTGTACATATTTATAGATTCATTGATCCATACAGCATAGAAAAGGTCAATCGAGTCTGCACTGACATAACTACCACTAAAAGCACTCTAATCCTAATTTCCTGCACTTGTCCCATATCCATGAATGTTACGATATTTTGAAATACTCATCCAAATATTGTTTTAAAGATTTTTAGGTTTCCAGCATCCACTACCTTCCCAGGCAGCATACTCCAGATTCCCACCAGCCACTGTTTGAAAAGGATATTAGCTGTTTTAGAAGCAAGCTGCCTTTCAGGTGTTTATTTCAGTTTGCGACTTCCTTACAAGGGCTTTCAGAATCTGCTCTGTTCAGCTATTTCAATTATCAGCAAGACGTTTATTGTATATGTTAATGATGAGTTGGGTGTGCCAGGATAGTGAGTATACTCTTGAACAAAATGAACTATATGAATGAGCAGCATGTGAGAGAGAAATATGGTACAGCAATTCCCTGGCATTGAAATACCAGACATGGGACTGGTTTTATTCACCCAGGAAATATAAACAGCCAAACAAATTGTACCAAACAGCCTGCTGCTGATCCTATTTCTGATGGTCTTGTGGCAGTGCAAAGCATGAGAAGGAGCAGCTTGATTTCATTAACCATAATAGATCCAAACACTGTTTCAGAGATAGTAGGAACTGCAGATGCTGGAGAATCTGAGATAACAAGGTGTAGAACTGGATGAACACAGCAGGCCAAGCAGCATCAGAGGAGCAGGAAGGCTGACGTTTCTGGGCCTAGACCCTCCCCCATTTCTGAAGAAGGGTCTAGGCCCGAAACGTCAGCTTTCCTGCTCCTCTGATGCTGCTTGGCCTGCTGTGTTCATCTAGCTCTACACCTTGTTATCTCAGAATCCAAACACTGCCTTCTTCAGAATATGGTTAAGTCATTCAAGAGACATGTAGAAGACTACGCAAATAACTTCATTGTCTGTAAATCAAGGGAAAAATCTCTATGCAATTTCAATTCTAGTAATATATTTGAACCCTGAATACCAGATAAAGAATCAATCAAAGATTACATTGAGCAAAGATTAAATTCTGAAGAAGAGTTATACCTGACTTGCAATGTTAAATCTGTTTCTCTCTCCATAGATGCTGCCAGACCTGCTGAGTTTCTTCAGCATTCTCCCAGTTTGTTTCGGATTTCCAGCATACTGAGTATTTGCGTCACCCAAAGAGTGGTGAGCCTGTGGAATTCATTAGCACAGGAAGCAGTTGATGCCAAAACATTGAATGTATTCAAGAGGCGGCTAGATATATCACTTTGGGCGAACGGGATGAAAGGTTATGGGGAGAAAGCAGGATTAGGCTATTGAGTTGGATGATCAGCCGTGATCATGATGAATGGTGGAGCAGGCTCGAGGGGCCGAATGGCCACCTCCTGCTCCTATCTTCTTTGTTCCTATGCTTCTATGAGTACGTGAATCCCTTCTATTTATAACATAGTAATGATTTAGATGCGGGAAATACATGTCATATCTCCATGTTTGCAGATGACATAAAGCTGGATGGGAGGCTGAACTGTGAGAAGGATGCAGAGATGCTTCAAAGTGATTTGGACAAGTTGAGTGAGTGGGCAAATGCATGGCAGGTGAAGTATAATGTGGATGAATGTGATGTTATCCACTTTGGTGGCAAAAACAGGAAAGCAGATTATTATCTAAATGGTGAATAGATTGGGAAGTGGTGAACGTTACAACAGACAGTGAAGAAGGTAAATGA
Organism: Rhincodon typus; assembly: GCF_021869965.1. Classification (NCBI taxonomy): domain Eukaryota; kingdom Metazoa; phylum Chordata; class Chondrichthyes; order Orectolobiformes; family Rhincodontidae; genus Rhincodon; species Rhincodon typus. The sequence continues at coordinate 11,417,227 of NC_063347.1, forward strand.
TTTGTTGGCTTTCACAGTGAGAGGATTCAAGGACAGGAGTAGGGGTGCCTTGCTGCAATTGTACCAGGCCTGGGTGAAACCACACATGGGGTATTGGGTGCAGTTTTGGTCTCCTTATCTGAGGAAGGATGTTCTGGTTCTTGAGGGAGTGCAGCGAAGGTTAACCAGACTGGTTCCTATGATGGCAGAATTTGTGTGTGAAGAGATACTGAACCAGTAAGGATTACATTAACTGGAGTTTAGAAGAATAAGCTGTTCTTATAAAAATCTATAAAATTCTAACAGAGTACAAGCAAGAGTGATTTCTTGAAGACTGGAGAATCCAAAACCAGGGATCGCAATCTAAGGAAACTGTGATGAGGAGAAATTTCCTCACCCAGAGAGTGGTTTAGCCTGTGGAATTCTCTGCCAAAGAAAGCATTTGAGGCCAAACCATTAAATATTTTCAAGAATAAGTTAGATATAGTTCCTAGTGCTAAAGGGTTCAAAGGTTGTGGGGACAAAGCAGGAGCAGCAGACTGAATCAGATGATCAGCCATGATCATAATGAATAGTAGAGCAGGCTCGAAGGGCTGAATGGTCTACTCCTGCTGCTATTTTCTGTGTTTCTATGTTAAAATGCTTAATAGGAAATATCCACAAAATGAGTACAGGTGAAGGAAGAGGGGGAGAATCTGCTGTGATATATACACTGTAACCAGCCATTAACGTGCCTGGTGTACAAATATCAGTCAGACCCCTCCAAAGCCCATCTTCATGGCAACAAGAATCATATATGCTTTGTACCCAGGTAGAAATGTTGATTTTTCCAACAATAGATGTTAATCCAATTAGCCTGAGTTACCCACTTTTTGCCTCCATCCCTTTTTGTACAGGGCTATCACATTAGCAGTTTCCCAATCCTCTGGTACTTCTTCAGAACCTACCTATTTACAACCAATGCATCTACTATCTCTGTAGCTATGTCTTCAAGGATCCTAGGATGAAGTCCCCATTAGTTTGTACAATGCCACTTCTTTAGTGATGGTGATGGTACCTAATTCCTCCCCTGTATTCCTTAGTATTAATGGAATGCTTGAAGTATCTTAGAATCATAGAATCCCTACAGTGTGGAAACAGGCCCTTCGGCCCAACAAGTCCACACCGAACCTCAGAGCATCCCACCTAGACCCATCCCCTATAACCCACCTAATCTATACATCCCTGAACACTACGGGCAATTTAGCATGGCCAATCCACCTAACCTGCACATCTTTGGACTGTGGGAGGAAACCGGAGCACCCGGAGGGAACCCACGCAGACACAGGGAGAATGTGCAAACTCCACACAGACGGTTGCCCGAGGCTGGAATCGAACCCTGGTGCTGTGAGGCAGCAGTGCTGACTACTGTGCCATCGTGCTGCCTCGAACGAGACTTTCCAAGGCTCGTCAGTCACTTCACCAGGAAGAAGGCTACACCTAGATTTGAACTCGGATCCCAGAGTTCAGAAACCAGCGCGCTCACCATTACACCCTGGTAACCAAAGCCCAATCTTCCACCATAAAGATTGATGTAAAATATCTGCTTAGCTCCTCTGCCATTTGCTTCTTCCCCATAACTAGCTTACCAAATTCATTTTCTATGGGACCTACATTCACTTTGGCCTCTCTCTTCCTTTTTATGTATTTAATCAAGCTCTTATTGTCAGTTTTTATATTCCTTATTGGTTTGTCCTTGTAGTTTATTTTCACTGCATTTAGTATTTTTTTATTCCTCCTTTGCTGGATTATAAATTCATCTGAGTCTTCAGGGCTATTATTGACTTTGGCCTCTTTATGTGCTTTTTCTATCAAATTAACCCTTTCCTTAGCTTCCTTGGTTAGCCGTGATTGGCTTATCCCTCTCTTAGAATCTCTCTTCCTTACTGTGATGTATTTTTGCTGAGACTGATGAATTTCCTTCTTAAATGTCTGCCACTGCTTGCTTCCTGTCATTGCTGCGAATCCATCCGCACAGTTCAATTTAGATAACTCTATCCTCATTTCATTGAAAGTCCCTTTAAGTTAAACATAGTGATTTCTGACCCAAGCTTTTCGTTCTCGAAACAAATATTCAACGTTATCACGTTACGATCACTACTTCCTGGGGAATCTTTTACTTGGAGGTCATTTATTAAATCTGCCTCATTACTCATTACCAGATCCAGGATAACCTGCTCCCTGGTTGGCTCCCTAACATATTGCTTTCGGAAACTATCCCTAATGCACTCTATGAATTTCTTGTTGTAGTTACCCTTTCCAATTTCATTAACCCAATCAACGTGAAGATTAAAGTCACCCACAATTATTGCTATTTTCTTTTTACATGCTCCTATTGTTTGTTGATTTATAGCCTTTCCAACAGAGTGACTGCTGTTTGGGGGTCTTTACACCACTCCTACCAATGTCTTCTTTCCCTTGATGTTTGGTACCTCTCAATTGGACTCTACATTATCCAAGCCTACATCATCTCTCACAACTGCCCTCACTTCATTTCTTATTAACAGAGCTACTCCAACACCTTTTCCATCCCTCCTGTCTCTCGGAAAGTTCCAATATCCCTGAATGTTAAGTTCCCAGTTTTGATTTCCTTGTAGCCATATTTCTGTAATGGCTACGAGATCATGTTCATTTTCCTCAATTTGCACAGTCAGCTGATCTACCTTATTCCAAATTCTTCATGCATTATGATACAAAGCCTTTTGTTTGCTCCATTATTGAATTTCCCAACATGTTTATTGTTCCTTGGTACAATATTGATATTTATGCATTCTGTCTCTTCCTTTTATTTTCTGGTAAAAATGAACCCTATCACTAACCCTTTACTTTTGATTTTATACTTTTCCATGCAGCTGAACCCAACCGCCCACTATTTAGTTTAAAGCCCTACCTACAGCCCTAGTCATGCGATTCACCAGGACTTTGGTCCCAGCATGATTCAGGTGGAGTTTGTCCCATCGAAGCAGCTGTCTCCTTCCCCAGTACTGATACCAATGTCACTTAACTGCTTGAGTTTACACACCTGAACTGGGGCTCTTATGGTGCAGTCGTGGTATCCCTAACTCTGAGCCGGGAGGCCCAGGTTCAAGTTCCGCTTGCTCCAGTAGTGTGTAATAACTTGTCTGAGCCAGTTGATTAGAAACTATCTATAGAGCTGAAGTGAGGGCTTTTGTGGCACAGCGATAGTATTCCTAAGCTGTAGAACCAAGAGATCTGCATTCATAGTCCCAACTGCTCCAGACGTGTGTCTCTGAACAGGCTGATTAGAAAATATCTATGCACATGACCTACAGGAGGTTTAAAGAAGCTTTTTTTAGAAATTAAAATGTTAAAGCTAAAGCATTTGCCCTGTGTGTAAGGCTGTGTAATGTATGCAAAGGAGTGAAAAACTTTATAGCTCTAAGCATGGGAAGACATCAATTCAATTCCTTTGATCTTCTTAATTATTGAACGCCTGCTTCGATCAGCAATCTTTCTGTCACTTACTAAGTGAAGTATTTAGATCCTATTAAGTCCACTGTCAAAATTGTAGAAATGCTTAAGGCACTAGAAAAGTATTACCACAGATAACATTGGAGTTAAGAAGATCAAAACCCATCCAGATCATTTTTTACTTTTTTTAAAAGCAGATGGAATTTTTTTTAAATTTTAGTTCCACTGGGCATTTGCCTTTTGTAATTCTCTGCCTTTCTTTTTACATTCTGACCAATCATCTGACCTGCCACTCATTTATCTGCGGTAATATTCTTTTTCGTTATGTTTGATGATGATTTTCCTAACTTCTTTAGTTAATCACGGTATAGTGGGTCCTCCCTGTTAGAATATGTCCTATTGTAGGAACATAACATATACTGAAATGCAGCAATAAAAACTCATGGTGGGTGGCGTAACATAACAGCAAGGATAGAAGACTGGCTGGCTGGCAGAAAATAGAGACCATGTATAAATGGATCTTTATTTGATTGGCAACTAACAGATCAGATCTAAGGTCTGTAGTCCTACCACATCCAGTTGTGAATGATGTTGGACAATTAAACAACCTACTGGAAGAGGCGGTGCATGTGCACAGAAATAACCTGCTCAGTGATGCCCAGTTTGGGTTCTGCCAGGGCCACTCAGCTCCTGACCTCATTACACCTTGGCTCAAACATGGACAAAAAAGCCTGAATTCTAGAGGTGAGGTGAGAGTGACAGCCCTTGATATCAAGGCTGCATTCGACCGAATGTGGCATCAAGGAGCCCTAGCAAAACTGGAATCATTGGGCATCAGGGACAAACTCTCCACTGGCTGGAGTCATACCTGGCACATAAGAAGGTGGTTGTGGTTGTTGGAGATCAGTCATGTCAGCTCCAGGATATCTCTGCAACAGTTCCTCAGGGTGGTGTCCTAGGCCCAGCCATTTTCAGATGATTCTTCACTGACCTTCCCTCCATCGTAAGGTCGGAAGTTGGGATGTTCACTGATGATTACACAATGCTCTGCACCATTCACGACTCCTCAGACACTGAAGCAGTCCATGTTCAAATGCAACAAGATCTGAACGATATCCAGGCTTGGGCTCACAAGTTGCAAGTTACATTCACAAGTTACATTCACATCAAACAATTGCCAGGCAATGACAATCTCCAATGAAAACATTGGCCCCTTGACATTCAATGGTGTTAGCATCACTCAAACCCCATTATCAACATCCTGGGGGTTACCATTGACTTGAAACTCAACTGGATTCACCTTATAAATACAGTAGCTACAAGAGCAGGTCAGAGATTGTGAATATTGCAGCAAATAACTCACCTCCTTACTTTCCAAAGCCTGTCCACCATCTTCAAGGCATAAGTCAGGAGTGTGATAGAATACTCCCCTCTTGCCTGGATGGGTGCGGCTCCAACGACACTCAGGAAGCTTGACACCATCCAGGACAAAGCATCCTTGATTGGCACCACATCCACAAGCACCCACTCCCTCCACCACTGTCATTCCGTAGCAGTGCATACTATCTACATGACGCACTGCAGAAATTGTTCATTCTCCAGGCTTAGGAAGATTTATATTATGGGACGCAGTAAACTGAGGAAAATGGTATCTCGCTGTGGAATAACTACATATATAATTCAACAGAGCAGATATCCTTAAAGGCTTTGTTGCTGCATTGCAAATTGGAGATGGAAGACAATTGTTTGTTTAATTTGTCTGATGACAATGTGATTTAGCAACTTGCTAAATAAAACCAAGGTCGATTTTCGTCACCGTGCAATAAAATTCTTAATCATTTTAATTACAGAAGGGACCTTGGGCCATGTAGCACAGAACCTCTTTCAATCATCCTCACATTAGATCATTGCTGAATATTTCCTTATTTTTCAATTCAACAACCTCATGATAATTACCAAGTAGTTCTTTAACCAACAAGAAAGATCAATGGTCACTAATGAGTGCCTAAATGAATGTTTAAACTCGGTGCTGATAGAATTTGCATCTAAGTGGGTACTTTTGGTTCACTCCTTGAATTAACTATCTGTGTATTATCAATTCCAATTTGGTGATTACCCTGTTGGAAAAGGGGCCAGGTGGTACTGGCTTAAGAATCCCCCTTACATCCCTGGTGTCTGATACTGAATATATCCACAATGGATAGTACATGATAGAACAAAAATCTCCTCAGTCTGCTGATTGTAGGCAACGACTGAGAAAGCAGCTTCAGATCAGGTCCCAGAGAAAATGATACATTTCAAAACCTGCACTATCTTCAGGAAAAGAGAGATGTTGCATTTATATCATGCGTTTCACAAGCCCAGCATATCTCAAAGTGCCTTACGGCCAATTGAATGCTTTTTGAGGTTTGGCTGCCTGTCACAACGTAGAAAGTGCAGCAGCCTCTTTGTACACAGCAAGATCCTGCAAACACTTCTGTGCAATAAATTACTACAGAAAGCCAACAAAGCTGTTTCTCTATAAAAACCAAAAAAAAACTGCAGATGCTGTAAACCAGGAGCAAAAACACAAGTTGCTGGAAAAGCTCAGCAGGTCTGGCAGCATCTGTGAAGAAAAAA
>NC_063347.1:11423695-11450991 GCF_021869965.1 Rhincodon typus
AAACGTTAACTCTGATTTTTTCTTCACAGATGCCGCCAGACCTGCTGAGCTTTTCCAGCAAACTTATGTTTTTGTTAAAGCTGTTTCGCACTTGGACTGAGCCTGATCGTGTTTCAGAGTTTATTTCATCCAGATTTGAATTTCAATCCCGTTTCCGATTCAATCTTAATTCACTATTGAGTTCAACAGCTTAGAACCATGAACTCAGTCCTGCATTTTATTTCCCCTTGCCTTCCCTGCCAGCGTCTGGTTTTCTTGGTTTGGCTTTCAGAAGAGCTGGCTTTTATTAACACACTTGTCCAAGTCACTAACTGACATTGGGACTTTCCTCCATCTGATGTCGTCAGAGGACAGGAGCATTGACAACTAAGTTGGCGATCATTCCATGTTACTAAACACGACAAAGTGAGAAAGGAAATCATGCAGCAGTGCCCAGTACTGACTAGGTAATGGAGCACATTGGTACTACCATATGTTACATCATTTTGTGTGTTATATTTTGCATCAGCTGTTAACTACAATACGTATGGACTACTTTTTTTTATGCACTTGCAGGATGTGGGTGTCTCTGGCTAGGTCAACATTTATTGCCCATTCCTAAATACCCAGAAGGCAATTAAGAGTCAACCACATTGCTGTGGTCTGGAGTCGCGTGTACGCCAGACCAGGTTACGATAACAGTTTCCTTTCCTAAGGGATATTAGTGAGCCAGATGGTTTTTTTTCTGACAATCGACAATGGTTTCATGGTCATCATTAGACCCTTAATTCCAGATGCTTAATTGAATTCAAATTCCACCATCTGCCATGGCTGGATTTGAACCCTGATCCCCAGGACATTTGCTGAGTTTCTGAATTAATAGTCTAGCGATAATACAGCAGGTCATTGCCTCTATCATATTGAACAATTAGCCCCAGTCCACGTGCGAGTAAATCTTAAGATGTTGTGCTACTGAAACTAATTTTAATTAAAATGGTCCTGGTGCCTTTGTAAAGTGTCCTTGGATAGTCTGACAGCCTGGGCCAATGATACACTTTCCAAGAGAGCTGAATGTGTATTTGAAACTTCATCTGTCACTGAAGATTTTAGTGTTAGAGAGATCATAAGATTTGATGTTTGTTCAGCAAATGACTTATGTTGTTTTATCTTGAGGAAGCTCATGAGACTGTCATTTCTCTTGCGCTTTTTGCCTCTGGCCCCCATTACAAAGTCTAAGTGTTTAAGCTCTGAACCTCCCATCAATTCCTACATCTCATGTCTGAGCTGTTCATATTTTAGATCCCCCATTTCCAGCCAAACTCTTTCCGATGCCTTATCGTCATCTTCACACAGGATTGTAATGTGTATGATTGCAACTTCCTGATCTTTCTTGAATATAATGTTTGCTTTCCATAGGGAACCATCACTAGCTTTCAGTCACAGTTTCCTGGAGGATGTTGATCTAAGCTTGAAGTTGTTTTGCCGTAATTAGAACATAAAACAGTACAGCACAGTACAGGCCCTTCAGCCCAAGATGTTGTGCTGAACTTTTACCCTAAACCTCATGTCTATCTAACCTCCACCCCTACCTTATACTATCATCCATATGCCTATCTAATAGCCACTTAAATGCCCCTAATGAGGCCAACTCCACTACCCTCTCTGGCAATGCATTCCACACCCCGACCACTCTCTGAATAAAGAACCTGCCTCTGACGTCTCCCCTATATCTACCTTCACTCACTTTAAAACTATGCCCCCTCGTAATAGCTGCATCCACCCTAGGAAAAAGTCTCTGGCTGTCCACTCTATCTATACCTCTGATCATTTTGTACACCTCTATCAAGTCACCTCTCATATCCTAATTGTTCCATGATCTTACCGTGATGCTTTATTTTTACAAATGGGCAGCTTTCAGAATTATGTGTGAGGGTTTCATTTGAAGTCTCACATTTCCCATAAGTTTGAATTGTGAGTTGCAACCTGGTGTTAGGGTTGATCTTGTGGATATAGATTACACCATTGCAGAAAACTCTTAATGGTTTAATGTCAGAAGCGGATTTGGCCCAAGTATTTGGAACTTTTTCGTTTTTGTAATACAATATTTAAAAAAATTTGTTCAGAGGATGTGGGTGTTGCTGGCCAGGCCAGTATTTATTCCCCATCCCTAAATACCCAGAGGGCAGTTAAGAAACAACCACATAGGTCCATTCTCAACCCAAAATGCTAACTGCCAGATGCTGCCGGACTTGCTGAGCTTTTCCAGTAATTTTGGTTTTTGTTTCACATTGCTGCAAGCCTGGGGTCACATGTCGGCTAGCAATTTCTTACGCTAAAGGACTTTAGTGAACCATATGGGTGTTTTCCTGACAGTCAACAATGGCCTAATGGTCATCATTTGACTCTTAATTCCAGATTGATTTTTTAAAAAGTGAATTCAAATTCCACCATCTGTGGGATTCGACCTGGATCCCCAGAACATATCCTGAGTTTGTGCATTAATAGCCTGGTGATAATACCACTTCCGCGCCCCCACCCAGCGCTTGCGCCTTCTTTGATTTACCCACTTCTCAAATTACCACATCTTCCAAGCTGCGTATCTGTCACAGGTCTTACTTTGACCAGTGCCAGGGCGTGGTTCCACGGGAATCCTCCACCTGGCTGGACTTTTCTCCAAAGAACACTACCATTTCCTTGAGGACTTTGAGACCTCTTCATTCTTTGATCATATCCGTGTTGTAGCTACCTCACAGTTGGAGGTTGCCTGAATTATCATATCTTTGGAGATTGTGCTTTGCATTAACAAATAATCGTGGATGGTATTTACACTTCAAACTTTGGTATACCGTGCCTCCTACTTCTGTTGCTGGAACAGCCAAAACCTCAGTTGTACCAGCCAGGTCCAGTAGTCTCACAGACTGTGCACAGGCCTGCACTCCATTGCTCTAGACATTGACCATCAGTGTCAAAGACAAGGTGGCATTGAGATGAAGCAACTTGACCTCACGGCAGATGTCCCTTTCTCATAAGGAGACAACACTATGTCAGCGGACACCCAACCAGAGGAGAAATAACTTACAGGGTCCTGTGAAGTCTCCTCTCAGGACATTCCAGAGGTGGCTGGGTCTTCCACCTCCAGCCTGCCTGCCTCCCTCAGGCCTCTGGGAGTTTAAGACAAGGAGAGTGTATCTGCCTTTGGGTAGGGCACACCCAGCAGGTCTGGGCCCTCTAAACACCTCTGGGGGTTGCCTGAGTAAACATGCAAGGCCATTGTCTAACTTCCGGGATCTATTTTCTCTCCAGTGGATGGTAGAATGGGAAACTGCATGTTATTGAGCTGAGATGAAATAATAATGAAGGTGATAATGAACAATAATCACTGCTAATAAGCCTGCTCTCACCAGGCACTACTGAGAATCTCACCTTGATGTCCAACACACGATTATTAACTGCAACATTTTGTTCTCAATGTCGAGGAAGGCCTCTCATTTCCTTGCCGTTCCCACATTGTTCGGAGGAAGGGAAGATTTTGCCCAGGGTTTCTGTTCGAAGACCTCTATAACTGTCTCTGCAATAATAACTGTGGATGCCCGCAGGGCAGCACGGTGGCTCAGTGGTTCGCACTGCTGCCTCACAGAGCCAGGGATCCGGGTTTGATTCCACCTTTGGGTGACTGTTTGTGTGGAGTTTGCACATTCTCCCCGTGTATGTGTGTGTTTCCTCTAAGTGCTCCAGTTTCCTCCCACAGTCCAAAGATGTGCAGGCTCGGTGGGTTGACCATGCTAAGTTGCCCATATTGTTCATGGATGTGTAGATTAGGTTGCTTACAGAGAATGGGTAGGGGGATGGCTCTGGATGGAGTGCTGTGAGGGTCAGTGTGGACTTGTTGGGCCAAAGGGCCTGTTTCCACACTGTCGGGATTCTATTCTATTCGATATCAAATCCAGTGGAAGCCTTATTCACACACATCTCATTTTTCCAAAGTCCTAATGTTCCCAAGTTCTATTCTGGACAAACTTCCCCTTTTTTTAAAACCACAAGTTGCACTTGTGTCCTGGGACAAGGGTAGGGGAGTGCTCACAGCACTTTGACTTTCTACTATAAACCTATCTGTTTCTATTTTGATTTTGTGAGGGTCCAGCTCCCTTTTCTTTTACACTGACATGTGTCCCTTCTGCATACAGGTTCAATCTGTTAGTATGAAGGCAGCGCAGATTCATCTACAAAGTGGTTTCATTAAGGTGTCTGTGACCTGAGACATTTTACATCTGTCTAAGAGGGCACAAGGGGCACTTGTTCAATGTCTCTTCCAAAAGATAGCGCCTCTGGCAGAAGGAAGAAATTCCTCCTCATCTCAGACAAAACGGCCTACCTCTTTTTCTGAGTCTGTCCCTGGTTCTATACTACTCAGCCGGGGAAACTTCCTTCCTGTGTCTACCTCTGTAAGAATTTTGTATGCTTCAATTAGATGAGCTCTCATTCCTCTAAACACTACATATTATGGATGCAATCTCCTCAATTTCTCCTTATTGGACTATCCTACCATTCCAAAGGTCGGTCTGGTGAATATTTGTTTTGTTTCCTCTCAGGTAAGTATATTCTTTCTTAGTGAAGGAGACCAAAATGAGATACAATATTTCAGCTCCAATTTCACCAAAGGCGGGAGCTAACTTGACATTCACACCTCCTCCGGGCACATCTTTTATTTTCTTATTTGTCTACTTCTTTTGATCATGCATCATGAAAGCTTTTGTCATTTAATGTCTCCTATCCTTCCTTCAATCACACATTGACCCTTTTATTTCATTATTCCTATCGTCAACACCTCACTTACTCAAACCTGACTACATTTCTAACTTTTCTCCTTCTGATGAAAGAAACGTTACACTTTTCTCTCCTTGGCAGCACCTGATGAGTATTTCTGAAGTAAAACAACAAACTTCAGTTGATGAAGATCTGAAACAAACACAGAAATTGCTGGCGAAACTCAGTAGCAAGTCTAGCAGCATCAGTGGAGAGAAAGCAGAGTTTACGGTCCAAGCCCAGTGACCCTTCCTGAGGACCTTCTATGGCACATCAAGATATGAGTCTCAGTGTAAAAAGTATTTTCATTTAGGTCAAAGGCTTTAAGCCTGGTGGGGAGCTGGTTAGCTTAGTTGGCTAGCTTGTAATGCAGTGCGATACAAACTAAGTGGGTTCAATTCCTGCACCAGCTGAGGTTACAATGAAGTACCTTCCTTTTCAATATCTCCCTCACCTGAGGCATAGTGATTTTTTAAAAAATTTCAATGATACACTTTATTCATGAAACTATCATTATATACATATATATATAGTCACTGAAGCTGTTTAGAACATAAGAACATGAGAACTAGGAGCAGGAGGAGGCCATCCGGCCCCTCAAGCCTGCCCCGCCATTTAATAAGATCATGGCTGATCTTTTTGAGACTCAGCTCCACTTACCTGCCTGCTCACCATAACCCTTAATTCCTTCACTGTTCAAAAATTTATCTAGCCTTGCCTTAAAAACATTCAGCGAGGTAGCTTCAATTGCTTCACTGGGCAGGGAATTCCACAGATTCACAACCCTTTGGGTGAAGAAGTTCCTCCTGACCTCAGTCCTACATCTGCTTCCCTTTATTTTGAGGCGATGCCCTTTAGTCCTAGTTTCACCTGCTAGCGGAAACAACCTCCCTGCCTCCACTTTATCTGTTCCCTTCATAATCTTATATGTTTCTATAAGATTTCCCCTCATTCTTCTGAATTCCAGTGAGTATAATCCCAGCCTACTCAGTCTCTCCTCATTATCCAACCCTCTCAACTCTGGAATCAACCGAGAGAATCTCCTCTGCACCCCCTCCAGTGCTAGTATATCTCGTCTCAAGTAAGGAGACCAAAACTGCACACAGTACTCCAGGTGTGGCCTCACCAGGACCCTATACAGCTGCAGCATAGCCTCCCTGTTTTTAAACTCCATCCCTCGAGCAATGGCAGACAAAATTCCATTTGCCTTTTTAATTACCTGCTGCACCTGCAATCCCACCTTCAGCGATTCATGCACAAGGACACCCAAGTCCCTCTGCACAGCAGCATGCTGCAATTTTTTACTATTTAAAACATAGTCCATTTTGCTGTTATTCCTGCCAAAATGGATGACCTCACACTTATCAACATTGTACTCCATCTGCCAGACCTTTGCCCACTCACTTAGACTATCCATATCCCTCTGCAGACTTTCAGTGTCTTCTGCACACTTTGCTCTAGCACTCAGCTTAGTGTCATCTACAAATTTTGACACACCACACTTAGTCCCCAACTCCAAATCATCTATGTAAATTGTAAACAATTGCGGTCCCAACACTGATCCCTGAGGCACACCACTAGCCACTGACCGCCAACCAGAAAAACACCCATTTACCCCTACTCTTTGCTTTCTACTGGTCAACCAATCCTCTATCCATGCCAATCCATTACCTATTATACCGTGCAACTTTACCTTATGTAGCAGCCTTTGGTGTGGCACCTTGTCAAATGCCTTCTGGAAATCCAGATACTGTATAGTTTGATTCTGTATAGTAGCTTATGGAGGAACAAACAAACATTGGAGTTTGACTCTATCCAACAAACAAACCAAAGGCATTTCTTGCTTGTAGAAGATTCTATTTACATATATTTGAGCACTGAGAGAGTCTGATAACTGAACAGACCCCTATTTCCCTTCAGCTGAAAGACCTCAGACAGTGGTCTTTCCCTGCCGTACCTTAGCAGCAGCTGCCCCAAGCTTTAGTGTGTCCCTCAGCACATAGTCCGGGACCTTGGAATGTGCCAGTCTGCAATGTTCGTTTGAGGTCAACTCCTTGCTCTGGAAGGCCAACAAGGTTCTGGCAGCGAAAGACTCTTTTCCATCTGAGTTGATGGTTCTCCAGGCACAGTCCATCTCTATCTTGTTGTGCATCTTGGAGAGCAGAAGATAGAGCACAGAGTCCTGAATCATGAAGCTGCTTGGCACGAAACTTGACAGAAACCACTGCATCTTTCTCCAGGCTCCCCTGAGGAATAGTGACCTTCAAGGTAAACTGCCACCAGTCATCTTTCTCTCTCTCGAATGAGAGATCAGCCTTTGGTCTGGTAAGACAATGGCAACTTCACCTTTTAATCCTTTTGTGTTCTTCCTACATGAAGGTAAACATCTTAATTGGCTGTGTATTTGATGAAAATGCTAACGTTATTGATCATTTTAGTTTTTTATGCTGATTTCCATCAATGCAATTACACATTTTCCAGAGGTAATTCTTGTGATGTAAACTTACAAGAAACAATTGGACTCCCATTGTTCTGACGGGGAAATCAGCAGCGGGTTCCATTTTACAAGATTAAAACAAAAATCTAGCAAATCCTGGAACCAGTTAAAGATTAGAAATGCTTCATTGTTCCAGTGCTTCGTGCTTATTTATTTTCCCACACTCTGTTAAATAATAAGGCCACAATAAAAGATTCATAGTAAAGATAGCAGATTGCACTTTATTTATTTCTATGGGACACAGACACAGAAGATTGAGTGACACTCCATACCTCCTTCTCAAGGGCAATTAGGGTTGGACAATTAATGCTGACCCAGCCAGTGACACCCATATCTTTTTAAAAACACATTATTTTAAAAATCCTTTGACTTAATGGAGTCTACAGCCCCTGCATGATCAATCTACCTGTACAAGACCTGACAAGGTTATCAATGAGTTAAGGGGCTAGCTAATAACAAGTTGTTAGAAATTTACTCAATGACAACAATATGTACTGTCCATACGATGCACTGCAGTAGCTCTCCAAGGCTCCTTAGACAGAACCTTCCAAAGCCACAATCTCTATCCATGAGATGAACATGGGCTGCACATGTATGGGATCACCTCCACTGGCAGGATCCCATCCAAGTAACACATCATCCTGAATTGAAACTACAACATTGCTCCTTCACGGTTGTTGGGTCCAAAACCTGGAACTCCTTCCCTCACCGCATTGTGGGTGCCTTGCACCATTTGGACTGCAGGAGTTTCAAGAAAGTGGCTCACCACGATGGGCAATAAGTGCTGGTTTTGCCAGCAATGCACACATCCTATGAACATTTTAGTTTTAAAAAGCCACCTGATGGATAAGCGCATTCAGAGGTAATGGCTGAGATAGAAGCATCTCATGGCATAGGGTTGCTAAATGGGGAATGGATGCAGAAATGCATAAATATCAAGTATGGGCTGCTTCTGAAACTTAATGGGTGCGGCAAGTGATACAATGAGGTACTTGTGACCACACAGAAGAGGGGCATTGAGGTGAATCAGGCTCAATGTACCTACTGCTCATCCACTCAGTGCGTTGCTGGTCTTATTTGTCTTCAATCCGTCTTAAATGACTTTCACTCTCTCCTCCCAAAATCAGTTGGCTCCTCCAAAGTACATTTACTATACTGGCCATTTGTAGCAGAGTTTAGATCACATTACCACTCCAGTGCTTTTTTTTATCATGGGATGTGAGCATTGCTGACCAGCATTCAGAGTCATAGAAGTCCATAACACAGAAAAAGGCCCTTCAGCCTACTGAATGTGCACCAGTCAAAAACAACCATCTTACCATTCTAATCCCATTTTCCAGCGGTTGGTCCATAGCCACACATGCCTTGGCATCACAAGTAAATTGCCATTTATTTACCATTTCTAATGGCTCTTAAGAAGATGGTGAACTGCCTTCTTGAACTGTTGCAGTCCACGTGGTGTTGGTACAATAGACTGCTATTAGGAAGAGAGTTGCAGGTTTTGACCCAGTGATGGTGCAGGAACAGCAATATAGGTCCAAGTCAGGATCATGAGTCACTCGGAGGGGAACATGCAGCTAATGGTGTTCCCTTGTATTGGCTGCCCTTGTCCTTCCAGATGGTAGGGGGCCACCAGTCTGGAAGTTGTTGTTGACGGAGCCTTGTTGGGTCGCCATAATGCTTGGTATACACTGCCACCACTGTGTGTCCATTGTGGAGGGAGTGAATATTGGAGGTTGATGGATGGAGAACTAATCCACTGGTTGCCTTTTCATGGATGTTGTTGATCTTCTTGAGCGATGTTGGATCTGCACTCAATGGGTGAGGAATCCATCACTGTGCTGACTTGACAATTCTGAGAAATGTAGATGCAGCTACAGATGTTGAATCAGACATTCTGACCCATGTTGCATGCACAAATCCCAACAATATACCTCATCTCCTTCTCCTCTACCTATTCAAGTCTTTGAATCATCGTTAACCATATCTGCAGTTCAGTCTGAAACATTGAAGATTCTGTTATATTCTTTTATAGAATGTGAATGTCTTTGGCCATTTCTAATGGCCCTCGAGAAGCTGGTGGTGAGTAGCCATCTTGAAACCAGTCCATGTCATGCATAGTACTGTTAGGAAAGGAATTGCAGGAACAGCGAAGGAATGGTTTTATAATTCCAAGTCAGGATTGTGTGAGAGGAAATAAACTGCGGTCTTTTCATTCTAGATAGTAAAAGTTGTGGGCTTAGAAGGTTAGATTAAAGAAGTCTTGGCAAGTTTCAACAGTGCATCTTGTAGATGTTGTGAAGTTTCCTTTTGCCAGGTGACCATTCAAAATGGCCACTTTCTTCGACTTGAGCCATCTGTCAGATGCAGATGAACACTTGCGCCACAAGGGCACCCTGAACAGCAATGTAACGGTGGTTATTTGTCCCATGTTCATATTGCTTTTCATCTTCTTGTTCCTCTCAAATGGTTTCATTATCAGGAAGTACCCCAGAAGTCTCCAGTTTGATTTCCGTCTCCAACCCTTGCTCTTATGCGAGGTTGAACAAAATGTGGTACACCAGCATAATTTTGGTCACTGTCACTGACAAGCATTTGAGTGGTGTGTCTTGGTACCTGAAACCCTTCATCAATCCTTTGCTTAAATGTCACGCATAGTGATCAAGTGACTCTCACCTAGGAGGACGAGGTCAGCAAATACATGGGAACACCATTACCTGCATGTTCCTCTCCAAGCCACTTGCTCTCATGTGTTTCAATGGTGGGGTTCCCTCAGTTGTCATGAGTCATGTTTGAAGTTAAGCCTGCTTCCAGGTATTAACAAGGTCAGGTATCTTGGGCTGCTGCAGGCTGAAAGCATCTTGGTCACTCCCGCACAGGTTAATACATCTTCTCTTGTGACTCTCTGGGCATTAATGGAATAAAATCTCATGCAGGTAATCGATCGATATTGCAGATCATCTGGTTTTCTTCAGATCGCCACACATGTACCTGCAGAAAGCCAGAGAGATGGACCCCACCACCTCCTCACTCTGGCTCTTCTCATGGTACAAAATGTTGACAGCATGGAAAACAGAAACTGCCTTTCACACATAGGCAAGGCTGACTGAGAAACCCTCAGGAGGTCTCCAGGGGTGGAATGGAAGGAATCGGATTGAGGGGATGGGTGGCTTCCATCTTGAAACGTAACACATGGCCACCTGGCCCTTTAGGGGAGACTCCTTGTTAGGAAGGTGTGAATACCTGTGACCACCCAACATGTCAACTCAGTTCTCTAAGAGTGCTACATGTCAGAGAGGACAAGGAAAGCTGAATCTTGAAATTTAAACCTTATAGCATAGGTAGCGTCCCCATAACCCAGAACCTTAACCCTATCGCAGGCATCTCCAACACTCTGTCCATCCCATCACATCATCACTGATCTGATTGTATTCTGTGGCTGAATTCCTTTGAAGGGCATGCATGTTGCCCTCTCCCCTACCTATCCCAGCTACTCAAGATGTACTGTAGCAATATATTGCGGCTCCATCACTGAACATCACCTAGAAAGACGAAGGCCCAAGAAATAAAAGAATCCCTGCAGTGTGGAAACAGCCCATTTGGCCCACTGAGTCCACACAGACCCTCTGAAGAGCATCCCAACCAGACCCAATCCCTTCCCTATCCCTGTAGCTAAGCATTTTTCATGGCTGACCCACCAAACCTATATATCCCTGGACACAATGAGCAATTTAGCATGGTCAATTCGCCCAACTTGCACATTTTTGGATTGTGGGAGGAAACCAGGGCATCTGGAGGAAACCCACACAGACATGGAGGAACGTACAAACTCCACACAGATAGTCACCCTAGGCTGGAATCAAACCCAGGTCCCTGGCACTCTGAGACAGTAGTGCTAACCACACTGCTGCCTCCTCTAGCACCACACAGCATCCTTACAGGAATTTAAATTTTCTTCACTGCTGCTGGTCCTAAATCCTTGAATTGCCTTCCGAATTGCACAGTGGATATACTTATCCATCTTGGACTGCACCACTTCATGAAGGCAGTTCAACACAACCTTCTTGACTGCAATTAAGGACAGGGACCAAATATTGATCTAGACAGTGATCTCACATCCCATGAAGCTTCTTTTTTTAACAAGTTAATTCAAAAGCTTTTGAATTCCTGAACAACAAGAACCTTCAGCAAAACATTTGCCAGAGGAAACTGGGAACACAGCTGGGAGTACTTAACCCTTATTCAGAGCTGGCAATCTAACTAAAGAGCTCAGGTGTGTAGGCTAGGTAGATTAGCCATGGGAAATACAGGATTTCAGGGATAAGGTAAGGGGTGTGGGTCTGGGTCTGGGTGGGATGCTCTTCAGAGGGTCTGTGTGGACTCAATGGGCCAATGGGCTGTTTCCACGCTGCAGGGATTCTATTATTTCTTTGGCCTTCATCTTTCTAGGTGATGTTCAGTGATGGACCCTCAATATATTGCTACAGTGCATCTTGAATAGCTGGAATAGATAGGGGAGAGGTCAACATGTATGGTTTTCAAAGGAATTCTTCAGAGGGTCAGTCTGGACGCGATGAGCTGAATGCCTTGATTCTACACTGTAGGGACTCTGTTCACTCACTAATGGAAACATCAGACAAGGCAGATGAATATGGCACCTATCACTAGGAGACAGAAGTGATGTGAAGGTGCCAGTATTGGACTGGGGTGGACAAAGTTATAAGTCACATGACACCAGGTTATAGTCCAACAGGTTTATTTGAAATCACAAGCTTTCGGGGCGCTGCTCCTTCGTCAGTGCTCCAAAAGCTTGTGATTTCAAATAAACCTATTGGACTATAACCTGGTGCCATGTGACTTCTGACCTTAGGAGACAGAAGCTGTGTGTACAATAAGCTCCTTTCGTATAAGTCATCTCAAACATTTTTTCCCAAACGAAAGCATCCAGTTTTGTGATATTTTAAATTCTATGGTTAAAAATGGTCTTAAATTCAGATGTTCGAGTCCTGCAAAATCTAAATTCTCATGCTGCAGAAACTGGTCTACACAATTCTGAGACCCTGAGTATACAAATGCCACCTGTCTCAGTAAGCTAATATACAAAGCAAACAAATGCTGTGCATCATGGTGTGATACTGCCTTTATTAGTATTCTGTATCCCCAGCCATAGAAGTGTGATAAAGCGTTAGATGAGAGATGATTATTCAGTCCAATAAGACAATGTTTGACAGCTCCTGTATAGTTCGCACCATCACATCCTCTGCCTGTCTCAGGATATTGGATAAATAGTCTCTGGTCACATGCATCAATGAACAAAACTCACTACAAAATCACCATCGAGCCATCAAATTTTGAGAAATGTCATGCTGTTGAAATGTCACTAGAAGTGTATTGAGAAAATCGTAATGGGTCCACTTTTGTTCCTCAATTATATAAACGATTTGGATGAGAATGTAGGAGACGTAGTTAGTAAGTTTGAAGATGACACCAAAATTGGAGATATAGTGGACAATGAAGAAGATTATCTAAGATTATAAACAGATCTTGATCAATTGGGTCAATGGGCTGAGGAGTGGCAGATGGAGTTTAAGTTATTGCATTTTGGTAAAATAAACAAGGGCAGGATTATACCATTAATGGAGTACTGTTGTAGAACAGAGAGATCTAGGTGTTCAGGTACATTCAGTGTCCTTTAAATTTACATTCCCCAATTTCCATGTGTTTCCTCTGATCAATTTAGTTCTAAGCCCGTAACTCAAATAAAAGTGTTGTTCTTAATTATCCAAATCTTATGGTCTGAGATGATGAATCAGTCTTTTTTCCAGCTTAGTAAAGCTCAGTCAACCACCTCAGACTCATCGAACTGGAATGAGTGGCAGCAACCATACTAATCCTGAGAGATTGCCCACAAGAGAAGACTGTGTCTTTTTTTTTATTCACTTGTAAGACATGGCTATTGCTGGCTAGCCAACATTTATTTACTGCTCCTAGTTGCCCTTGAGAAGATGGTGGAGAGCTGCCTTCTTGAGCCAGTCTATGTGCTGTAGGTAGACCCACAATGTTATTAGAGAGAGAATTCCAGGATTTTGGCTCAACGACACTGACACTAACACAATGTTATACGAGCACAGAGATAACTTGGTTAGATCCCTGGGTGGTGATTAGCTATATGTCTTGAGTGAAAGGACATTAGGACTGCCTCTAACATTGGCTGAAAGACTGAATTAATATCAATGGCTGTGTTGGGGGAGGTGGGTTGCATTGGATGTTTGTGACGGGTGAGGTGGGGTCAGTTGGGTGTATGTGTTGGGGGAGGTGGGGCGTAGTTGATGTTCATGTCAGCAAGGTGGGAGTAATTAGGTGTTTATGGAGGTTGGACGTCCAGGTGAAGGTGAGGCAGGGTATTTGGTCAGGCCATTTCCAGAGTTTGGGGTAGAGTTTGAGTAGGATGTAGTTTACCCTCAGCTGGAAGTTAGAGCTGCTTTTAATTCTTCCAACGTTTCCTGGCAACTACTAAGCTCATTCAGTCAGGACCTTCTGAAATCTTTGATTCTCACTCAAAGTTGGGCACATTTTTTTCTGGAGGATTTTAGATACCTATTGGAAATTTAAACCTTATGGGCAATTACCACACAGTCTGTGAGTTGGGACTTCCTGGAGATCTTGATGCACATCCTTCAGTGTATACTCAGACTTGATCTTCCCAGAAACAGCATGATTTGGGCCAATGCAGCCAGATCCAGAGACAGCAAGAATTCGTGACAGACAGTAGGGAAGGGAGGAATGTAAAAAGGTGGAAAATGAAGGTGGAAAATCTGAAAGAACGAGAAAAGAGCATTGAAGTATGATGGAAGGTTCTGCTGGAAATAGTTGTGCGATTATGTCGACAGGGTGCATTCTTTCTATTTTGTCCTGGAGCTGGCCATTCCTGCACATGCCTGATTACCCTCAGATCTTAAAGGGCCAGCCATGTAACATGGGGGTAGGCATTACTTTTAACTGATGCTAGCCCACAAGTGACCAGATTTGTTGAAATAAATCTATGACTTTCAATAGTGGAATTTTTGTTCAAACGTTTACTGGGATGCAGCCACAGGACGGCATTTGTTGCCAGTCCCTCTTAGCTCTGAGAAGGCAGCAGATTGATACCATCATCTGATAGAATGGACTGCTCGTGTTTTTAGAAAGCAGTTAAGAGATAATCACAGTGGTGTAGGAATGGAGTCACATATAAGCCCAGACCTGCTAAGCATGGTAGATTTTGTTCCTTAAAAGTACAACTGTCCAACAATGTCATAGGTGAGGCAAATACAATTAATCTTTTCATTTCTGTAGATTTAATTGAATTGAATTGAATTAGCTTTTAGTCATATGTGCTCACATGAGTACTGTGAAAAACTTACAAGTTGCCACTTACAGTGCCATCTTAGTACCAAGGTACCTAAGTACAGACTCTTGAGTATAAAGTGCCAGGAAAAAGATAATACAAAAAAGAAATAAGAAGTCCACCATCACAGATCTTCAAAAGTAAAAAATCATAGTAAAAAGGTTGTAGACTTGCTTGCCGAGCCGGTGTATCTGGTTGCAGACGTTTCATCACCCTGCTAGGTAACATGGTCAGTATGCCTCTGGTGAAGCGTTGGTGTTCAGTCCCACTTGTTACTTATATCCCTTGGTTTGCTGAGGTGATTGGCATAATGTGCGGTTCTGTTTTTCAATGGTTTGTTCAATGTGTTTGTGGATGGAGTTCCAGTTGGAATGCCATGGCCTCCAGGAATTCCCTGGCATGTCTCTGTTTGGCTTGTGCTATTATGGATGTCTGGCAGCAACTGTGGAGGGAAAAAGGGAGTTAATGTTTCGGGTCCTGAGGCATTAACTCTGTTTTTCCTATCAGATGCTGCCAGACCTGCTGAGCTTTTCCAGCAACTTTGTTTTTGTTCCTGATTCACAGCATCGGCAGTTCTTTTGGTTTTTATTAGCTATTATGGATGCGTTATCCCAGTTGAATTTCTGTCCTTCTTTGTCCATGTGAATTGAGACCAGTGAGAATTGGCCGTGTCTCTTGGTGACTAATTAGTGTTCGTATATCCTTATTGGCAGTTTTCCTCCAGTCTGACCTATGTAATATTTCTCACAGTCCTTGCATGGTATTCTGTATATTACATTAGTTTTATTGGTTGTAGGTATGGGATCGTTTACGTTCATCTGTAGCTGTTGCAGGGTGGTTGTTGGTTTGTGGCCTACCTTGATACCTAGGGGCCTGAGTAGTCTTCTGGTCATCTCTGACATGTCTCTGATGTTCAGTAGGGTGACTAGTGTGTCTGGCCGTGTTGTGTCTTCTTGTTGTGGTCTGTTATGGAGGTGCTTTTTGAGTATCCATTCCTTTCAAAAACTCCGTATAAATGCTCCTGTTCTGCTTTGTGCAATTCCGGGTTGCTGCAATATGTTGTGGCTTTTTTGAATAACGTTCTGATGCAGCTCCATTTATGGGTGTTGGGGTGGTTGCTGGGGTAATTAAGTATCTGGTCCATATGTTTGGTCTTTCTGTACAAGCTAGACTGGAAGTTTCCGTTGTTCTTACATTCTACCAGTATGTCTAGGAAGGGTAGTCAGTTACTGTTCACTTCTTCTTTTGTCAATTTTATTCCGGTGAGGATGTTGCTTATGTGTTCTTCATGAGGCAAGGTGGGTTTCTTCTAGTTTTGTGCGTTTGATAATCACGAAGGTCTCATCTACATAGTGGACCCAGACGTTGGGTTGTATAGTCCGTTCTAACCTTTGCATTATGGCTTCTGCAATCAGTCCTAATATCGAGGATCCCATTGGTGTCCTGTTGATTTGTTTGAATAAACGATCATTGAAGGTGAAGTAGATTGAAAGGCACAGATCCAGCAGTTTCAGGGTGCTGTCCTTGTTCATACTGTTGGTGTCACGGGGTGCCTGCCTTCCTCATTCATCCAGCAGTGTGGTAATTGTCTCTTTGGCTAGGTCAATGTTTATGGATGTAAATAGTGCTGTTACTTCGAAGGATATCATTGTCTCGTCCTCTTCTATTCTGGTTTCCTTGATGTTGAGGGATTCTTGGGAGGAGTGGATGGAGTGGGTAGTGTTGTCCACTAAGTATTTCAGTTTCAGTTGTAGTTCTTTGGCTAGTCTATTTGTTGGCATACCTGGTGGTAAGGCAATGTGTCTGAGGGGGACCCCTGGCTTGTGTTCTTTGGGGAGTCAATTGAAGCAGGGTGTATTGGATTCCTCTGGCTTTATTTTGTGGTAGTCTGTCTTGCTGATATTTCCTGAATTGTGTAATTTCTTCTGGATTCCCCATGGAGAATGCACTAGCTGATGATAACTGACAGTTAACAATTGGTCACAAAGACAAAAGAAGCATATGCAACGTCTAGGAAGATGGGAACTGATGAAGTATAGAAGGAATGTAGGAAAGTACTTAAACAAGGACCTAGAATTGCAAAAAGTCATAATGAAAAGTTGCTAGCAAACAGGATTAAGGAGAATCCCAAGGCTTTTTATACATAAATAGAAAGCAAGAGGGTAGCCAGGGAAAGGGTTGGCCCACTCAAGCACAAAGGAGGGAATCTATGTGTGGAGCCAAAAGAGGTAGGTGAGGTCCTAAACAAATACTTTGTATTGATATTCACCAAAGAGGAGGAATTGGTGGAGGATGATCTCTGGGAAAGAAGTGTTGAGTTTCTAAGTCAAGTTGCTATTAAAAAGGAAGAGATGTTGTGTGTCTTAAAAAATATTAAGGCAGATAAATTCCTAGGTCCCTGATGGGATCTATCCCAGAATATTGAGGGAGGCAAGAGAACAAATTGCTGGAGCATTGACAGACATCTTCTTATCCTCTTTGGCCACAGGTGAGGTCCCAGGGGACTGGAGAATAGCCAATGTTTTCCCATTGTTTAAGAAGGCTAGCAGGGATAATTGTGGAAATTACAGGCCTGTGAGTCTCAAATCGGTGGTAGAGAAATTATTGGAAAAGATTCTCAGGGGCAAGATCTAAATGCATTTAGAATCAAATGGACTTATTAGCGATAGACAGCATGGTTTTGAACAGGAGCAGAAGGACCTGGGTGCATATGTGCACGGATCATCAAAGGTGGCAAGACAGGTAGAGAGAGCTGTAAGTATACGGTATGTATACAGTATCCTTGCCTTTATTAATAGAGATATAGAGTGCAAGAGCAAGGAGGTGATGCTGAATTTGTATGAGACGCTAGTTAGACATCAGCTGGAGTATTGTGTACAGTCCTAGGTGCCACATTATAGGAAGAATGTGAATGCATTGGAGAGAGAACAGAAGCGGTTTACAAGAATGGTTCCAGGTGATCTGAGAAGTTTTCAAAATCAGTTGCTATTTGGAATAGACAGGGACAATCTGTTCCAACTTGTAAAAAGATTTAGCATGAGAGGGCACAGATTTAAAGTGATTTACAAAAGAAGGAAATGTGAGATGAATAAAAATGTCTTCACATGAGTAATTTGGATCTGGAATGCACTGGCTGGAAGTGTGGTTGGGCTAGATTCAATTCCAGCATTCCAGATTGTTTCTATTGAAACAATGTATACAGTCATGGGGAAAAGGCAGGAAAATGACCCAAAGTCACAATGTGCATCTGGTGGTGACATGGTGTGCTGAATGGCCTCCATCTGTGCTAGTAAAACCTCTGTAATTCTGTGAATGGCCAGGGTACATGCTCCCTGTTCTTATGGGCTCTAAAGGGTGCAGGGTCAACAGCTGGCTCACTTGCAATCATATCCAACGCCCAAGGGAGGAGCCATTGAAGTGGACAGGAACATAAGAATGAATGAAATAGAAACGGCATGAGGCCATTCGCCCCCTCAAACCTACACTGCAATTCTGTAAGACCATGAGTGATCTGTCCTGGCCTCAACTTCTCTTGGCCTTCAAATCCTCAATATTTCAGAAACTTATCTATTTCCCCTATAAATGCTTTCGGTGATCTAGTCTCCTCAACTCCCTGGGATTGAGAATTCCAGATATTTACCACATGCTAACAGAGGAATTTCTTTTGCTTCTCAGTTTTAAATGAGTATCCTCTTATTTTGTAAATATGTCCCCGAGTTTGAGTTTCCCTAACTAGGAATACATCTTCACAAAATCTATATTGTCAAGCCCCCTCAGAATCTTAATTGTTTCAATAAGATCACCTCTCATGTTTTTAAACTCCAATGACTAAAAGTCTAACCTGTTTAGCTGATCTCGATGTCAACACCTTCATCCCAGGGATCAGATGACTCAATTTCTTTTCTACTGCCACCAATGCCAATATATCGTTTCTTAAAAACAGGGATCAAAGCTGTACACATTGTTCCAGGTGCGGTCTCATCGTCGCCCTATAGATTTGTACTAAGATTTCCCTGGATTTAAACTCCAAACATCCAGCAATAAAGTCAAAGTTCGATTTGCCTTCATAATTACTTTCTGTACTTGTGTGTTAACCTTTGTGGTTCACTCACAAGAACACCCTCTGTGCTGTCTTTTTATTATTCCTACCAAAGTACATGAACTCGCACTTGCTTAAACTCCACCAGCCAAGTTTTCACTGACTCCCTCAACCCATCTATATCCCCCTGCAGATTCTTTATATCTCTACACAGCATAACCACCTAAATATTTTTTGTACAGCAAAGTGCTGGACTGGGCTTCCCACGTAGATACGACAGTCAAGAAGGCACAGCAACGCCTCTTCTTTCTCAGGCGGCTCAGGAAATTTGGCATGTCTATAAGGTCCCTCACCAACTTCTACAGATACACCATTGAAAGCATACTGTCTGGGTGCATAATGGCCTGGTATGGCAACTGCTCTGCCCAGGACCGTAAGAAACTACAGAAGGTGGTGTGCACAGCCCAGACCATCACAGAAGCCAACTTTCCATCCATGGACTCTAGTTACATGGCTCACTGCCGTGGAAGGGCGCCAACATCATCAAAGACCCATCGCACCCAGGTAATGATCTCCTACAGCCTCTTCCATCAGGCAGAAGATACAGGAGCCTGAACGCACACACGAGCAGGTTCAGGAACAGCTTCTTTCTGGCCGTTATCAGACTGTTGAATGGACTCTAGCCTCAAATAATGTAACCTGCAATGTAACCTGTATGCCTCTAAGTCTTTTTGATATGTACATCCTTTGCTTGCTGTGATCTGCCTGTACTGCTCATAAACAAAGCTTTTCACTGTATTTTGGTACACATGACAATAAATCAATCAATCAAATTTGGATACATTACACACTGATCCCTCCTTGAGTATAGTTAGTAAATAATTGAGGCCTTAGGACTGATCATTATGGCATTCCATTAGTTACAACACCCCAATGTGAAAAACACTCATTAATCCTGCCTCTTCTATGAATTAGCCAATGCTCAATCCATGCTAATACATTATCCACAATACCTTGAGCTACTATCTTGTGCAATACCTTTTGTTCAGCAGCTTATTAAATGCCTTCTGGAAATCTAAATACATGTCATCTACTTGTTTCCCCTTTATCAACTCAGCATGTTATCTCCTCAAAGAACCCGAGCAAATTTGTCAAACATAATTTCCCTTTCAAAAACCATGTCGACTCTGCTTGTTTGTGTTAAGCTTCTCCAAATGCCCTGCTATTTCTTCCTTAATAATAGATTCTAGTTTTTATTCCTCCCTATGACAGATGTAAGGCTATATGTTTCTGCTTTTATGTGTCCCTCCCTTGTGAACAAGGGCACGTGGTTTTCCAATCTGCCGGTGCAGTGTACAGATCTATTTACCCTATGATAGGAAAGATATTATTAAATTGGAGAGGGTGCAAAAAAGATTTATCGGGGTGTTACCGGGACTGGAGGGTTTGAGTTATATGGAGAGGCTGGATAGGCTGGACTTTTTTCACTGGAATGTAGATGGTTGAGGGGTGATTCTTATAGAGCTTTATAAAATCATGAGGGGGACATAGATAAGGTGAATAGCAAAGGTCTTTTCCCTAGGGTAGGGGAGTTCAAAACCAGAGGGCATATTTTCAATGTGAGAGGAGAAAGATTTAAAAATGATCTGTGGGGCAACTTTTTCATGCAGAGCATGGTTCGTATGTGGAATGGATTGCCAAAGAAAGTGGTAGATGCAGGGACAGCAACACTATTTAAAAGACAGTTGGATATGTACATGAATAGTAAAGGTTTAGAGGGATACAGGCCAAACTCAGACAAACGGGGCTAGTTTAGTTTGGGAAACATAGTAGGTATGGAAGAATTGGACCAAAGGGCCTGTTTCTGTGCTTTATGACTCTACAACTCTAACTGTAGCATGTCCTCAAAAGCCCTTTGATGCAGGCTATCAGTCTGGCTGATTTGCCTGCCTTCAGTCCTGTTAATTGGCAAATACTTTTTCCCCCATGATAGAGACTTTCACCCTATTAGCGTATTGCTTATCTGTTATCTTTGGGATGTTTTTAATGTCCTCCACTGCAAAGACTATTGTAAGATATCAATTTAAATTATCTGCCATTTCCCTGTTCTCCTTTACCAATTTTCCAGCTGCATCCTCCAAGGATCCCACATTCATTTTAGCAACTCACTTTTTATCTACCCGTAGAAGCTCTTGATGTTTTTTTTTAATATTTCCTGCCAAATCATTTTCATTATCAATTTTGTCCTTCTTTATTAGCTTCATAGACATTACTGCTCGTTCCTAATATAAATCCCGATCCTCTGGTCTACAACTGGTTTTCACCACTTTGTCTGCCTTAGTTTTTGATTGGATATTCTCCTTGACCTCCTTTGCTAACATTAGTGGATAATTCCCTTCAAGTCCTTCTTTTTTACTGGAATTAACTTTTGAATATTTTATGAAATATTTACCTAAGTGCCTTCCACAGCTTATCCACTGAGTTTCCCCACAGCTCACTTTAGATAATTCTTTCTTCAGACCTCTGTAATTGCTCTCATTTGCGTTCAGGACAGTGGTTTAAAATCCCAGTGGCTCTCCCTCAAACTGAATTTGAAATTCTACTGTGTCATGATCGCTAGCCTATGAGATCTCTTATTAATCCTATCTCATTAAACATTTCTAGAAGTAAAATAGCCTGTTCCTGGGGAGACAACACAGTGTGGAGCTGGAGAAACACAGCAGGTCAGGCAGTATCAGAGGAGCAGGAAAAGTTGACATTTCAGGTCGGTACCCTTCTTCAGAAATGGGAGAGGGGGAAGGGAGCTGGGAAGTAAATAGAGAGAGGAGATGGTGAGGCTGGGGAAGGTAGGTTGGGTGATAGGTGAGTGCAGGTAGGGAGTGGTAGAAATTGGTCAATGGGATGGGTGGGTTGGATAGGTGAGAGAGAAGATGGACAGGTTGTGTCAGGTCAAGGAGGGGGGGATGAGAGGGAGGGTTGGACATGGGATGTGGCCGGGAGGGGGGAGATTTTAAAACTGGTGAAATCCATGTTTAGGCTATCAGACCGTAGGCTCCCAAGGCGGAATATGAGGTGTTGCTCCTCCAGTGTGTGGGTGGTGTCATTGTGACATTGGAGGAGACCCAGGATGGACATGTCACCCAGGGAGTGGGAGGGGGAGTTAAAATGGTTGGAAACCAGAAGGTGTTATAGTTTGTCGCAAACAGAGCGCAGGTGTTCTACAAAGCGGTCTCCAAGTCTCTGTTTGGTCTCACTGATGTAGAGGATGCCACATTGGGAGTAGCGGATGCAATAGACCACATTGACGGATGTGCAGGTGAACCTCTGACTGATGTGGAAGGTTTGTTTGGTGTTTCCTTGGATGGTGGTGAGGGGAGTGGGAGGAGTAGGGGCAGGTGTAGCACTTCCTACGGTTGCAGGGAAAGGTGCCAGGCATGGTGGGGTTAGTGGGGTGTGTGGAGCGGACGAGGGTGTCGCGGCGTGAGCGGCACCGACAAAAGGCAGATAAGGGTGGCGAGGGAAATATTTCTTTGATTGTGGGGTCGGATTGTAGGAGGCGGAAGTGGCAGAGAATGATATGTTGGATATGGAGGTTAGTGGGGTGAAATGTGAGGACAAGGGGGATTCTGTCAAGGGGTGGGGTCATAATTGAGGGGGCAGTAGGAGGAGGTGTCAGAGAGTTGGTGCCTGGCTTCCACATTGTAGAGATCAATGCGCCATACATCTATTGTGGACCCACTTAACCATGGTTTGTTGGTGAGGTTAGGGTTGGAGTGGAGGGAATGGAGGGCTGCACGTTTATTAGGGGAGAAGTTGGAGTGAGTGAGAGGGGTGGAGAGATTGAGGTGATTGATGTTGCACAGCAGTTGGAGATGAAGAGGTCGAGGGAGGGTAGGAGGTCTTGGGGTGGTGTCCAGGAGGAGGGGGTGTGTTGGAGGCTGGGGAGGTTTTGCAATGTACTGCTCTAAGAAACAATCACTGATGCACTTTACAAACTTATCTTTCATGTTACTCTTGTCCATCTGATTTGTTTAGTCAATGTGCAGATTAAAATGATCAATGACAATTGTAGCATCTTTCTTACTGATTTATAAAAGAAATCGAGAGAAAGAGAAGACAGACCTAATGATGGAACTGTTCTCCAGGAAGATTTTACAAGTGTTCTTTGTTAAAAAGGTCACAGCTACAGTGTGTGTGTGTGTGAATGTGTGTGTGTGAGAGTGTGTGTGTGTGTGTATCTGCGTCCGTGTGTGTGTGTATCTGTTTTGTTTGTTTGTGTGTGTGTGCGTGTGTGAGCGTGTGCTTGTGTATATCTGTGCGTGTGTGTGCGCATGTGTGTATCTGTGTGCATTTGCATGTGCACGTATCCATGTGTGTCCGTGTGTGCGTGTCTGTGTGTATGTGTATGTATATCCGTGTCCGTGTGTGTGTATCTGTTTTGTTTGTTTGTGTGTGTGTGCGAGCGTGTGCTTGTGTATATCTGTGCATGTGTTTGTGTGCGTGTGTGTATCTGTGTGCATTTGCATGTGCATGTATCCATGTGTGTGTGTGTGTGTGTGTGTGTGTGTGTGTGTGTGTGTCCGTCCAACTGAAAATTGCCTTCAGCTTTCAGTAGGTGTCCTTAAATGCCTTTATATTGCAGACTTATTCAAGTCTGGTTCCATGCCTATGTCCAGTTTTAAACCTTAGTGCTTTGACTAGCTCATCAAACTTAAAAATACTCAGCAATTCCTCTCACGTCCTGCGCCCTCAGAGTTTCTTGGAAATAAATCAGATTTTCTAGTTCATAGTACATTCAACTGTATAAAATATTAATTGCATCAATACAATGATACTTCTCTCATTCGAGCAGCAACAGAGAATTTCAGTCTCACCATTAAAAATATGTTCCTTCAAAAACAGACCTCCTCTTTAAAAATAGACAAGCAGGTGTTGTTACATTGCTAATTAGCATGCAGGCTACACGCCTTGAAATTAGTTTTTATCAAATGTTCTGTCCAAATAATTTTAATGTGCTTGCATGTAATTCCAACTCAGTTAACACAACTTACTAGACAAAGATCTTTTGGACACCTGTTTGTATGTCATGATGTTTTTTTTTAATAATTTGTTCCAGGGATTTGAGCATTGCTGGTACGACCGGTAATTATTGTTCATCCCTATTTACCACCAGGGAGATAGATGGCAAGCTGCCTTTCTGAACTAATGCAGTCTGTGGGGTACAGGTACACCCAGATTAATGTTTTGATCCAGTGGCAGTGAAGGAACAGAGATTAACTTTCAAACTAGCACGGTAAGTGACTTAGAGGCAAAATGTTCAGGTAGCATTGCCATGTCCCCAGTCCTTCTTCGAGTGGTAGAGCTGCAATGAAGAGAAAGAAAGACAGAAGTATATAAAAAGAAAACAGACTCATGCCTTTCGTGCTATTAATACACACTCTCCATTTCCTTCTCCCTCATCTGCTTCTCCAGTCTCCCCTTAACTGTACCTATATCACTCATTCAACTATATCTTGTTGCAATGAGTTCAAGTTTCTTCTGAATTCCCTTCTGGATTTTTGATGACGATTGTGTGTTGAGGACCTCTGATCACAAATTAATTAGCCTTATATTGATGATATTTCTGTACAAATTCTTTCTGTATCCACCCTACAAAAATGTTCATTATTTTAAAGACCTCCATTAGGTCACCTCTCAATCTTCTTTTCTCAAGAGAACAGAGGTCCAATCTGTCAATTCTTTTATAAGTTCTACATTCAATATTTCTGATATTATTTTTGGATCTGACGATCTCTTGGTGGCTTGATTGATACTCTCTAAGTATCCCTAATCTTAAAAAGCCAAGACTGGGTGGTTTACAATGTTATTAATGCCCAGATAAACTCTATTTGGGGTGGCATGGTGGCTCAGTGGTTAGCACTGCAGCCTCACAGCACCAGGGACCCAGGTTCAATTCCAGCCTCAGGTGACTGTCTGTGCAGAGTTTGCACGTTCTCCTCGTGTCTGCGTGGGTTTGCTCCGGTTTCCTCCCACAGTCCAAAGATGTGCAGGCTAGGTGGATTGGCCATGCTAAATTGCCCATAGTGTTCAGGGGTGTGTGGGTTATAGGGGGATGGGTCTGGGTGGGATGCTCCAAGGGTCAGTGTGGACTTGTTGGGCCAAAGGGCCTGTTTCCACACTGTAGGCATTCTATGATTCTATCTGGGTTTCAGCTACTGGCGCATTTTCTGAATTTTTTTTTCTGTTCAACTCTTCCTTTGTCCATTCTTCCATCTACACATTGATGAAATCCTCCATTCATTTTTTAACCTTATCCACCTTTTTAACGTTGATTCATTAACATCCTTCAAATCATATCCCATTGTGCTTGCAGTCCCCTTGTGTCTCTATGCAATGACCCTTTATTTCCTTCTTGCTTCCTATATGCCGTTTGATGGGGGAAACAAAATTTTGTTTTAATTTATTGAAAACAGTTTCCTCACATTTCTTTTCACAAGTTAATCCACAGCCAACGGGATGTTGCCTTTGTTCTCTTCGTACTTTGTTCCTGGTTGGTGAAGGCTCTTGGTCTTACCAGCTCATCTAATCTCCAATAATGACAAATATTTTCTCCAACGCTAAAGGCGTCTCCAAAATGCTTGATTGCTTCTTGGCATAGGAAACGTTGTTTGCCCCTGATAAATTCTCACCTTTCTACTATAGCATAAGTCCTCCTGATACTAAAGTAGAACTCCCAAATCCACAAAGACTCTTGTAATCCTTCCCAAAATGTGCAGATGCAGGCTTGCCATATGAAATGTTGCTTACTCCCTACTTACCTCCAGTGGTTAGCACTGCTGCCTCACAGTGCCAGGGCACTGGGTTCGATTCTACCATTGGGTGACTGTCTGTGTGGAGTTTGTGCGTTCTCCCCGTGTCTGCGAGAGTTTCCTCCAGGTGCTCCGGTTTCCTCCCTCAGTCCAAAGATGTGCAGATTAGGTGGGTTGGCCATGCTAAATTGCCCATAGTGTTCAGGGATGTGTGGGTTAGGTGGATTAGCTCAAGGCTGATGTGGAGTTATAGGGATAGGGTGGGTCTGGGTAGGATGGTTTTCAGAGGGTCTGTGTAGACTCGATGGGCCAAATGGGCCGTTTCCACACTGTAGGGATTCTTTTATTTCTTGGGCCTCCATCTTTCTAGGTGATGTTCAGTGACGGAGCCTCAATATATTGCTACAGTGCATCTTGAACAGCTGGGATAGGTAGGGGAGAGGGCAACATGCATGCTCTTCAAAGGAATTCAGCCACAGAATACAATCAGATCAGTGATGATGTGATGGGATGGACAGAGTGTTGGAGATGCCTGCGATAGGGTTAAGGTTCTGGGTTATGGGGACGCTACCTATGCTGTAAGGTTTAAATTTCAAGATTCAGTTTTCCTTGTCCTCTGTGACATGTAGCACTCTTAGAGAACCGAGTTGACATGTTGGGTGGTCACAGGTATTCACACCTTCCTAACAAGGAGTCTCCCCTAAAGGACCAGGTGGCCATGTGTTAAGTTTCAAGATGGAAGCCACCCATCCCCTCAACCTGATTCCTTCCATTCCACCCTGGAGACCTCCTGAGGGTTTCTCAGTCAGCCTTGCCTATGTGTGAAAGGCAGTTTCTGTTTTCCATGCTGTCAACATTTTGTACCATGAGAAGAGCCAGAACGAGAAGGTGGTGGGATCCATCTCTCTGGCTTTCTGCAGGTACAGGCTGTCATCGACTGCACATGTGTGGTGATCTGAAGAAAACCAGATGAATAGTTTGTGCAGTCTTGATGGGTCAAATGGTGCACTGTGGAGTTTCTATGATTCTCGGTTAAACTCTCTCTCTTCATTGCATCCTTCTTTCTTGTCTGTCCCTGCAGTATGTTTGCTCACTATTTGAATTTACCTGCCTTGTTCTTTGAACTCTGCATACTCTACCCTATGTGCTCCCTCTCCTTGTAGCTTACATCGACAACGAAAATTCATCTATTTCTCCAAGACCTTAAAATTGTGCATTAGTGTTCATCTTATCACTTATCATTCCTCTAGAGTCTCCGCTGTTGTGTAATTCAGAGAATTTAGAAGCGTTGGAAATGAAGAAGAACAGAATTGTTTTGCCTTGAAACTGTTCTGCACAATGGGAACAATTTATTGAAGTAACTTAGCCATTATTCAAGCAGAACATAGACTGTCACCCACATTGGTTGTGCCTATAGCATCAAAGCCTAGTTCTCTTGCTGCAACATCATCATGAAAATGTATGAAATGAGACAGAGAGAGAGAGAGAAAGTGTGTGTGTGTGCGTGTGTGTGCGTGCACGTGTGCACGAGAGAGAGAATTGGTGTAATTTTATGAGAATGTATGGGAGAGTGTGTGTGTTTGAGACAATGTGCACATCTGTGTGTGAGACAGAGTGTGCGTGTAAGAGAGTGTATATGTGAGAGAGTGTATGTATGTGTTCGAGAGAGTGTATGTGTGTGTGCGAGAGAGTGTATGTGTGTGTGCAAGAGAGTGTATGTGTGTGTGTGAGAGAATGTATGTGTGTGTATGAGAGAGTGTATGGGTGTGTGTGAGAGAGTGT
>NC_063347.1:11451001-11466669 GCF_021869965.1 Rhincodon typus
GTGTATGTGTGTGTATGAGAGAGTGTATGGGTGTGTGTGAGAGAGTGAGTGTGCGTGCGAGAGAGTGTATGTGTGTGTGTGAGAGAGTGTATTGTGCGTGCAAGAGTGTGTATGTGTGTGTGAGAGAGTGTATGTGTGTGTGTGAGAGAGTGAGTGTGTGTGTGTGA
Organism: Rhincodon typus; assembly: GCF_021869965.1. Lineage (NCBI taxonomy): Eukaryota > Metazoa > Chordata > Chondrichthyes > Orectolobiformes > Rhincodontidae > Rhincodon > Rhincodon typus. The sequence continues at coordinate 11,451,169 of NC_063347.1, forward strand.
GAGAGTGAGTGTGCATGTGAGAGAGTGTATGTGTGTGTGCGAGAGAGTGTATTGTGCGTGCAAGAGTGTGTGTGTGTGTGAGAGAGTGTGTGTGTGTAAGAAGTGTATGTGTGTGTGTGAGAGAGTGAGTGTGTGTGCGAGAGTGTGTATGAAAATTATGAATTTGTGTATGAATTATGAAAATGTACTGCAAAATGCAATTGTAATAAGTGAGCAGACACACAGTCCCATTTTAAGGTGTGATATTAATAGGAATTGTAGGAATTAAGAAATGTAAAAGTGAACACAGCAAACAGTTGATAGACAAACCACACAGGCTTCTCTACATGATTTGTAGCTCAGAACTTGTAAACAAAAGTACCCTTAATATCCGAGACAAGAACAAGCAGTCCTCAATTGCGCTGCAACTTTTGGTACATAGCTGCTGGTCTCGTTCTCCCTGGTGACCCATGTCATTCTTTTGTTCCTAATTACATGGTCTTCCAGGCTGAAAGTGCAATTAACAGTGAGATAGCAAAAAGCAATTAATGAAGTCTGTCCATTATAGACAGATAAATCAGAAGTTAGTGAGCTGTCTTGTGAAAGTAAAAAAAAATTCAACTAGCTTGGCTATCCCTATTACTTTACTTAATTTAATGGGAAACAGTGTTCGTAATGATTCTTATCACAAATAGATCCGTATGCCAGTGCACAGTTAGTGTAGTCTGCTCAGAGAATGGATCGACACACAAGAATTTACATGATGTTTTCCATTTATAGATATTAACAAAACTGCACTTTCTTAAAACATTCAATATTTAACTAAAATAAATAACTGTGAATGCTGGAAATCTGAAATGCATGAAAACAGAAAGTGCTGTAGCAACTCAGCAGGTCTGGCAGCATCTGTGGAGAGAGAAAGCAGAGTTAATGTTTCGTACCCAGTACTTCTTCAAAACTGCATTTCGTTTTTGCTGTTTTTATCCTTTCCAAGATACTGATCCAAAGTTTTGGTGTGGCTCAGTTAGTAGCAGACTTCCATCTGAGTCAGAAAGTTGAGTTCAAACCCCCAAAGAGTTGAGCAGAAGGATCCAGACTGACATTCACAGCATCACTGAGGGAGTGCTGTACCATTGGAGCTGATGTAACATCAAAGTACCATCTGCCCTTTTCGGTGAATGAAAAAGATCCTGTGACACTGTTTCAAAGACCAAGAGAGTTCTCCCTGGTGGCTCGACCTATTGCTCGAAAAAACAAAATGTAGGGTGTTTATCACATTGCCATTTGTGGGCACTGGCTAGGTACAAATTAATTGCTGTTTTCTACAGTACAACAGTAACTATAGTCCAACTGGTCTTCATTAACTGCAAAGTGGTCATGAAAGGTGCTATAGAAATGCAGATCTTTTATGAACATAACCCTGATTTTGGCACAAACTGCCCTACCTCAGTGGCCATGTAATATGTATGTTATATATTTTAATAATGCACATCGTTAATAAAAATTATGCAGATGATACATTCACACTCATACACACACATATACGCATGCTTTCTCTCGCATACGTGTACACTCGCGCACACACGCACACTCTTGTGCACTCACACACACACTCTCATGCATACACACGCACAGTGTCACAAACACACACACAAACAAACACATACATTGGCTTTATCACGCACATTCTCTCTCTCACACACACGCACACACACACTTTCTCTCTCTCTGTCATACACACATACAACTGTCACAAGAGAACATCTTTTCCTTACACATCATGTCAGTAGGATCTAGCAGGTACTGCCTGAGAGTCTGGTAGAGGCAGATTGAGACAAGGTTTTCAAAAGAGAACCAGATAAGCATTTGAATTGAAAAGATATTGTAGTGCCACAGGGAATAGGTAGTGGCATGAGACCAGTTGTATTGTTCATGCAGAGAGATCATATAAGTCATGATGGGCTGAATGACCTCCTTCTGTACCTTAACCATTCCATAGTTCAATGATCCTAAATAGATCATTTTTGATCAATCAGCATTTGTAAAGTAAAAGCATAATTAGGTACATTTCTCAATAGTTTAATTTAGTTGTCAACATTTCAAGCAGCCTGGCTGATCAAAACTGGACCTCAGTTAGGATAAAGAAACATAATTGTTCTTTTGGTTAGACAGGGATCCTATTTTCAGTTTACTTCTTTAAATTAAAAATTAACCATTAATTAGTAAGTTAGGAGAGTGCAAAATTTCAGTTCGTGTGCAATGTTGAGTCTGAACTTTTTCCTGAGTTGCAATTTTTGTGTTTTACTTTATGCCAAAAGGTAGCTTCCATAAGCAGATGCAATCTCCAGTGTACCCCAGTACGTGCCGGTATATGTTAACATGTTAACAATGAGATGTGATTCTGTGATCAGACAGCTCCTACTGAACAGTCTTGAATGTACCAATAATTACAAGAATAATTAAAGTTAGCTTATCAGTCAGGCTTGCACTGTGGCTCATGGTATTTGCCAGAAGCTACAAATATTCACATGTAAGGCACAGTTCTCTATAGGCAAGAGGAATTTGTCTAGCCATTGTGCCTTTTCAATTAAACAAAAGCTGAGTTGTTGCATGTGCATTTTCCATGGCAATGCCTCAACCAATCTGAGTCCAACTAATCAATACTCTGTTTTTTTCATACAATATAAATTGTTGTTCCCTTTGAAATTTTGTATTTTCATGTTTGTCCTGATGAATGCAAGACAAAAAGCCTCAAAAGCCTGGATTTTGTTTTAATGATATTCAATGCAAAATCATGCACAGAAAGCAAAATAAGGACAGGAATAGAAAAGAAAGGAATGAAAAGAGAGAGACAAAGGTGACAAGAAAAGACAAACAATATAGTTTACATATTTGTAAAATCTCCAAAAATTAAATAAACTTCATACCAGCCTTAATTGTAGTACTTTTTTCTTCTTCTTTATTCATTCACGGGTTGAGGGCGTCACTGGCCAGGCAGCATTTATTGCCCACCCCCTAATTACCCAGAGGGCAGTTCAGAGTCAAGCACGTTGCTGTGGGTCTGGAGTCACATCTAGACCAGACCAGGCAAGGATGGCAGTTTCCTTCCCTAAAGGACATTAGTGAACCAAATGGATTTTTCCCAACAATTGACAGTCATCATTAGACTTTTAATTCCAGATATTTATCGAATTCAACTTCCACCATCTGCCATGGCGGGATTCAAACCCAGGTCCCCAAAACATTATCTGGGTTTCTGGATTAATAGTCCAGCAATAATATCACTAGGCCATTGCCACCCCTCTGTGAATAGATGTTTGGTAGTAAAGAACTTAAACATTGCAAAAAGGAAATCAGACACTGAAGGTTTTTGTCTTACACTTATCAGAACTAGGGCACAAGAAACAGAATTGAAGAAAAGAGACCCCCTTCTTTTGCAGACTGACAAAAGGATGCTGATGGGATTTTCAATGTGACTCCACGCGGCATTTTCTTCGGCATTGTGATGGGTCTGGCTTGAGATTCCACTTAGGGTGGGGTGGTCAAGTCCTTGAGCCCAGAGCCATGAAATGGCCTAAGTAGATTTGTCTTGAATAGTTTTTTAAAATGTATTTTTCCTTTATTATTTTGTCATGTTATTATGCTATTCTGAATGTTTTATCTCTTTATTTTTCTAATTTATTATATTTATTATTAAATAATTCTGTACTTTTCTGCATTTTCTAATCTTTTTCCTAAGAATTTTTGCTCAAGAACCTGTACCTAGGTGTCTTTGTACCTAAGATGGTGCTGTAAGTGGCGAATTGTAAACATTTCACCGTACTCAAAGCAAATTTTAATCCTAAATATTTGACATTGCCAGCTTATTTACCAACATACCACTCCAAGAAGTCATTGACTTCTGCACTATGTTACCATATCATGATAATCTACATGGTCATCTATCTCTGAATCTGTGTTCATCAAATTTTGCAACTTGTGAAGCTGAGTTCAGTTTTAATGACACCATGTATGCACAAGTAGATGGAATTGTCATGGGATTACTTTTGGGCCAGCCCGTCTCACTAACATCCTTGTCGGTTAGCATGAGAAGTACATCTTTGCTGGAAAGACCACTAACCTCTTAATTCTCGCATGCTTCCCATTTGTATTGGGAAACAATACAAGATCATTAGCTAGCTCACAGCATGAAACACTTGAACCTGCTAGAAGCTACACATATAAATACACAAGGCTGTGTTTTATTTAGGAAAGAAATTTGTTCATACGTTGCACCTTTTTCAAAAAGTAGAGATCATGGAGACAGCCAAATTCTATTGCATTCCAGTGACAACGCCCTGGTCGAGCTGTTTGATTTCAGAATTAAGATTGACAGTTAACTGTTCTCGTTGCATCTCCATGGTCCAACCAATCAGCACCTTATTCTCAATCTGTGTAACATAGTGTTTTGTTTATCAAGTCTGATTTTTGTGACCTAATTCTGATGACTCCAAGATGAAATGCTTTAATTTCTAGTCGCCTTTTAGCAATGTCGAATTGGAATATTTAAAGAGTAGGTACAGAGAGTAATAAAACTTGTGGAGGAGCAGGATCAAAAATAAGACAGCAACATCTTGTTATCAGCATTTAACTGTGTACATCTGGCCACTAAAGTTGCTGTCCATTTTAGTCCATAATAATATAAAGTGCTGTAGCCTCCCTAAAAATAACTCCACCAAGGCCAGTATCCTGCCATTTACGCATGCATAGTACAGGACACTGACCCAGCTAATGCAGATACAGCTCCTAGAGTGAACAGAACCCCTGACACTCCTGTTTATATCTGTCAGCCAGGGCTCCCTGATTGGACCACGTTAACAGCCCCAATCAAGGAACTCATATTCAATGAGATCCACCTGGCTCACTTTGTTCTAATCACTTCACTCCCTATTATCTCTATCATAGAATTAAAACTATAAATGAAGAAAAATCACAAAGCATATCATTTTGAACTTTAGAGCAACTATCGTTCAGAAGTATGTCTGTTTATGCAGTAGCAGCTATGGTAGATTCTTCACCCAATCAATCTATTCAGAGATATTATTGCACACCTCTGCCAGAGATAGATCTTGAACATAGGTCTCCTAGCTTAGAGGCAGGGACACTACCATTGCTCCACAAGATCCTGCCACGGCAAATAATGGAAATACCTTTATGTAATCAATTCATACGTGAATATATCAATTTATCCAATTACCTGTGGTGGAAAAGGAGCAGATGTATTTACTGTTCAAGAATGACCCTAAAGGAATACATACAAATGTTCACAACCCTCTTTCTGAAAGCTATCAGTGAATACCTGTGACCCTTCCATCAACTGTACAATGTTCAATGCCTTGAGAAATTCACCATAGGAGAATCCAAAAATCTTTAAGACTTCTCAATAGGATTTTGAAACAAACAAGGTATTTTTAAAAAAAGGTATAATCTAGTCTTTTCATTCTTAAATGAGATGTTGATGTCACTGGAAAGGCCAATGTTTGCTGCCCATTCTTCATGAACTGATTGACTATCTAGGCCAGTTAACAGTCAACCACATTGCTCTGGGCCTGCAGTCCTGACCTGGTAAAGACAGCAGATTTCCTTTCCCCAAACTGCATTTCTGAGCCAGAAGGATGCTTACACAGTTGCAATTAGACTAGCTTTTAATTCTAGGCTTTGTGTTGAATTCAAATGTTGCCATCTGCCAGAGTGGGATTCAAACCCATATCGCCTGAACAACAGCCTAGGTCTCTAGATTACTAGGCCAGTAACATTACCACTATATTATCATCTCCCTTATGTTTCCCCCCACTTTGCTTCCTGTAAAGGCAAAGAATCCAATGTCCCTCGAACAGACAATAGCCAAAAGCAAGTAGACATAACAAGAAATCAAATGTATTCATCTCATAAGCGCCAAAATAATGCTCCAAAAGCGACTGCACACAAGTTGTCAATGAATTAAGTTTATCAACGTGCTTCCATCTCTACCTCATAATTCAATATTTGACTGTGTGACATTTTATTCATTTATAAAATACTTTTGTTGCATCCTTCTAAATCCTTTCACCTATGTCCACCCTGTTGTAAATGTTGAGCTGATGATTTAATTAACCTATTCCTGGCTTTATGTTCTGATTTAGGCCCCAAAACCCATAGAACTTAGTTCTGGTTCTGAAATATGGTCTGATTTTTATATTTACTTCTCAAAACATAACACCTACGTAAGTGTGCATTTGCTTTGAGGTATTCTGTTTCTTTATATTCAGCTTACTCTGAAAAATTAAGCATGTATGATGGTTCAATAACAAAAATAAATCATATTCCATGCGGAAAACATTAAATTCTGTTGTGAACAAAATGTTTCAAGTAGTGCTGTGCCAAAAGTTGCAACATGATTCCTTGTGCATCAATTGGTCAGACTTATGTGTTACATAAATGTTGTATCAATGCTTCTTCTTTAATTCTGTCATAATGCCCCTCTCCCTTCCCAATTTCTTTTCTAAAGAAAATACAGATCTCAAGTATCTCCAAGTTAACTTCTGAAACATACCTGAGGAACAGAGATGTATTACTAGTAGCCTTAGTGAATCTTGAGGTTTTTTTTGGCACTGGATTGTAAATTTGCACACAGCTGTCAAATTATCTCAGAATCTGTCAGAATGGCAAGTGCAGTAAAGGGCTAAGGCCCATTTGTGCAGATGGCATATTTTTCTGCTGAATGGATTGAGGCAATTTTAAAACTAGCATAGGGCAAAGATTTACTTTCAATCCAACTAAGGGTGCCCTAGGGTCCCAAAAAAAATAAACAAGGTTATTCATCTTCATGGGCTACAAGACTGCATTCAAAAATAAAGAAGTATGATTCCATATAAACTCCTGAGAGTTTGAGCAGTTGTTCTTGGCCCACCGGAGCCATATTGTGGTATTAAATGGGAGAACATCAAGTACCTTTCCACTTAGGCTTGCATGCCTGCCTTTCTCTCAAGGCATGAGTCATTTCCATGTCTTTTTCAAAAACAGCATGTAGCCGTACAATGCTCCCTCTACTGACTCAATGCAAGAAACTAAAGCTATTCTTATTTATACTAGTTTGAAGCTGCTTTTTCTAGTGTTCTGAAAGGACTTACAAATCAAATTTTATTTGTGTGTATATCTGTAAATCTTCCTCCCACAGATATTGCATGCATGTGTTGTCTGTTTGGCAGAATGTTTTTTTGTTTGCATTGCTACTTTCTATATTGTGTATTATGCTTAGAATTGGATATTGACTAACATGAAAGGGAATGAAATCCTTTCGCTTCACCACTGTCTGTCTTTATTAAAGATTCTGAATTATTAACCACCGAAGACCTGCTGCATAACCTGCTGCATATCCATTGAATTGGATTGTCAATATGACTGCCTTCTCGCATTTATTACAATGTAAGGTGTGTGACCTAGCTGTGTTTTTTAATATCATCAATTTTGGATTTTTGAATTAGTGGTATATGGGTTTACTGTGTGTATGAAGTGGTGTAATAATTAACTTGTAGGCATTTCAGTAGCCATGGTGATTTCTTTATTAAAATCAAGCAAGATATAGTTCAGGAGGGCTAATGCGAATTTTATTTCATCTTGGGAGGCTTTTACAATCGACCAAAGTAAACAGTTCTGTATTAGGTTTTCCGTTAAGAAGGTTAGGTATTGAATATTTTTCCTTCTGATTAAGGGAGGATGCCCGTCACTTGGGAAAAAAAAAGCATTTTAGTTTCAGTTTGGGGCAGTTTTCAGAAATTTTGGTTGAAGCTGAACATGTAAAGCAATTGGTCCTGAGAAAAGGAGGTATTTTAGGACTGTTAAGAAATTGGTCAGCTCAACTCAAGGAGTTTAATTTAAAAATTCCAGACTAGGAATGTTTGGCTAAAACTCTGAGGTGTTATTTGAAGCTGAGAAAGATTAAGCTGAGTGATATGACAAATTAAGAAAGAGGCTATCAGATTCTCATAGCTGGTGAATTGAAGCCTTAGCTAAATCATCCCTGAGTGTGATTGAGAAGGGAAACTTTGTGGTATTTAACGACTGTAATAGAATTCTGGTAGGAATAATGGAATTGTATTTTTGCTGTGTGTTTCAACATCCTTAAATGTGTATTAGCTTGGTTTGTTGTATTGTTTCTTAATTTCTTTTTCACAATAAACTTCAGTTTTATTAATAAACTCAAATGTGTATCATTGCATGTTTAGATTTCAGTAAGAAACCAAAACCAAACAAATGAGATCTATCAAGCCAGATTTCAATCTGGGATCTGACTTGTTGAGTAATAACATCAGCTGGGATCATAACATTTGTCCATATTCAGAGTTGTTTGAGGTATTGAACAAACAAAATGAAGTGATCATATTCAAGGCGCAGAACTAGATTAACTCTTAAAGCTCGGCTAACGGTAGACATTGGAACATTCAGTTGGTTATGGCAGCCTTAATGAAAGTGGAAATGGGATATCTTGATCATATTTCCCACGTCACAGCTCATCTGGCTTGGGCAACATGACCGAGGTATTTGGGTTCCACTTCCATAATAATGCCAGTCTCCATCCCTAACTCACACCACAATGAAACATTCAGCTACACTTTCATCAGTGTCAGCTTGGTTCAATAGTAGAGCATACTTTCTCCAAGTCAGAACAGAATGGATGGAGGCCCAATGCAGGACTGAATGTATTTTGACCTCTCAGTGCAATTTTGCTGTACTCTTATACGTGTCATCTTTCAGATAAGGCTTTTATTCCAACAGAAGGATGTGAAATATCCCCTTGCATCATTTCCAATGAAGATGTGGGAGTTCATCTAATTTGCTGAGCCAATATTGGCAACAGAGAATAAGTGGTCATTTAGTTTATATTGCTAATTATGCTTCATGTTGGAAAATTAGCTGCTATACAACTGCTTAGAAAGCAATAATGCCTGCCAAAAGCAATTAAATGGCTGCAATATGTGCATAAGAACATCCTGAGGATATGACAAGCTTCTGTACAAATAAATTCAATTTTCATGCCTTAAAGGCTTGACGTAGTTACACTTTACCCAAACACGTTTAGATTTCTATCACCTACACACTCTTCAATTTACCCAGCATCCTTATTCTTGTTGTGGTCCACCGCTCCCCAGACTTTTAAAAGAAACTTGTAGTTTTAGTTTTGGACGTTTTGAAGAAGTATTGGCTGAATTTGGAAGTGTAAAACAGTCAACCCTGAGAAAAGAAAGTTGTTTCAGGCTGTTGGGTCACCTCAATGTGAGGAATTTAATTTAGAAATTCCAGACTAGAAATGTTTGGTGAAAACTCAAGGGGATTTTAAGCTGAGAAATTTTAAGCTCAGTTACGTGCCAAATCAATCAAAATCCTGGTTTATAAATTCACAACCTTCTTCCATTCTGTCTCTGTAAACTCCTGTAACCAGTCATTTTCTTGGATTGGATAATTTTTAATACCTCCTGGGTGTATGAGCAGCATCAGCCCGTCAGGTGGGTGTTTACTGCCTATGTCTAATTTCGCTTGGGAAGATGTGGAAAACTCTTGTCTTAAATTTGGGTGTTCTGTGAAAATTGTTTCTGAAGAAGGGTCCAGACCCAAAACATCAGCCTTCCTGCTCCTCTGATGCTGCCTGGCCTGCTGTGTTCATCCAGCTCTACACTTTGTTATCTGTGAAAATTGTACTTGTTTTGTATCAGGTTTGAAACAAGCCAATAGCTAGTTGGGCCATTTAAGTGGACAGTTAAGAGTCAAACAGATTACTTGGAGGCTGGATTCTCAGATAGACCAGACATAGTAAGGGGAGTAGACTCCTTTCCCCAAAGCAATGTTATTGCACCAGATTCATTTTTATGACAATCGAAGTCCAGCTGTCCATGGTCACCATTACCGATAGTTTTATTTATTCTAGATTTGTTAATTAGTTAAATATAAATTCTCCCAGCCACCATGGTGGGATTTGAACTTGTATTTCCAGGTCATTATTCCAGCCCTCTGGACTACTAGAATAGAACCACAATGCTACTGTACTCTATAATCCTGCGCCCAAAATAATTATATCTGAAAATGGATAATTTTTTTAAAAATGTTAGAAAACATATCAGTCTATGTCTAGATTAAGAATAAATTAAGTCTTTATTTATGACAGATTTCAAGTCAAGAAACAGTAATATAACCATAGCAACAAGAACATAGGATACTCTGGGACAACATCACTAATCACAATGTAGTGACAATCTCAAACCTGGGAATTCTGCCAAATCTAGGTTTTTTTTCATTTTTGTTTTCTTCTTGTTTGTCTTCTTTCTGTGGAGGATTCATCCAAAACGCAGATCAATTGTAGAACCTCACCTTGGCTCACTGCTAAGCAACAACTGAGGGTACAGCTCACTTTTATGTCCCAACCTTTACAATGAATTTAATTACATTTGTCAATCAACACCTTGCAATTTACACCAGCAAATATCAACTATCTTTGACAAAGCACATTCTTTCCACCGATGATATCTATCAATTCTTTGGAATCAGTCCATTCACACAGGCTCCTTTAATATATCAAATTTCAGCATTTAACATAGGTGTATTTCTGCATAATTTTCCTTCTCTTGACAAAATTCACTCCCTTAGCCACTTTCATACTTGATATCTACCAAATGATGTCAAAAAAATTACAGTTTATCATCATAGAATCCCTACAGTGTGGAAACAGGCCATTCAACCCAACAAGTCCACATCAACCCTCACAGCATCCCACCCAGACCCATCCCCCTATAAACCACCTAATCTACACATCTCTGAACACTACGGGCAACTTAGCATGGCCAATCCACCTAGCCTGCACATCTTTGGACTGTGGGAGGAAACCGGAGCACCTGGAGGAAACCCATGCAGACACTGGGAGAATGTGCAAACTCCACACGTTCGCCCGAGGGTGGAATCGATCCTGGGTCCCTGGCGCTGTGAGGCAGCAGTGCTAACCACTGAGCCACCATGCTGCCCGTTTAAGATTACATTATCATATTTCTCCAGTGCACTGTGTTTTGGACCTTAGACGTATGCAGAGATGACACACTCCAGCTACTATGTGTGTAATAGAAGTTGTATTAAATGTTTTAAAGTACCTGCTCTCTCATGTCCATAGCTGCTTGCTTCATGTAGTTTGTCTACGCAGCCACACTTAACCTTAATTAATCATACATGGTGAGCAGTCAGCAGTCAATAACTAAATGTTACAAGGTGCAAAGTAAATTTTTACTTTATTCCTTCAGACTAGCATTGATTACCCATCCCTAACTTCCCAGAGGGCAGTTAAATGTCAACCATACTGCTGTGGGTCTGGAGTCACATGTAGGTCAGATCAGGTAAGGACAGCAGTTTCCTTCCCTAAAGGGCTTTCCCAACAATGGGCATCATCAGTCTCCTAATTCTAGATATTTATTGAATTCAAATTCCACCGTCTGCCATATAGGATTTGAACCTAGTTCCTCAGCTCATTACCAGAGTCATTGGATTAATAGTCCCACTAGGGCCATTGCCTCCCAATACTTCCCCTGTCTGTAATGCCCTGAGTGAACTTGTGCTAGTTGGTTCTGGTTCTGAGGAAGGGTCACCGGACCCGAAACGTTAACAATGATTTTCTCTTCACAGATGCTACCAGACCTGCTGAACTTTTCCAGCAACTTCTGTTTTTGTTCCTTGTGCCAGTTGGAGTCCAGCCTCTTGAATGTTGTTGTGGCTACGTCCATTTGTGTGAGTATCGAGTATTCTGTCAGACCTCTGGCTTGAGCCTTGTAGACATGACAGAGCCTGGTTAATCTCCTGATCTCTCAGGCTGCCTGCTCTCAGTCTTGTTCAAGTTATTGATATGGCTGGTCCAGTTAAGCTTCTGATCAATGGTAATTACCAATTCTGGTAGACCATCAAATTTATTCTGGGATGGTGAACCGTTACCCAGATTATCTTTGTCAATTCAAAATAATTTTTGATTTATGCATGACAATGTCTTTGAAGAAAATAATTTGTTTTCCTGGTAAACTATCTTCCAGATAGCACTGTTTCATTGAGATTGTCTTTTTCCTGTTGCCTTGTCACAGAAATTAACCTGGATATGTTAACTAGTTCATTACTAATACCATACAAAGACATTTTAACTAATTTCTCGTCAGATGAAGCTCAAAGTTTTAGTTTAAACAGTCATGGCTATTAATTATTGTAGAAGATTCTGAGCTACCTACAAAATTTATCTGCGCTCTCATATCTTTCAGGATCGATTTTGGAGATGTAGTTAATCAGATGTCCATTAACCTACATGTAGCATTACATGCCATTCTTCATCACACAACGATTTCAGTGAAATAAAATATCCCATTCAAATTAAATTGTTTAGTTCAAATGACATGCATTACAATCTGCTGCGACACCTGTTGATAATGTTATTAAAATCTTTGCCAAGAGAGAATATAATTTTCACACAATCATCTGTACCATTGTTTTGAGGAATTAGTAACTGTGGATTTAGCTGGTAAGATGTTTGGGGTACAATTTTGTAACTTGATATCTGAAACTCTCATGGCGATATTCCCTCAAGCCACATTGTTCAAGGTGCAACGCACTCCAGCTATCTATAATTCGAAAAAGGTGAAGAACTCTTGTGACGTGTTTCCAATGCGATACCTGAATAGAGTGCATGAAGAACTTTTCACCAGAATAATTTTACAAGCAGCTGTGCAACACTGTGTCTTGAGGAGAATATCACCGGCTGTGAACTAATTACATTCTCATTTCCTTGCTGCAAGGAGCTACAATTTTAAGATTGTGAACTGCATCTCGTCAGGAAGAAAGTTCTTGCTTCTGTCGCCCAAGCTGTGAGACCTGCTGTCAGCTGATTGAGAAACAGAGACATTCAGATGATTAATTTGCCCATACGTTATGTACACCTTCCAGAATGCACCCTTTGTCACTGAAACTTAATAAAATTTGTCACTCGATTACCTTTTTGAAATTCCTTACAATCAAGGCAATCTCAAACTGAAGATGCTAGAATATGGACCAGTTTCCTACTCCTTAAAATCAGCATTGGCTACTGGAAATTACATTGGGAATCATCAATGATGATTCAAGGCAGTTTGTAGGGGAGTTGAAGCCATATGCAAAGCAATGAAACACACATATCATCTGGATTATTTTTCGCGCTTTCTCCTTTTTCAACATGAAGGACATTGCTTTCAAGGAATGGGGCACCTGGTACCAACCCCGTTAAGACTGGTCCTGCTCCAGTGGTAGTATGACCACATTACAGTCAGCAGGTCATACAAATTCAAGTCCTGATCTTCTGATACTTTGACGCAAAATCTGGGTTGAAGTATCATCACAATACTGAGAGTGTGCTGGACAATTGGAAGTCCTGTCTTTGGAATTAGACTTGGGTATGACGCCCTAACTATGCCTTCAGGTAATAGATCCTGTGGCACCATTTCAGGCAAAAGCGAGGGAGGTAACTCTAGGTTGACCGCCTATCTATTCTACGTTATCACAGTGACTGTGCTTCAAAACAATTACAGCAGTCAACTCAAATCAGGCAGAACCAAATTTATTGTCCAAGTATGGTTCAGAGAGATTGGACTTCATAGAAACCCTACAGTGTGGAAGAAGGCCACTCAGCCCATCAAGGTTTTAAAGGGATACAGGCCAAGTGGGACCAGATTAATTTAGGATATCTGGTCAGCATGGACAAGTTGTACAAAACAGTCTGTTTCCATGTTGTACAACTCTATGACTTTAAGTCCACACCAACCCTCCAAAGAGCATCACATGCAGACCCACAACCCTGACATCTCCCATGGCTAATCCACCTAACCTGCAATATCCATGGGCACTGCAGCATGGCCAATCCACCTAACCTGTACACGTTTGGACTGTGGGAGGCATCCCACGCAGACACAGGGAGAATTTGTAAACTCCATAGAGACAGTCGCCTGAGGATGAAATCAAACCGAGGGTCCCTGGCGCTGTAAGGCAGCGGCAGTAACCACTGAGCCATGATGCCACCTGTGATTTATAATCAATCAGCGTAGGCCCACCCCCAAACAGCCTACCCATACAGCTTGAAGGGTATGTCCAAGATCATCAGGGTTACTGCATACACTTCAAAACACCACATAGAAAGAATTGATTCATCCTGGAAATGGTGCATTACAGATTCACCAGAACATTACTAAAGGTCTAAGGTTTAGATTATGAGGAGAGACAACTTAAACTAGATTTGTATTCTTTGGAAGATAGAAGGTTAAGAAGTGACTTTTAAAATATTCTTGCTTAGGATGTGAACATCACTGACAAGAGCAGCGTACTGCCCATCCCTAATTCACTGATCAAATAGAGTGGTGAGCCATCCGTTCATTGACGGAGGCTTTTAAGATTTTGAAAGATACTGAAAGAATAGACGGAGGGAAACATTTTCTACTGATGGGAGCAGAGTCCGGATCAAGGAGAATTTTAAAATCAGAACCCCGGGCGATTCAGAAGATAACTTTATGAAGCAATTCTTCTCACAACTGTGGCAGAAGTTGGCACTCATTCCAACAAAAAGAAGTAAACGCTGGCTGAATGAATAATAATAAATCTGAAAGTGAGATATTTTTGCTTCATAAGTGTATAAAAGCCCAGGGAATAGGGTGGTAGTGCATAGCTGGAAATAAAGGTACTCATTAACTAGAATTGCAGTGGACGATAAAAAAGGTTAGAAGTGATGAAGGCCTACATCTGTTTTTATGCTTTTAAGGATGGGGCATTCCTGATCAACCCTGTCCAGCTTACCTCCTGAAAAATATAAAAGAGTAACTGGCCTAAGAAGGATTAATAGCCTGAACACTGCTTGTACCCTGTGGAAAACAAAATGCTTTTGTATCTTTTAATCTCCTACCTGATTAGGGCCTGGTGGCTTGTCTCATAGCAACTGGACAACTCATCCAGGAAAGTGCTTTAACTAGCCCTCTGTGCGTGGAATGACGATCCCAAATTTAAATAGCATGTATCTGAATTTGGGATAGAATCACTGGCTAACCAGAACACGTAGGCTAATCCGCCCTGTCTGAAGTTTTAGGCTAATCTATAATGCCATTTTATGTGACAAAAGAAACCTTGTGTGTAGAATGATAGAATAAGAGAAGGGAAGAATCAATAATTTGGTTTAATTTTTGGTGATGATTCATTGTCAAATACAGAGTTCCATTTTATAGGATGCAAAATTTCAGAATATTTTCACTTTAGTAAAAACACAATTTACAGAAATATTGAAATTGCTTTTTTTAACTCAACTAAATTTTGGGTTTCAGCACAACACGTCAAAGAATAATTGCTGGATCTTTGAGGGGAAGCTAGTGGAAGGGAAGGGAATGCGATTTCAGTAAAATTGAACCTCTCAACACATGAGATAACAAGGTGTAGAGCTGGATGAACACAGCAGGCCAAGCAGCATCATAGGAGCAGGAAGGC
>NC_063347.1:11481669-11546001 GCF_021869965.1 Rhincodon typus
CAGGCCAAGCAGCATCAGAGGAGCAGGAAAGCTGACGTTTCGGGTCTAGACTCCCCCACTTCTGAAGAAGGGTCTCGGCCCAAAACGTCAGCTTTCCTACTCCTCTGATGCTGCTTGGCCTGCTGTGTTCATCCAGCTCTACACTGTGTTATTTCAGATTCTCCAGCATCTGCAGTTCCCACTATCTCTGTAGAAACGAGGATTTGTTGCAGTGAACCATCCAAGCTACCAGTTCTCTTTTATTTGTACATGGGATGTTTGTAGTTGCTGGCCAGGCCAACGTTTATTGTCTATTCCTAAATGCCCTGGAGAAGGGGATGGTGAGCTGCCCTCTTGAACCTCTGCAGTCTGTGTGCTGTTTAAGAGCACCCTCAATAGTGTAAGCAAGGCAGTTACAGGATATTGATGCAGTAACAGTGCAGGAAAAATGAACAAGTTCCAAGTCAGGATGATATTTGGCTTGTAGGGGAAC
The DNA here is from genome assembly GCF_021869965.1 of Rhincodon typus. Classification (NCBI taxonomy): domain Eukaryota; kingdom Metazoa; phylum Chordata; class Chondrichthyes; order Orectolobiformes; family Rhincodontidae; genus Rhincodon; species Rhincodon typus. Next base: position 11,482,142 of record NC_063347.1, read on the forward strand.
TGGCAAGTAATGTTCCCATGGATCTGCTCCTTTTCTGTTCTCAGAGACAGATATTTGGAATGTGCTGTCGAAGAACCATAGTGAATTTCTGCAGTGTATGTTGCAGACAGTACACACTGCTGCCTTTATGTGTTATCGTTAAAAGGAGTGAATGTTGAAGATCACCCCAATCCAGCAGGCTGCTTGGTCCGGGATGATGTTGAGCTTCTTGGGTAATGCTGGAGCTGCATCAATCCAGACAAGTGGAGACTATTCTACCACACTCCTGACATATGCCTTAAGTTATTAGACAAGTACTGGGGAAACAGGAGACTGCAGAATTCCTAGCCTCTGGCCTGCTGCTGTGATCACAGTATTTATATGGCTGGTCCAATTCAGTTTCTGGTTGACAGTAGGCCTCAGGGCATTGACAATGGGGATTACATGAGAACTCCACCACCTGCAAGTTCCCCTCCAATCCATTCACCATCCCAATTTGTTCCTTCACTGTCGCTGGATCAAAATCCTGGAATTCCTTCCCTAAAGGGCATTGTAGTTCAACCTACAGCAGATGGACTACAGCAGTTCTACAATTTTCTCAAGGGCAACTAGGGCTGGGCAATAAATGCTGGGCCCAGCCAGCGACACCCACTTCCCATGAGTGAATTTTAAATAAAACAGCTATGGTAATGCCACTGAACATCAAGGGGGCGACAGTTTGATTGTCTCTTGTTGGAGATGGTCATTGTCTGGCATTTGTGTGGCACAAGCCTGGATGATATTGCAGACATGGACTGCTTCAATATCTGAGTCGTCATGAATGGTGCTGAACTTTGTGCAACCATCAAAGATCATCACCAAACCGGACCTAATGATGGTCATTGATGAAGCACCTGAAGTTTGTTGGGCCTGAAATATGCCACTTATGAACTCCTGCAGAGATGTCCTGGAGCTGAGATCACTGACCTCCAACAACCACAACCATTTTCCTTTGTGCCAGGTATGACTCCAACCAGCCTAAACTATTCCCCGATTCTCATTGATTCCAGTTTTGCTAGGGCTCCTTGATACCATAGGGCTAAATGTGGCTTTGATGTCAAGGGCTGTCACTCTAACCTCACCTCTGGAGTTAAGCTCTTTCATCCATATTTGAACTAAGGCTGTTATGAGGTTCGAGAGCTGAGTGGCCCTGGCGGAACCCAAATTGGGCGTCAATGAGCAGGTTATTCCTTTGCAAGTGCTGCTTGATATCACTGTGGATACCCCTTCCATTTTGGTACCTAGAGGTCCGTACAGCAATTATCATGAGAATTTTATTTGACACAGCATAGAAAGTGTAACATTTATTTTCGTCACTGGGGTTGGTGTAATAGAAGCATGAATCAAGAAATGGTATCATCCAGTCTCTCTCGTGTAGGAGAGATATGGTTAAACTTGAAAGGATGCAAAAAATATTTACAAGGATGTTGCCAGGGTCGGAGATTTTGAGGTATCGATAGAGGCTGAATAGGCTGGGGCTATTTACCTTGGAGCGTTGGAGGCTGAGGGGTGACCTTATAAAGGTTTATAAAATAGATATCATGGATACACAATTTTCCACAGTTACATCTGTAGTGATTATAAGGAGGTCAGCCAGGTGGACCCATAGAATAGGAGTTCCCTGATTGGGGCTGTTAACCTGGTCCAATCAGGGAGTCCTGGCTAATGGATATAAACAGGAGTGTCAGAGGTTCTGTTCACTCTGAGATGGTGGCTCTGAGGGAGCTGGACCAATGTCAAGGACTCTCTACGTGTAAATGAATGGTGACTTGGTGACGAGATACCAGCCTCTGTGGGGTTATTTGAACATCCATTTGATGGACAGTATCACAGCATTCCTTTGGCCACCATCTGCCTGAGTTATTGTTGAGCCCAATATGACACTTTGGAGATCAAAGGAAGAATCCTCTAATGAAGACTCATATTGGATTCAAAACATCAACTCTTTCCCTCTCCACTGCTGAGTTTCTCCACTGCTTTTGATTTTTCAGATTAGAGATTCTACGTAATGATGTATAGGACGAGAGATTTCAGAAGAGATTGGAGAAGGTGGGTTTTGTAGAGTGTTAGCTAAAGTCCTGAAGAAGGGTCATACCCGGAACGTTGACTGCTCCTTTCCTCCAGATGCTGCCTGGCCTGCTGTGTTCTTCCAGCCTCCTGTTTGTCTACCTGGATTCCAGCATCTGCACATTTTTTGTCTACGAATTTAGCTGCTGACTTTGTGTGCAACGAGTTATGCCTTAATGGTGTCAGATCATATCAAACTGGAACCTGAATAATTTAGAGTTCCAGAAGACATCCTCGTTTTCTTTAAACCATCCCTTGTACATAGTTAACTTTACTAAAGCCTTTTAGTGTTCACTCACCTGAGCTTAGTGTAAGGTTTTTTGCCTCCAAAGAGACATGATTAAGTGGAGAATATAGAGATGATCGGAATAATGCAAGGTTTTCTTTTTATTATTTGTTGAATGTGTGTATTGCTGGCTATGCCAGTCAGCATTTATTGCCCATCCCCAATTGCTCAGAGAACAGTTAAGCGTCAACCACGTGTAGACCATGACAGGATTTGAACCCATATTCTGAGATCATTAGCCTGAGGCTGTGGATTGCTTCTGATTGGAATGTACCATCTGAAAGGATGTTGGAAACAGATTCATTGGTAACATGGGAAGACACATTCCCTTGCTCTCTACCTTCAGTCAGTCTTACCAATTAGTTCCACCCTTTTGTGAAACTTACTTGTACCTACTAAAATAACTCTATATATACATCACTCCACTAAAACAGTTTCATCTGCAGGAGTACACATAATTGACAGGGAAAGGAAAAGCATGATGTGCCCATGTTGATTCCGGAGGGACTGAGACTCAATATAATCCAAACCTCCATTTAAGTCTCAGCCACTGGCAACTTCCAAGCGTCATGTAGCTGGAATTAGTTCACAAGAGATTCCTATGGGTTTCACTGAAAATCAACCGTGCCTACATGGAGGATAAGAGTCTCCGCAGAACCAGAGGCTGCTCTGTCATTGGAGAGATACAATTCACCATAAGTTTAACTTGTGTGTCACCACTCCTTAGACAATGCCACTACAGTGACCTTAACCAATACAGAAATTGACCCTACACTGTCAGAGATAATGTGGCATTGCAAACCAACTGTACCAGCTGACCCTCCACTCAGGGTAAGCTTCTTTTCGTTTTTGTCACTTCTAAAGTATAGTCCTTCATTTTCATTACAATGGACATTACCTGCCACCTGTAAGATCACGTTATCAGTCAATTATTAATTATCTCTTGCAATTTTGCAACCATTTTCAAAATCCCCTGTTTGAAACTAGATATTGTTACCTCAAGGCCAGATTAGTTTGGGACTTAACGTATGACAGAAGTGTTCCTGCTTGGATGGAGGTCATGTTAAAGGGACCCAGGGTGCAAATGCTAGTGATGCAGATGAGGCCATTTTTCCCTTGTTTGCGCGAAATTGCCATTTCTCTAATTCTCGACACGTCCCACTCTTCATTCCCACACCCAAACCCCACCCTAACAGGCCAAGGCCCCAAACAACACTGAAGTTACAGAAAGAGACAGAAAGCCTTGCATCCTTCTGCTTGCACATAAGCTCTAGCGTTTACCTGACTAACCTGTACGTGTTATACAACACCAACATGCACAAGGGAACCAAAGGTGGGCCAATTTGGAATGACCATCGGCAGGAACATAAAACATAAAAAAGACCATGCCATTCCAGTTTCCAATCTAAAATGATATCTTCTGATGAGTAATTAACTCTCCCCTCTCCTTCCCAAATTAAGCTTGACAAATGCAGTCACAGCCATGCTGTAATATGAAGACACTGTCATTTTATTAAGTTAAAATAGCTTGTGTGTCACTACTAAATGATGATTATTCAATCGTGCAGCATGTACAGAAATTTTTTCAAGCCATGTGATCAAACTTTTCTTCCCACACTAGTGGAAAAGCAGAATATTCAGTGAAACTGAAGACAGCGTTAAATACAATTTATATATTTCTGACTCACTGGCCCACTAATGACCCTGCAATTCTACAAAGACAGCTTACATGTAAAATTACTATTTTTTCTCCACAGCATTCAACTACCGCAGTGTTCTGGCACATTGAAGAGGCTGATTTTTCACTTGAATGTCACACATAGGGCACGGAACAATGCAAATGACAAGGTTCTGCAGCACCATATGCGTCTAATTCCAAATGACTCAACAGAAGCCCAAAAAAAACACAAATACACATGCCTCCAGGAAATATTTTACATGGGTAGGATGAATCAGTCTCTACACAGTCTATAGACAGTAGTTGGAACTTGCTGATCTAAGCCACAATGCTGGCTTTAAAATATAGCTCTGATATCGGTTGCAGAATTGCTACAGGAACACAGGAGGCCATTCATCCCACAATATCTGTCCTGGCTCTCCAAATGAGCATCTCACTCATTCTACTTTCTTTCCCATAACCTTGCACATTGTTCCTTTTCAAAACAAAAATCTAATTCCCTTTTGAGAGCCTCAATCGTTCCTGCTTCCACCAGAGTCACAAACACTACATTCCAGACCCTATCCTCTTCTGTGTGAAAACTTTATCCTCATTTCATTTCTGCTGGTCCCAACATGGATTCCATTAGTGGGATGTGGGTACCAGTAGCAAGTCCAGCATTCATTGTCCATCCTCAATTGCCTTGAACTGAGTGATTTACTAGGTCATAAAGCAGTTATGAATCAACCACGTTATTGTGGATCTAGAGTCGTGTATAAGGGGAGGTGATGGCCGAGTGGTATTATCACTGGACTGTTAGTCAGAGACCCAGGTAACATTTCGGGGACCTAGGTTTGAAACCCACCATGGCAGATGGTGGAATTTGAATTCAATAAAAAATCTGGTATTAAGAGCCTAATGACGACCATTGTCGATTGCCAAGAAAAACCCATGGGGTTCACTCATGTCCTTCAGGGAAGGAAATCTGTCATCCTTACATGGTCTGGCCTACATGTGACTCCAGACCCACAGCAATGTCATTCACTCTTAACTACCCTCTGGGCAACTAGAGACGGGCAAGAAATGCCGACCCAGGCAGTGAAGTCCACATCCCGTGAATGAATAAAACAAAAACCAGACCAAGTAAAGACTGTTCATTCCCTTCCCTAAAGGGATGTTAATGAGCCAGATGGATTTTATTAAAATCAGGTAATAATCTCAAGGTGACTACCACTGAAGCCATCTTCCAATTCCTGGTTTATGGATTGAATTTAATTTCTTTATTGATTGAATTTAATTTCTATAAACTGCTGCACTGGGATTCGAAACAACATTGCCCAGCAGTAGCTTGACCTCTAGATGATTATTACTCTGCCATCTCCTATTGGATTGAGGACATTCCCATGGAATGGTTCCTGTGAAACTTAATCCACAAATGATTGATGATTTCTTTTGTTACTGAATTTCCAATATCAGAAGTCCCTTTCATAACCTTCCCCAGCTGAAGAGGAGAAGTATCCTCAGATACAGTTTGATACCTCATCAAAAATTTCTGTCTCATAGTCTGCAAGCCAAAGAATTTTCTTTCTGATTGCAAAGGCTCAAATATTTGTCTAGTAAGATACAGACAAATTGGGCTTTAATTCAAAGCTTGCTTTCTTATCCAAAAACTTTGGGTGTCAAAACCTTTACTATTCTTGATACAAAACACGCAGGGCACAAAGTAATGAAAGACAGAAAGATAGAATCTGACAAGTGCAGTAAAATTGTATTGTAACATTAAATGTTAACATTTTTCAAAATAAGGTCAAGTTGAAAAGCAAGGAGAAAGAACAAACTTTCATTTATGAAGCCCCTTGACATTCTTAGGATGGTCCTGTAGTCAATGAAGTAGTTTAGGGTATAATTGCCGTTCTTGCAATGGCAAATGTAACAGTCACTTCATACGTATCACAGAATCCCTACAGTGTGGAAACAGGCCCTTTGGCCCAACACGTCCACACGGACACTTAGAGCATCCCACCCAGACCCACCCTCCTCATCTACACTTCCCTGAACACTACGGGCAATTTAGCATGGCCAATCCACCTAAACCTGCACATCTTTGGACTGTGGGAGGAAACCCACGCAGACACGGGGAGAATGTGCAAACTCCACACAGACAGTCCCTGAGGGTGGAATTGAACCTGGGTCTCTGGCACTGTGAGGCAGCAGTGCTAACTACTGAGCCACCATACCACCGTGCCACCCTTTTAATTTGAATTCAAATTCCACCATCTGCAGTGGTGGGATTTGAACCCAGGTCCCTGGATTAATAGTCCAGTGATAATACCACTCAGCCATCCCCTCCCTAGTCTGAGATAGATTTTTTGTTGTTAAGCAAAGATATTAAGGGATATGGGCCAAAGGCAGGTCTATGGAGTTAGGCCACAGATCAGCCCTGATCTCATTGAATGGAGGAACAGGCTCGAGGGGCTGAATGGCCTACTCCTGTTCCTATGTTCCTGTGTCTCACAAATATCAATGAGTTGAATGACTAGATAATTGGTTCTGAGGGCAATAGTTGAGGAATAAATTTGAGCCTGGGAAAAACCTTGTGCTCTTCTTTAAAGAGTATCATAGTGTCGCACATGTCTGCCTCAACTACCTTAAAGATGGCAAGTTTCGTCACTGCGGCACTCAAGTGTCAGTCAAGACAATGTGCTCAAATATGAGAGACTGAGAGGTACACGTGCCACATAGTGGTCTTGAAAATTTTACATTTGTCCTGTATGAGTAAAGGTAGATTGGCTGTGATTGAAGCTTTTTGAACAGAAGGGCTTTCATAACGGAGGCTAACTGTGGCTGTACTCGACATGGACTGGAAGCAGTTATCCTGTCTGAATTTTCAGTTTTCTCTGTCCTTAGGGCAGGGACCTATAATGGCACCACAGCACAAAACTAAAGGCTGTCACTTCAATACCAGACTAAGGGAGCAATATACTGATCAGGGGTGCCATCTCTCAGATGAAATGAAATGGAATGCACGCTTGGATGTACTCAGTATTTCAAAGAACAGGGCTATTATTCCTGGTGTATTAGTCAATCAACATTGCAAAAACAAAACTCACATTATCTATTATCACATTGCTGTTTGTTGGAGTTGCCTGCATGCAAATTGGCCGCTGCATTTCCTACATTACAATACTGACTAGGCTTCAAAATGTATTTTGTTGGCTTTATTGGAATGTCCGTTGGACATGAAAAGCGTTTTATAAATGTAAGTCTTATTTCCTTTCCTTTTCTTTCCCAGCTGAGATCGACAAATAGAGATCAGACCCAGAATCAAGCTGGAAACGTTTAAGTTCCACAATAAGTTGTATTCACCAGGTGAGAGAAGGATACTATTTGTAAATGTGTTATTTTGCTCAATCCCTGATTGCTGGTACCTCAACGCCATCAGTAGCCAATAGGGTGGGTGGGTATGTGTTCTTTGTTCAGCTGTTGTTTACATCAAAAAGCAACCACCAGAAAGAACACAAAGCTTTGGGGAGATATCATTCAACAGCTTACACTGCCTTTGGGTAAGCAGTCTCTGCCTCGACATCTCATCACGGGATTGAGAGGGTCCACATCCTGCTCAATATGGGGCCACCATTGCAGCATGCATGGATAAAATATAGCTTGACATTTGTCTGTGGTCCCTTGATGGATTCTCTAATATCACATCCTTTAAGTTAATTGCAAATGCCTGTAACCGATGCTTTAAATGTCTATTTCTATCACACAGTCCACCAGGTGACAATTACACATGAAACCAGAAGCAGGAGAATTTGTGATGGTCCAACTTTTCCCAAGGACATTCCCATTGAGATGTCGCAGAAATCAATTTTCATCTAATTCAATTCTTTGTATACACCTCTTCTTTCAGGTAGAGCCTCTTCCTCATGGAATATTATTTTTTGTTCCCCACAACTTAAAACTGATCTCTAACTGAGTGATTTCTACAATGCTTTAATTCTAGCCAGGAGCATCCCTGTTTTCCAACATTGGTGATACATTATTTACCTCACTCCCAAGCACAGGAATACCCTTAATAAACTTCATCAATTCTCTATTACCCTTTCCTTCTTTCTCTTACTCCTTAAAACCTACATTGTTGATTAGAGTTTTGGCATAAAATTGTTCTGCAAGGCTCAGTGTCAAATTTCATAGAACCCCTACAGTGTGGAAACAGGCCATTCCGCCCAACAAGTCCAAACTGCCCCTCCAAAGAGCATCCCACCCAGACCCATCCCCCTACATTTTTCCCATGTTTAACTCAAACATCCCTGGGCACTATGGGCAATTTTAGCATGGCCAATCCACCTACCCTGCAACATCTTTGGACTGTGGGATGAAACTGGAACACCCAGAGGAAACCCACACAGACATGGGGAGAATTTGCAAACTCCACACAGACAGTCACCTGAGGGTGGAATTGAAACCTGGTCCCTAGCACTGTGAGGCAGCAGTGCTAACCACTGAGCCACCATTATTCATCTGATAACATTTTCCTGTATATTGTATATGTCTCAGAGGTATACAGGGATAAGTTAAGTTTCTAAATGTCCAAAAGGTTTGCTGATAAAAGTTTTAAAATATCTCTGCAACCACAAAATATTCACAACCCAGTTTCTATTAGGTTCTGTGGTCTATTTACTTTGCTAGGTCTGAACCCAGGCTTAGTCAATCAAGCACAGTGAGCATAGATCAGTTACCAGGCTCACATAATCAAGCATTGAATAGTTTTACCATTGGACTCTGCAAATTCTTTAGAATGCCTTTGGAAGCTTTACCATGTTAACAGCATTATATTAATGCAAGTTGCTTTAGCCTTGCAGCTTTATTTGTAGTGTTATGAACGGACAGTATTTGTTCCTTTTCCCATGCCCTTGGGCACTAGCTTTGTATGTAAGACTTGTTTGTTTTCCAATGAGTAACCGAATTAAATAATTCCAGTGGCAAGCTTTTTAAAAAAAGGTTATTATTAGACATTTTCTCTGGATTTTAAAGCACGACATTTTATTCACTTGTTTAAAATATATTCACATTCATAAAAGAATTAAATTCAGATGAAGATAAAAATTTGAGTGTAGCTTGTACCTAGCTCAGTTCCTTCATGGCAGGCCTGTGATTTCTTAGATGAAGGTGATGCTTTAAAGTTGAAATGAAGATCTGATACAGTGTGGAATTCTCAGTAAACTATGAGGATTTTTGCAGCCAAATGTCCAGGAGTTTGGTTCTTTAGTGTACTTGAAGTTGGAGCAGATTTATAAGAACCATTCACCCTGGTAGGATTGTGTACTTTCAAGGCTTATTGTCTTGGTTGCTTTGATGACTTGCAATAGGTTTGACTCCAATGGAACTGCCTGTCTGCAAATAGCATCTTTCTGATTCTAAAGCAGACTGCAAACATGGCTGTCTCATCATGTGACATTTAACAAGTTCAAAGTCCTTTTCCAACTAAGTTGGGTCATGGGGTTGATTATACAACTTGCTTCATGCCTTGAAATAGCCAGCATCTTTGTGTTTAAATGATGCATTTAATTTTATAAAACCCTTTTGGAATAGTTTCAGAAAAAGTATTGATTATCACCAATCCTGAATGTTTATTTTGTTCCCTTTAGAGACAGAGGAGTGGTTTAAATCCACATTAAAAAGTCAACTGACCCTTGGATAGCCACCTTTTAAAGACTTTGGTATTCAATTTTAAAAGCAAAAAAACATTGTTTGAACTTCATAATGTGCTAAGAGTCGGCAGCCTTGAGGTGCAGTGAGTAATGTCCCTGCCTCTGAACAGGGAGGTCTGCGTACAAGTCATATTCCAGGACTTGATGGTTAGGGATGTGGATCAGATTGGTGTCAGCAGCTCAGGGTTCAATCCCTGTAATGGCTGGGATGGGTCCAGGACCTACCTCTTTGCCCCAGCATTGGGCATCAGATCTGGCCTCAGGCAGCAACATGAACAAAAATAGCATGCTCTTAGCCTTCTAATGCTCCATTAAATCACCACCAGTTGTCTCTCTCTAATGAGAGAGCAGGCCTCTCATCTGGTAAGACTTTGGCGACAGAATACCGATACCACTGTTCAGGTTTTCTCCCTTTAAGTCTCCAACATTATACTTTTCCAGCCGAAAAAAAATTATGTTTAACTTTCTAATTCCTCTGCCTGTCAATTTTATTCTCAATATTCTTGCAGGGTGGGTTGAATGATTGTGCCTGACATTGTGTGGGACAAGTTGAAATTCTATACTAAAGCACGCTGGGTTAATGATTGTACATCCACTGTTACTTCATTTACAGATTGGCACTGCAGAAAAAATAGACACAAAAGAACCTTAATGCAAGATCATTTTTTTTTTGCAGAGTCTGATTAAAGGAGGCGCTGGTAATGAGGTCCCCTGCAGAGGTTTCCTGTGACATGTGTGTCAGCAGCACCAAAAGGAAACATCTGTGTCGAGAAGCAAACGAGGACAGGGGGATGGAACTAACAGTGGAAAAGAAAAATATTAAAGCAAAACACTGCAGCTGCTGGTGATCTGAAATGAAATAAGTGCTGCAGAAACTCAGCATGTCTGGCAGCATCTGTGGGAGATGAACAGAGTTAACATTTCAAATCCAGTTTGACCTTTTTTCCAAAATAGAATCATTTTGGAGTCACAGAAGAAACTATACTTTGTGTTGGAATAAAGTGTAAAAGTTAAAGTTGTAGTAGTTTTACCAGACCATAGGGCTGCTTTCTCATTAGAAAGACAACTGGTGGTGGTTTAACCTGAGGGTCACCACGTAGAAGCATAGAAGATAAGAACAGGAGGAGGCCGTTCGGCCCTTCGAGCCTGCATGCTTTTCTTCATGATCATGGCTGATCGTCAAACTCAAAAGCCTAATCCTGCTTTCTTCCCATAACCTTTGATCCCATTTGCCCCGAGTGCTATATCTAGTTGTCTCTTGAATACATTCAATGTTTTGGCATCAACTACTTCCTGTGGAAATGAATTCCACAGGCTCACCACTCTTTGGGTGAAGAAATGTCCCCTCCTCTCTGTCCTAATTGTCTACCCCGAATCCTCATACTGTGACCCCTGGTTCTAGATACACCCACCATCAGGAACATCCTCCCTATATCTACCCTGCCCAGTCTGTTGGAATTTTATAAGTCTCTATGAAAACCCCCTCATTCGTCTGAACTCTAGTGAAAACAATCCCAATCTAGTCAATCTCTCCTCATACATCAGACCCGTCTTCCCAGGAATCAGTCTGGTAAACCTTTGCTGCACTCCCTTGGGAGCAAGATCAAGAACATCTCAGGCAAAGGGGAAAGATTGAAAAGGAGAGTCCTTCATGGTAACCTCAGCTGGTGTGGGAATTGAACACACTCTGTTGGCATCACTCTACAGTACAAACCAACCACTTGGGCTAAAAGATCCCTTAATATAGTGTAAGCACCTTGCAAACAATATCATTGTATCTGACAATAGTTTGTATATTCTTACAACTAGGTGTGGAAGGTGAATTAGCTCCACTCTTTTGAACCCACCCCCTCAGTACTCGTCAAGAGTAAGTAGCAAATGACGAGATTTGAAAGAAAGAGGAATTTTATTACCTAATAGTCTCAAGAAAAACTATAAACTGCAGTGGAAAGTGAAGATACAAATACAGGTATAAAGTTTAAAGAGAGTATAATGTCTAGTACAATAGGTGGATCAAGAATATGCAGTATGAAAAACTCTTAGAGTTCTTGAGATGAACCTGAGGCCATGGCCAAGTGGTTTAATGTCCTGTGTTCTCAGCAACAGTGAAACTTACAGAACCCTTGAGTGGAAATTGGCAGGGGTTCAGATGGCTCGATGCTCCTCCCCCAGCAGGCAAGTTGCCAGTCAGATGCAAATTACCTGATTGAAAGAGGACAGACAATTTGAATGAAGACTAAGACGGGTGGGTGTGTTAGCCGTAGCTGTTGGTGTGCCCATCACCAGTGAAACCATGCCTACAGCCCAAATGGTGCCATGGAAAGGGTTTCCCCTTCATTCTGAGGATCCAACCTGCTTGGCCCTTCTGAACCTATCATTGAAATTTGCCTCCAAGGCAGCCTCGATGTTGAATCCCCAAGTTTCAGCAGCACACACCCTTGCCTGGTGCAAATGCCACAGCTGAAGACCTGGCATCCATGTTCCTGGGCAGACATGGTCTGGCCTGGTGTCCTTCATTGGACGTTGAGCACAGAGGAGTCCCGTTTGGAGGCTGACTCCAGGAAAATAACTCCCTCAGCCTGGCTCCTAGTAAGTTCAGGCTCAGAAACCCCATTTGGTCCCAACATCATGGAGCTGAACCCCATGGGGAAACCCTGCGCTAAACATCTGAGCACGGCCAAAGTTCATGCAAATTGATGTTTGATCAATGATATTTAATCAATTTTACCATTCCTCACACTGAGCCAAATTACAAATAAAATTTGTAGCAAAATCTTCTATGCAAGATTTGTGGCCAAAAGCAACAGTCACACATTATATTTATGTAAAGCCACCATGAAAATTAGGGAATAAATTGGATACTGAGGCATTGAGCAAGGTGTTAGAATGAGTGCCCAAAAACTCACGTAATAAAAGGATACATTTTAATGTAGTGCACTAAAGAAGTTCAATTTGGTTGACACTCGGTTTATGAAAAATACGTTTCACAAAACCATAAGACAGAAGAAGGCCATTCGGCCCACTCCACCATTCAAAGAGATCATGGCTGGTCTGATAATCTTCAACTGCACTTTCCTGCCTTTTCCCCTTAACCCTTGACTCCCTTACTGGTTAAAGATTACTATCTCAGCCTCGAGTATACTTAAAAACCCAGCCTCGACAGTGGGGACCATGCAGAAGTTTTGGAGATATGCTTGGGCCCTCGCTCAATGAGGATGAACTCTATTTAAGTACTTTCTTTCATTCTTATCGTACCTCAAAATGCTGCCGGATTGTGGTGACAGAACACTTTTCACTGTATCTCCCCAGATATATGTGGCAATAAATAAATAAATAAATAGATAGGTAGACAGACACATCAATACATTCCCATTCATCTCTGTCCTAACAGAGTGACCACTTACCCTGGGATTAAGCCCTCTGCTCCTACGCTCTCCCACAACCTCTCTGCATCTACCCTGTCAAGCCCCTACCAATCCTGTTACAAAAGGGTCTCCTCTCATTCTTCTAAAGTCCGAGTACAGACTCACACCTCTCTACATCAAAAATCTTTCTATACCTGGGATGTGCCTAATGTACTTTCTCTGGACTCTCTCCAATGTCATTATATCTTTCTGAAACATGAAGTCAGCTGAATCGTTTATGATCCTGGGTCACTGTCTTTTATGCCTATGGCACCTTCCTATTACATGCTGCCAATACTTGGTGGGGCACCTTCTTATTACATGATGCCAATACTTGGTGGGTCACCTTCCTATTACATGATGCCAATACTTGTTGTCCATGTGCCAGGAAAATGGAAGCTGTTTGGTCTGATTTCCTTGTACTTAGAAACTCAACAGCAAAGTATTGGGAACCATCATAAAATACATAAAACTGCTTCTCAATTCAATACAAATGTCACAGGTTCACTCGGTTATCACATAAATGTTATATTGGTTCAGGCGCTGAGAGTGAGTTAAAATCAACTTTAAACAATACAGTGTGAGTGAGCTTTTCTCTGTATCCATTCTGTGCTAATGCTTGGCATGGGTATTACAAAACCGTGTATTCATTGGGCTTAAATCATTTCCTTCCTCACATCTGGATTTGAATTTGACCAAAAATGTTGGAGAGTTGAGATCACTCACCTTAAAGCAACAGCTCCTCATGAAAATAAATGTTATTAAAGGCAATGGGAAGATTTTATTGTAAATATTGTGCGAGCGGCGGCCCTAAGATTCTAGTCACTAAAATAAAGAACAGTCACAACATTACGCCCTTTTTCACAGATGACGTTCCTGGAATTTGAATCATGGGCCCTATTGAATCTTTAAGAAAGAAAACTCAAAGCAAGGCTACCACAGTTATCCCAAAGTGATGTACAAGAATTGAATAATGCTGACAAAAGGATTTCGCTGAGTGCATTATTTCTACTATAAAATAAAGTATCCGTTGTCCTCACCCTATGCTCTAAAATGAAATCTCATTTACATTTTTGCATAACTATACAGAATGAAAAAGCAAGACATTTTCCTTGCCCAATTTACACTCCTCAAGAGAAACATTTAACAAGCAGGATGTGCAAACAACAGCAGTTATAATTTAACATGGCCTTGAACATACTGTGCAGTTGAAAAGGCTTGCATTCAATGCAATGTGCTTTAGTTGACTCAGATGGGCTTTTATTCAGCAACCCCTTTGATTTACCAGAGTACACAGATTAAAAATTTTAAACAATGCTCACAAACATTGCTGAGTCAGAACAGGTTAGGTTTCTCCCCATAGAAATTCTAAAAGTACTTAGAGATGACATGTACAATTGGTAAAACCTGGTTTTGGAAAGGCCATCACACACAGTTGACCTTCTCCTTAAGATTTACCTTCATCTCTGAACAAACGAAACATATGACCATAAGAAATAGGAGCAGGAGTAGGCCAGCTGACCCATTGTGCCTGTTCCACTACTCAATTAGATCATGGCTGACCTTTTCGTGGACTCAGCTCTAGTTACCCACCTGCTCACTATAACCCTTAATTCCTTTACTATTCAAAAATCTATCTAGTTTTGCCTTAAACACATTCAATGACAACTGCTTCACAGGGCAGGGAATTCCACAGATTCACAAATCTTTGGGTGAAGAAGTGCCTCCTCAACTCAGTCCTGAATCTGCTCCCCCTTGTTTTGAGCCTATGCCCCCTTGTTCTAGTTTCACCAGCCAGTGGAAACAACCTCCCTGCTTTTATCTTATCTATTCCCTTCATAATTTTATACATTTCTACAACATTCCCCCTTGTTCTTCTATATTCCAATGAGCATAGTCCCAAACTATGCAATCTCTCCTCATATGGCAACCCTCTCAATTCCAGAATAAACTTAGTGAACCTCCTCTGCACCCTCTCCAGTGCCAATACATCCTTTCTCAAGTAAGGAGACCAAAACTGTCCACAGTCCTCCAGGTGTGGCCACACCAGCTCCCTATATAGCTGTAACCTCCCTGCCTTTAAACTCAATCCCTCTTGCAATGAAGGACGATATTCCATTTGCCTTCTTAATTACCTGCTCGAAATATCTTGCAGCAGGATAGGGTTTTTACAACAAATTGAGACAAAATCCTCAGTAGCTGAAAATTCAGTATAGAAACATAGAAACATAGAAAACTGGTGCAGGATTAGGCCATTCTGCCCTTCAAGCCTGCACCACTATTCAATTTGATCATGGCTGATCATGCAATCTCAGTATCCCATTTCCGCTTTCCCCCTTGATCCCTTTACCCACAAGGTCCATGTCCAGCTCTCTCTTGAATATATCGAACAAACTGGCCCCAACAGCTTCCTGTGGGAAAAGAATTCCATAGGTTCACAACTCTCTGAGTGAAAAAGTTCTTCCTCATCTTAGTCCTGAATGGCTGACACCTTATTCTTAGTATGAGGGAGTGCTGCACTGTCTCAGGCACTGTCTTGTGTGTTGTAAGAAGTTAAAAGCTCATGCACTGATTGTTACAGTGTGTCATCAGTGACGTCAGATCGTATGCGATTGGAACCCAAGAGTGAAAGGCACTTATGGAGTCCTGCTAAAGTCTTCCACCGTTGAATAGTGTAAATATCTGTCAGTTTGCACTAGCATGGTTTCCATCTCTTTGCCATCACAAGCACATGGAGCTCAGTTGTAATAGTGACCATCATTCAGATAAGATGCTCAATCAAATTGCTGTCTGTACGGTTATTATTCATTCATAGCATGTGGATACCCTGACTTGTATACTGCACTCATTGTCCATTACCAATTACCCAGAAGGTAATTAAATGTCAACCACATTCCTATGAGTCTGGAGTCATATCTAGGCCAGACCATGTAAGGATGACAGGTTTCCTTCCCTGAAGGATGTTAGTAAACTAGGTGGGGCTTTTTTTACAACAATCATGAGGGTTTCTGCTGTTTTACAGGGCCTTGGTGAGGCCACACCTTGAGTATTGTGTGCAGTTCTGGTCTCCTATCTGAGGAAGGACATTCCTTCCCGCGAAGGTTCACCAGGCTGATCCTAGGGGTGGCAGGACTGACATATGAAGAAAGACTGGATCAACTAGGCTTGTACTCGCTGAAATTTATAAGAATGAGGCAGGATCTCACAGAAACATATAAAATCCTGATGGGACTAGACAGGCTAGATGCAGGAAGAATGATTCTGATGTTGGGGAAGTGCTGAACTAGAAGTCACAGTCTAAGAATAAGGGATAAGCCATTCAGGGCTGAGATAAGGAAGAATTTCTTCACTCAGAGAGTTGTGAATATATGGAATTCTCTCCCACAGAAAGCTACTGGGACCAGATCATTAGATATATTCAAGAGGGAGCTTGAGATGGCCCTTGCAGCTAAAGGGATCAAGGGGTATGGAGAGAAAACGGGAATGGGATACTGAGATTGCTTGATCTGCCATGATCGTATTGAATGGTGGTGTAGGCTTCAAGGGCCAAATGGCCTATTCCTGCACCTATTTACTATGTTTCTATGTCACACAGTTGACATTAGGCTAGCTTTCAAAGCAAAATTATTCTTCCAGGTTTTTCTTTATTGAATTCAAATTTTAACCAATTTCCCCAGAAGATTAGACTGGGGATTATAAACCCTGGAACATTACCACTCAGTCTTGCAGTGGGATGAGAAGGCAAACCCTATGGCACTCGTTATGGAGAACCAGTTCTCCTGGTATCAAATAATGCTGATCGCTTAACTGACATCAGCAAAAACAGATTATCTGGTCACTATCTCCCTCCTCTTTGTGAAACTTTGCTGCCCTATGCCTTTCTTCTCCAAAACAGTGATGACAGTGAAAAAAAACCAGAATGCTTTGGGATCTTCTGAGACTGCGAGAGATGCCATAAAAATGTAGAAGGGTCATATCAGACTCAAAACATTAATTCTGTTTCTCTCTCCACAGGTGCTGCCACACTTACTGAGTTTCTTCAGCATTCTCTGTTTTAATTACAGATGACCAGAATTTGCATTACTTCATACAAATGTAGGTTCTGTCTTACACTTTCTCATGATTGAAAATCATCCTGAATTTCGTAGACATCATGAAAGCGCACTTGCCCTCCCAAGTCAAGCCAAACACCATCCTGTATTGGAAATCAGAAAGTAATCAAGTACAAATCCACGACCCGATTAGTCACCTGTTTTCACTGCTTGCAATGTGGCCTCCTTGACAGATTGGGTGACCGCTATCTGGAAAACTTTCATCCTGTCCACAAACGTAATCTTGAGATTCCGGTGGTCAGTCATTTTAATTCTTCAAACTGATAAGTCTGTCCTCGATCTGTTGCAACCCCCATCCTAACTCCCCACCTACACTCACCATTACTGGCTCCATCCCTGCCTCCTTGGCCTGTCCGTCTCCTCTCCAACTATCTGCTCCTTTATCCACCTTTCATCCACCTCCCCCCTCTCTCTCTACTTATTTCAGTATGGCCTTCCCCTCCCCCATTTCTGAAGAAGTGTCCAGACCCAAAACGTCAGCCTTCCTGCCCCTCCGATGCTGCTGGCCTGCTGTGTTCAGCCAGCTTTACACCTCGTTATCTCCGATTCTCCAGCATTGGCAGTTGCTACTATCTCTGCTGTACTGTCTCAGTGAGGCTTGAAATATGCTTCAGAAACAGTCCCTCGCCTTCCAATGAGGTACTCTGCAGCCTTCTGACCAGATACAACATGGAGTTTGGATTGTAAACCATGCACCTCATTTTGTTTCCTTTTCTTTTCTTGCTTCAGGGTTTTTTTCAAAAAAAAACAAAAATTTCTGTCAACATCACCCCTGTTCTAGGAATGTCTGGGTGGAATGTTTCCCTCCCAGCAGTTGGTGAGAAAGGGTAATAATTGGGTGAGTTTGCCCTGGTGAAGTATTCACTCCCTTCTCACCATCTCGCCATTTAAGTCCTGGGTGAGAAGATCCATTTGGGATCAACAATTCCATCATTCATTGGCCACGTAAGCACCTCATTTTGCCACCACGCTGAATACTTGCCTTTCTCTGCAAGCGGAAAAAGTGACAGGTTTACACAAGATGGGGAGGAGAAACATGCAAGAGCAATATTGGCAGCGTGAGGTGGTGAAGATAGATGCCTCGGTTGCCATAGACGTGACTCCAGGATAATGTGTGGCCTCCCTGGGTCCAAGGTCCAGGACGTGACTGAATAGCTGAAGGACCTTTTACAATTGTCAAAGAAACTAGTGTTTCTAACTAATGTCCTTTAGGGAAGGAAATCCGTCATCCTTACTTGATCTGACCTAAATGTGACTTCAGCTCCAGACCCATGTAGCCGATTCTTAACTGCCCTGGGAAATGGCCCAGCAAGCTACTCAGTTTAAGGGCAATTAAGCATGGGCTACAAACACTGGCCAATTGTCAACGATGCCCATATCCATGGAAGAATACATTTCAAAAGTGGCTTCCCTGAGAAGATGATGAATGGCCTTCTTCTTGAGCTGAAGCAGCTTTGGTACAGTTTTGGCAAGGAAATCTTCCCCCCTGACTTGGTCTGGCATGTGATTCCAGAATTCACAGCAATGGCAATGTGGTTGACTTCCCGCTGGGCAATAAAAGTTGGCCAACGCCCTTATCCTGTGATGAAATTAGAAAAAAAAAAGGATTTGACAGGTCGAGCTGAATGCGTGGCTGAGGAGTTGGTACAGGAGGGAGCGCTGTGGATTCCTGGATCACTGGGTCCATTTCTGGGAAAGGTGGGACCTGTACTAATCCAATGGATTACACCTGAATCAAAATGGGATCAACATGATGGTGGAGGGGGTTTCCAACCCCCTTACTGAGGGTCTAAATTAATTGGCTGGGGATGGGTTAGGGAGGAAAGCTGCAATAGGAAGTGATATACAGACAAGTACAGAAGAAAAAACAATCAGTCTGGAAGGCAGAGTGTTTCAGTAATAGTCCCTTATCACACGTGAGAGCATGACAAGGCTAGATGGCATTTATTTTATTGAAAGGCACCTTGCAAGTAAAGCAGATGAGTTGAAGGTGTTGATTAACACATGGATATGACATCATTGCTATCATGAAGTCATTGTCGAGGAAGGGACAGGACTGGCAGCTTAATATAGTATTTCGGTCAGATGGGGAGCGGTGTGATATAAGGAAGATAGTGTTGCAATAATAATCAAGGAACTGATGAAGTGAGGCATCAATTCAGACTATGTGGGTAGAACTTAAAAACAGAAAAAAAGTGTGCTACAGACTCTCAAATGGTCAGGGAAAGTAGGGAAATTCAACATCTTTGATATTAACTGGGATAGACCAAGTGTGAATGGCTTAGAGAGGGTGGAATCTGAAAAGGCTGCACTTGCTGACACCGAGCTTTCACTGCTTTAAATTGCACAGGTGCAGATTTAGGTGAGGGAGGAACCACAGGGGTTGGGGGAGATCAGCACCTGTGAGCGGAGGGGAATATGTTCGGGACCCGGGGAGAGATCAGAGAGCCAAAGGTGGAGAGTTGGGGAAGGGAACCAGAGGGAGTGCAGAAGAGGAGACAGAGAGGGGGACAAGGCCTCCTGACTGCTGGGAGTGCACGGTGGTAGATGTGGTGCCAGTCAGGTGGGCTGCATTGTCCTGGATGGTGTCCAGCTTGTTCAGTTTTGTTGGGGCAGCACCTGTCTAGACAGTCAGAGGATATTCCATTATACTCCTGGCCTGTGCTTTGTAGATGGTGGACAAACTTTGGAAAGTCAGGAGGTGAGTTACTCGTCACAGAATTCCCAGCCTCTGACCTGCTCTTGCTGCAGCTTTTATATGGCTGGTACCATCCTCACCTCCAGGCTATAAGCCCTGGATTCAAGTCCCACCTCAGGGTGGCACAGAAGGAGTATCATAATGTGACCCACAATACCACAATTAATTAGATCAGTTTGTGAATCCTGTTGATGCGTCCATGGCCATTGGTAGGGATGAGAGAGTTTCCCAGTCAGTTTAAACTATGTGTTGCAGCGAATAGCCTCCCTATGTTAAAAGACTCCATGGAAGGGTTGGGAGGCCTGGGTTCAAGTCCCACATTTTCCAGAGGTGTGTAACAAAATTTCTGAACAGGATGATTAGAAAAATAGGTCAATAAATAAAAGATGCCATGAAAGGACCCTTTTGGAGATCAGTGGTAGTGTCCCTACCCCTGGACCAAGAGGCCTGGGTTCAAGTCCCACCTGTTCCAGAGGTGTGTAATAACAATTCTCTGAACAGGTTGATTAGGAAAAATAGTTTAAATTTTTAATAAATGACTTCACGGGCAGCTTTTGCAATAAGAAACTCTCATTGTCATTCCAAGGGGCTAAACACACTGTTTGTAATGACAATAAGAGAAGTCTTGGTTTGTTCTGCAGCAGTTTAAATCTTTCCATTATCTTAGGAACTCTTACTGTTCAGGCAGTATTGTGATGTGCTCCTGAAAAAGAGTCTCAAAAGTCCGCAGAAACTTATGGAAGAAGCCAAATGCTCTCGTTTCAGGAACTAAGTACTGAAATATCAAAGACCTTGCTGCAATGGACATTGCTGTTGTACAGAATCAAAAGGTACTGTGACATAAAGGCTTCCAACATGAGCTTGGGCTGGAACAGCAGATGGTTGAAGTTTCTGTCTCCCGTTATAGGACACCCTGCCATGGAATTACTCGCACAAAGGGACTGAATGTGATCTAGTATGCAGGCCAGCTGAGGAACCTAACAGAGATCAATGGCTTCCTTTGGCAGAAGCAGCTCCTGGCCACAGGGTGTCTACTGAAGATGATGACTGGGCAGGAAAGCACAGCATTCAGCAGCTGCTGAGAGATATGGCATGGTGTTATCACAAGTTACAGGAACATTTTTTCAATACATGCACAAAAGCGACTTTACCTACTGGGATTGCTAAGAATTCTTTAATATTTTGCATGAATTTGACGAATAGACTTGTAAAAGGGAAGATGATGTTGCAATATTGATCAAGGAGTCAATAAGGAGTGATGAAGTGAGGCCTTAAGTCAGACCATGTGGGTAGAACTGAAAAACGAAAAGGTGCAGTCACATTGTTTGGGATGTACTATAGATCCTCAAAGGGCCAGGGAAAGATAAAAGGACACACACATATTGAAGAACTATGTTGATACTGGGAATGCAGTTGGGACTTGTCAGAGATGCATTGATTTGCAGGTTTATTTCTGGAATTCACAAAAGTGTTTTTAATCATCAGTGGAAAGTGGTGCCATTGGTAAGGTCAGTATTTATTGCCCATCCACGAGTGCCCTTGACAAAGTGATGGCTGGGGGCAAGGGTGGCAATCTGCCTTCTAGCATGTGTCAGGGGTCAATTAAAAGTGAACAACATTATGGGGGGTATGGGGTCAAAGGAAGGCCAGACCAGGTAAGGATGGCAGATTTCCTTCCCTAAAAGATATATTGAAGAAACAGGATTGTTACAACAATGTGGTAATTTATTGGTCTTTACTACCGGGCTCAGATCTTTTACTCCAGATTTATTTAAGTAACTGAATTCAATTTACAAACTGTGCTGTGAGATTGTGATGTCGTTTTTTTCTGGATTAGTTAATAGTCCAGTAACGTAACAATTTGATTATTATATCTTCAACAGTGCGGAGATCAACTGTATTGTGTACGGCTCCGGTAAAATACTTTATAATGAGGGGCTCAGTGGATCTTTTGAAATAAAATCTGGTTCCAAGGCTGAGTCTTCAGAGAGTGTTCTTAAAATAAACAAAATCAATCGTTTCTCTTATCATCTTCTATCCATCATGAATTCTATTTTTGCTTTCCCGATGCTGTCATTACTTTTGTTATGCTACAGTCATTTTGCAGCGAGTCAGTGCTGCCTGAATATATATTTCAATATATTTAAGGCAGGTTTATCTGTTTTCTC
Source organism: Rhincodon typus (assembly GCF_021869965.1). Lineage (NCBI taxonomy): Eukaryota > Metazoa > Chordata > Chondrichthyes > Orectolobiformes > Rhincodontidae > Rhincodon > Rhincodon typus. The sequence goes on from NC_063347.1 coordinate 11,504,263, forward strand.
CCTCACCCTCCTCTTTCTAAAGGGACTCTCAGATCGACTTTACAATTCTTCTCATCCACCTGACATAAGAACATAAGAAAAGGAGCAGGGGTAGGCCATCTGGCCCCTCATGCCTGCTCCACCATTCAATAAGATCATGGATGACCTAAATATGAACTGACACGTTCCCACAAAAGGTAGGAGTAGCAATGTGTGATGATGGCCTAGTGGCTATGATGAGTAGCCTATTAATCCAAAGGCTGCCAAGTAAGAAAAGAGGCAAGGTACTGGCATAGATAGAAGATTGGCTGTCTGTCAGAAAACAGAGAGTGGGGATAAAAGGGTCTTTCTCAGGATGGCAGCTGGTGATTAGTGGTGTTCCACAAGGGTCAGTGTTGGGACCACAACATTTCACTTTATACATTAATGGTCTAGATGAAGGAACAGAGGCCATTCTGGCTAAGTTTGCAAAAAATACAAAGATAGGTGAAGGGATGGGTAGTATTGAGGAGGCAGGGAGCCTGCAGAAGGATTTAAACAGGCTAGGGGGGTGGGAAAAGCAGGGGCAGATGGAATACAATGTGGAAAGATGAGGAAGAATTTCTTCACTCAGAGAGTTGTGAACCTGTGGAATTCTCTCACAGGAAGCTGTTTGGTAGGAAGGATAGAGGCATAGACTATTTTCCAAATGGGGAGAAAATTCAGAAATCGGAAGTGCAAGGGGACTTGGGAGTCCTAGGTCCAAGATTCTCTTAAGGTAAACTTGCAGGTTGAGTCAGTGGTTAGGAAGGCAAATCCAATGTTGGCATTTATTTTGAGGGGACTAGAATATAAAAGCAGGGATGTACCACTGAGGCTTTATAAGGCTCTGGTCAGATCACATTTAGAGCAATTCAGGGCTCCATACCTCAGGAAGGATGTACTGTCCCTGGAGTAGGTCCAGAGGAGGTTCAAGAGAATGATCCTAGAAAAGAAAGGCTTAAAATTTGAGGTACATTTGAACACTCTGGGTCTGTGCTGGATGGAGTTTAGAAGGATGAGGGGGGATCTAATTGAAACTTATAGAATACTGAATGGCCTGGACAGATTGGATGTTGGAAAGATGCTTCCATTGGTAGGAGAGACTAGGACCCGAGGGCACAGCCTTCGAGTAAAGGGAAGACCTTTTAGAACAGAGATAAGGAGAAACTTCTTCAGCCAGAGAGTGGTGAATCTATGGAATTCACTGCCACAGAAGGCTGTGGAGGCCAGGTCATTGAGTACATTTAAGACTGAGATAGATAGGTTCTTGATTATGAAGGGGATCAAGGGTTACGGTGAGAAAGCAGGAGAATGGGGTTGAGGAACTTACCAGCCATGATTGAACGACGAAGCAGACTCCATGGGACAAATGGCCTAATTTATGCCCCTACATCTTATGGTCTTATTATCTAAGTTCAAATCCCATCATGGCAGAATTTAAATTTAATAGAATTGGAATTGGGAGTCTAATGATGATCATGAAACACTTTATTATTCATGCATGTGGGCGTCATTGGCTGGACCAGCATTTATTGCCAATCACTAATTATCCAGAGGGGCTGTAATGAGTCAACCACATTGTTGTGGGTCTGGAGTCATGTGTAGGCCAAACCAGGTAAGGCTGGTGGATTTCCTTCCATAAAGGGCATTGATGAACCAGATGGGTTTATTCCCTGACAATGGTTTCATTAGACTCTTAATTCCAGACCATTATTGAATTCAAATTCCACCATCTGCCATGGGTGAATTGAAAGGTGGGTCTGAGAGTCCTTTCAGAAAGCCCGTCTGGTTCACTATTGTCCATTAGGGAAGGAAAACTACGATCCTTACCCAGTCTGAAATACACATGAATCCAGGCCCACAGCAATATATGGTTGACTTCTACCTTCCTCTGAACAATAAATGCTGACCTAACGACGACTCCATCCTGTGAATGAATATGTAAAAAACAACTTGCCTTTTATCACCTTTCTCTTCACCATCAAGAGCCCCCAAAGCTTGTTCCAGGTGAAACAACGATTTACTCATACCTCTTTCTTTTTTTGTTTGATGGATTGCTGGCTCAGCAAACCCAAGCCTCCTGGTTCAGAGGTAGGGACACTACCTTTACAGCACAAGAGCCCTTGGGGCCTCCTTTACTTGGGAAGCTCAGGTGAAACAGTCATTTTGTGGAATGCCTCTGACCAACCAACATACTTACACCCAGATGTCCGATCACTGGGAATATTAATCCTTCATCCCATTCCCACCTTGACCTCTTTGTCCTCCATCTGTTCTCCTGATCTATCAGGGCTTTAAGGACATCGCCTTCTGAGTTAGCACCTTATAGTCGTCTAGATTCAATTTCAGCCATTCTAAATCATAACCACTGCTGCCAACGTTGTTTTACTTTTCCAGGCAGCAGATGCTGATCAGCAATTATATTATTCCATCTGAGTTACTGAACAATTATAATTACATTCCTCCAATCTTCCCATCCCCTTCCTCAATTAATAACTCTCAACATCAGTGCAATTTGCTTTTGACATTTTCAGCTCATCTGGGCACATCCTGTGTGTCTTTTCTTGTCCTGTTACCTCTCCCTTTTGCCTTGCAGCATCATCCCCTTAGGTATTTAATCCTTTCCGCCTTCTAACTTATCATGGACTTACCTTTTTGGTCTTTGCTATCTTTCTCACATTTCCCCACCTGTCTATTGCCTTAAGACGTTTCACAACTGGAAGCTTTCTCCGGCCCTGATAGAAGGTCATCGCCTTGAAAAGTTAGCTATTTCTGTCTCTGCAGATACTGCCTGACCTGGTGTGCATTTCTAGCGTTTGTGTTTTCATGAGCTAATTTTCCACTGAACACCAGCATGCAGACTGAATAATAGAACACAGAAACGACTGGCTTGGCTGTATAAATAACACCACCAAGCTCTAGATGCCTTAGAAAGATGAAGATTGCAAAACCACAATAGCACAACTTAATGAATGTTTATTATTTATTCATACTATTCCGAGAAATTTGGTTGAGCAGGAGCTCCATTGAAACCTCTTTTCCCTCAGCTCTCATTTCTATGTGACCCAACATCACTGATGATGCACTTGAACTATTAACATAACAGCTATTAACCCTTTGCACTGATTCAGAAATGGAAGGGGAATATTAGTTCAGTAGGAACAGTATGACAGTTCGGTTTAAGACTTTTGTTACAATATAAGAGGCTTTGCCTTATATATAAAACCAGAAATTATTTATGATCTGCAGGTTCTGTTTTGTTGCTATCTTGATGACCAAACCAGCAAAAATTAAAATATTCCCTCTCTAGGTTTGGTAAGCTTTTCTGCAAAGAGCTACATCATTCACCACATTAAGTTCATTTAGAACAGGTCTTACAAGAATTATGAGTAATTTTGAAAATGCATTGCGAATGTCTTCATCATTCTGAATCATGGAATACGTTGTAACTTTGGTGAGCCAATTAACACTTCCTTGGATCATTCAGAGTTCAGTCAAGGTACTAAATCTGCAACAGGAGCCGTTGATTCTGCACGTTATGAAGTACAAACGTGGCATGGTGGTATAATGTCTCCATCTCCTGCCTAGGAGACCTGGGCTCAAATGCTATGTACTCCAGAGGTGTTTAACGACATGCCTTGATTAAAAGGGGAGGCAATGGCCAAGTGGTTTTATTGCTGGACTGTTAATCCTGTTGTATGCCTCGCTCTGTTCAATCATCCTACAATCTGTATGTCCTCTTATGTTACGATCTGCCTGTACTGCATGCAAAACAAACTTTTCACTGTTCTTGGGTACACATGACAACAATAAATCAAATCAAATCAAATCCAGGTAAATGTCTTGGGGACACCACGGCAGATGGTGGAATTTAAATTTAATAAATATCTGGAATTAAGAGTCTAATGATGACCATGAATTGTTGGAGGAAAGCAGATCTGGGCCACTAATATCCTTTAGGGAAAGAAACTGCCATCCTTCCTTACCTGGTCTTGCCTACATGTGACTCTGGTCCATGCCTTATCCCTGAGACACTGCAATCCATGTGGTGTAGCTACAGACACATACAGTCACTTCTTACTTCCTAAAACAGTTTGAAATGACAGAATGACTTGTTTGGCTGAGGGTATGAAGTCACATGGAATTCCCAATCCATAATAAATTAGATTAAATTAAAAATCCCCTTATTCCACCCTTGCAATTTAGTTTGAAATCAGTTTCAGGCTTCACCTTTAATGGAAACTGATGATGGATCTGTCCAATTGGGATTAATCAATGGAAGCAAGGAAACTTGTAATATTGCCATTCCTTTGTCAATTGCTTTTCCTCCTCTTCTAAAATGTTCCTTTGGAGAATTGTACAAAAGCAGAAAGTCTAAAAAAGCCCGATATATATTTATTCACCAGCAACATTCACACATCCTGCCCCTCTTAGCCCCCTATAGACTGCCAGCAACATCTGGTTTAATCTCAATCAATAATAAATATGGCCTCAGTAAAAGTGAGTTCAAATCCCACCATAAAAACTGTGGGGAAACTGCAATTAACTAAGAACATAAGAACTAGAAGCAGGAGCAGGCAGTCTGGCCCTTCGAGCCTGCTCTGCCATTCAATAAGATCATGGCTGATCTTTTCGTGGGCTCAGATCCACTTACCCACGTTCTCACCGTATCCCTTAATTCCTTTATTGTTCAAAAAAAATCTACCTTTTTTTTAAGAACGTTTACTGAAATAGCGTCAACTACTTCAGTGGGCAAGGAATTCCATAGATTAACAACCCTCTGGGTGAAGAAATTCCTTCTCAATTCAGTCCTAAATCTGCTCCCTCTAATCTTGAGGCTATGCCCGCTTGTCCTAGCTTCACCTGCCAGTGGAAACATCCTCTCTACTTCTATCTTATCTATTCCCTTCATAATTTTATATGTTTCTATAAGATCCCCCCTCAATCTTCTGAATTCCAATGAATATAATCCCAATCTACTCAGTCTCTCCTCATAAGCCAACTCCCTCAACTCCGGAATCAACCTAGTGAACCTCCTTTGCACCCCCTCCAGTGCCAATACAACTAAATTTGAAATAAAATGCTACTCTCATTTAGAGTAATCATAAAACTGAGCACTGTGTGCAGTTTTGGTCTCCATACCTCAGTAAGGATATTACTGCCATTGAGACAATGAAAGAAAGTTCACCAGACTTGTTTTAAGGGTGGTGGAACTATCCCATGAAGGAAGATTGGGAAAATGATTTTGCAAAGTTTCAAGGAATGAGAGATGATCTCTTTCAAGCCCACTAAATACTTATAGGGACAGATAGGAAAGATGCAAGTAAGATGTTTCCCCTGCTCAGAGAGTGTAGATACAGGGAACTTAATTTCAAAATACTGGGATAGCTGCTTAGGACCAAGATGAAGAGAACTATTTTTACTCAGAGGTTTATGAAGTTTTGGAATTCCATACTCCATGGGCTGTGGAAACCCAGTCACTAAGCATATTTAAATTAGAGATGGTAGGAACTGCAGATGCTGGAGAATCTGAGATAACAAGGTGTAGAGCTGGACGAACACAGCAGGCCAAGCAGCATCTTTCCTGCTCCTCTGATGCTGCTTGGCCTGCTGTGTTCATCCAGCTCTACACCTAGTTATCTTAAATTAGAAATGAATAGGTTTCTAAGTACCAATGTTAGAAAGTGGGGGTTGTATGGGATTAAGGCCTGGACTGATCAGCCATGGTTGTATTAAATGGCAGAGCAGGGTTGATGAGTTGTATGGCCTACTCCTGTTCCTACATCCCTGTGAAATTGACATAAAACCCCATCTGATTCACCACTTCATTTCTTAGGAGGAAATTTGCCCTCAGGTCTGACTGACTTCCAGACCCAAAGCAATGTGGCAGTCTCCTAATTGCCTCCTGAAATGGATGAGCAAATTCCTCAGTTGCATATTGCTACTGGACAATAATGCCCTGAAAGTGTAGCACACACAACTGCAAAAGCTCAAGAAGGTAGCTCACCACTGCCTTCAAGGGGAAATATAACAATGGATAATAAATGCAAGCGGTACCTGCATCTCAAGAACAAATTATGAAAAGAATATTTTTCAAGTGTTCAGCTCTCAGTGCAGTCTCCAGGGCATCACCACAAGTACACCTAATTAATTTGTTAATGAATTTTCCTGGCAGGTTAGCACATTGATTATAAACAAATTTCAGAAGCTAAAACTGACTTTGCACAACATTGTACTAACCAGAAAGCAGAAAGTTAAAAGCCATGTGGTGCCCTGGCAGTGTCCCTATCTCTGGACCAGTACATTCATGATCAAGTCCCACTTGCTCTGGAGGTGTTTCATAACATGTAGAAACAGACTGATTATAAAACGAAATAGATCTGACTGCCTGTCAGCAAGATTTTAGGAAATTATTTATCATCTGTCTTCATACAAAAAAAAAACATTTTGGAGTAACAACTGATGCTCACTCAAATTTAGAATAATATTTTTAAATATTAGAATGATGGGATTTTACATTACAAAGCGTTTTTGAAAAAAAGCCAATCATTTCATCAGACCATACTTTCTGACCTGGAGCTAAGAAATCTATGAGCCTAGTCTAGCAAAGTTGCAGCAATTAACTCCCAACCTCAAGATGCTCCTTAAAATTGGAATTAGTAGCCATAAAAGGACAGGCCATCTGCATCGCAGCAGCTGAACAATATTTTACATGCTGCATGTTACAAAGCAGACCATTGTCCGACTCACTGTGAGAAACCCTACAGGAGGTTCAGTAATATTTTAAAAGGCAAGCTGTATATTGTACAACCAGCTGGAGTACATTCAGAGCTGTATTTTACTTTGGATTCAGGTGAGAGTTACAAGGTTTGCTCTTATATAATCTGACTCATGTCAAATAACCACGTCAACACGAGTCAGAATGGTACAATGCTGTTAGCTGCTATCAATAATGCTTTTATGCTGTCCCCTTCCCCCAGCTCAACCCCACATATAATCATTGTAGTAATCCACCTTCCCATTTAATTGAAGTTAGGACAACATACCTGACAAATAGTTGAGCAAATCTGTGGCAAAACAACAATCAAATGTACAAATAGCGCATTCATCATACCTTGGGATTGGTGCCGGTGGCACAATGCATTTACTATTTAAGGCAGAGATGAGGAGAAATATTTTCACCAGAAAATTGTGACTCCAGGACTTATTGGCCAAGAATAGTGCGTTCATAACACAGTCAAACATAATTAGCATCAACTTGTAAATCTTTCCAACATACACCAATGACAAGGAGTACGAGTGAGAGAAATTCCTGGTCACCTGTGTGATGGCAAGAATTTGAAGCTTCTACCATCACTATACACAGCTTCATCATGGTTTGTTCTTGTGGATTTTTCCATGTGACATGGGGTCACACCAATGATGGTTAAATTATTGACCTGGATGAGGAAACTAAATGCAATGTAAGACCATATGACGAAAAGATATATGTGCAGAATTAAGCCATTCTGCCTATTGAATCTGCTCCCCATTTGATCATTATTGACATATATCTGAACCCCATTCTCCTGCCTTCTCCCCATAATCTTTTATTCTCTCTCTCTATCTATCTATCTATCTATCTATCTCTGTCTTAACTCCGAATTGCAGCTTGCACAAAACTGGATCAGAGATTGAGATGTGAGGCGGATGCAGAAATGTTTCAGTGTGATTTGGGCAGGTTGAGTGAGTAGGCAAACACATGGCAGATGCAGTACAGTGTTGTTAAATGTGAGGTTCTCCACTTTCGTGACAAAAACAAGAAAATGGATTTTTATCTGAATGTCCATAAATTGAGAGAAGGGAATGTGCAACTAGAACTGAGTGTCCTTGTACACCAGTTACTGAAAGTAAGCAAAAAAACCGAGAGAACTACAGAGGAAATCAGAAACAAAAACAGAAATTGTTGGAAAAAAGTTCAGATAACAAGGTGTAGAGCTGGAGGAACACAGCAGGCCAAGCAGCATCAGAGGAGCAGGAAAGCTGACGTTTCAGGTCTGGACCCTTCTTTAGCTTTTCTGCTCTTCTGATGCTGCTTGGCCTGCTGTGTTCATCCAGCTCTACACCTTGTTATCTCAGATTCTCCAGCATCGGCAGTTCCCACTATCTCGGAAAAAAGCTCAGTAGGTCTGGCGACATCTGTGGAGAGAAAGCAGAATTAATGTTTTAGGTCCAGTGACCCTTCTCCAAAACTGAAAGTAAGCATTCAGGTGCAGCAGGCAATGAAGAAGGGAACTGGTATGTTGGCCTTCATAGTGAGATGATTTGAGTACAGGACCAGGGATATCTTGCTGCAATTATACAGGGCCTAGGTGAGACCATACCTGGAGTTTTGTATGCTGTTTTGGTCTCCTTATCAGAGGAAGGATGTTCTTGATATAGGGGGATGCAGCAAAGATTTACCAGACTGATTTGTGATGTACGGGAGAGGTTGAATCGGTTTGGATTATATTGGTTGGAGTTCAGAAGAATGATGCGGATCTGACAGAAACCTATAAAATTCTAACAGACTAGACAGGGTAGAGGCAGGAAGGGTGTTCCCAATTGTATGGGGGGAGGGGTAGTCCAGAACCAGAGGTCACAAATTAAGGATACCGGGTAAACCATTTGGGACTGAATTGAGGAGAAATTTCTTCATCCAGAGAGAGTTCAGCCTATGGAATTCGCTAATACAGAAAGCAGTCAGGGCCAAAACATTGTATGATTTCAAGAGGGAGTTGGATACAGCATGTGGGTCTAAAGGGATTAAAGGATATGGGGGAAAGCAGGAACAGGCTATAGAATTGGATACAACAAGGTGCAGGGCTGGATGAACACAGCAGGCCAAGCAGCATCATAGGAGCAGAGAGGCTGACGTTTCGGGCCTAGACCCTTCATCAGAAAAGGGGGAGGGGAAGGGGGTTTTGAAATAAATAGGGAGAGAGTGGGAGGCGGATAGAAGAGGGATAGAGGAGAGGATAGGTGGAGAGGAAACAAACAGGTCGAAGAGGCGGGGATGGGGCCAGGAAAGGTGAGTGTAGGTAGGGAGTTAGGAAGGGGATAGGTCAGTCCAGGGAGGACGGACAGGCCAAGGGGATGATGATCACAGAACAGCCTGAAGGGCTGAATGGCATACTCCTGCTCCTAGTTTGCTTGCTTTTATGTGACTGTGATCACCCCGCGTATCGATCATAAATGTTTGAATTTGGCTGGGGGTTTAATAACATGATGCCATACCTGCTTCTAACCCACCCCATTCATCCAGGCTGGCACCAGAACAAACAAGTTCTAGGCCAAAGATAGTAATGTCAAAAGTCTATATTGCTGCAGCAACTTCAACTCCAAATGTAGCTTATTAAAGGATTCAATAAAGGAATCTCTTGGGAATCTACATCATTCTGAGCATCATGAATGAACTTGCTAATGGGGTTTTTCATGAATGTATTGTTTGGATGATGACTGTCTTCAAGGAACTTGCATGGACCAGAGCTGTTATGGTAAATAACTTGAGAATCAAATCCATTGCGTAAGAAAAACTAGAAGCAAAGTGAGATTGCACATGGAACCATAACTATGCATGTGATCTTGAGAATTCATCTTTGTTTTAGTTACTGTTCTATGTATAAATTATAGCTCATAGAGACAATAATTTGCCTGTGAATTCATTTTTATTGTCCATTGGACTCTGATTCATGTTAAAGTTACAAGAAGTGGAATCATGTTGGTGATTTATTCAATTGCAGGCTATTCTGTAAAGTTAGTTATTTCTGGTTGTTCCCATAGTGATTGTGACAAAAAGTATTATTTAGGTCTATCGAAGAGGTCAGACAGGGGCTCTTGTTGATGCAAGATAACATCTCTGAAGGGGTGGCACTCCCTCTGCACTGCACTGCAGTGTCAGAATAGCTGTCATGTTCAAATCTCGAGAGTATGACTTGAAACTACAGTCTTCTGTCCCAGATGGTGCTACTGACTGAGCCACAGGTGATATTTAATGAGCCAGTTCACAAGGTGTGCCAGTAAAAGTGTGATGTTACCGGTAGGTAAATGCAATAAAATAGGAAGTGTGCAGCAGATGGACAATTTCTAACTTATTGTGAATGGATAAAGCAAAAAAGAAAGTTTTCTGATCTTGAAAGTCACTAGTTGCTTCCTTCTAATGGGGGTGATGGGTGGAATGGAAATAGTTCCAGGATTTTGACCCAATGTTAACTGAGCAACAGCAATATATTTCCAAGTCAGGATGGTGAATAGCTTGAAGGGGAACCTGCAGATGGTAGTGTTCCCATGTATCTGCTGTCCTTGACCATCTAGATGGAAGTGGTCGTAGGTTTGGAAGGTGCCGTCTAAGGAGCCTTGGTGAATTTCTGCAGTCATCTTGTACACACTTCATGAAACTGCCTATCTTTATTGAAGTTATTGCATGAGAATTCTGTGAACCTATTTTTGGCATACAGGTAGTTCTGCCATAACGTGTGTTTTGTTAACACGAATTGGCTGTAATGCGATTGATAAATAGTGGACATTGTGTGGATAACGCAAACTTTCTACAGTACAAGTATAACAATTTTCTATAGTGATTTCCCTGTAATGTGATTTTCTATGGCAAATTTATATAGTGCAATTTACAATAGCACGAGGTCACACAAGAACACAACTATCGCATTATAGGAGAACTACCTGTATTACTAATATGAGTTCTAAGGAAGGGTCACTTGACATGAAACATTAGGGTGGCATGGTGGCTCAGTGGTTAGTATTCCTGCCTCACAGTGCTAGGGATCTGGATTCAATTCCAGCCTTGGGTGACTGTCTGTGTGGAGTTTGCACATTCTCCCCGTGTCTGTGTGGGTTTTTGCTGGGTACTCTGGTTTCCTCCAACAGTCCAAAGATGTGCAGGCTAGGTTGATAGCCATGCTAAGTTGCCCTTAGTGTCCAGGGGTGTGTAACTTAGGTGGATTAGCCATGGGAAATGCAGGGTTACAGGGAGAGTGTAGGGGGATGGGAATTGGTCTGTGTGGGATGCTCTTTGGAGGGGCAGTGTGAACGTATCAAGTAAATGGCCTGTTTCTGCACTGCAAGGATTCTATGAACTCTGATTTCCTGCCACAGATGCTGCCAGCCCTGCCAAGCTTTTCCAGCAATTTCTGTTTTTGTTACAAATATTACCTTTAGTTTCCGAATCTATTAAATTGTTGGACTGCACTGAATTCACTTCTGATAACTGTGCCACTTCCAAATGAGATTCTTTCTTGTATGAACAGATGCCAATGCTGTGGACTCAAACACAAACACACACCAGAATTAGAGCTGCTAACCATCTCTCTTTGTTATGTAGAATATAGATATCATGTCTTTAAAGGCTTTCTCCAGTTTTTCTTTGCATCCTATTCACATATACCTAGAGTTAATTGTAGGGCTTGGCTGTGTGAGTCCCAGCTGTGGTTTGGTTGGTAAGCATTTGCCTCTGACTGACAAGATTCCCAATATCAAGCCCCACTCCAGGGCTTGAGTGTAAAAATCAATGCTGGCTCATGAGAATAGTACAGAAGGAAATCTGTGCTGTTGCTGGTGCTCAGATGAGACCCCATCTGTGTTCTCAGAGGGATGTAATGGCACTGTTTTGATGAACATCAGGGGAGTTATCCCTGGTGACCTAGCCACAAATTATCCCTCAATCAACACTCGCCGAAAAAACCGGATTGTCTGGCCATTGTCACATTGTTGTTTATGAGAAATTGTCGAGTGTAAATTAGCTGCTGTGTTTATTACATTACAAGAGTGACTACACTGAATCACAGAAGGTGATTCAATTAAAAAATAGAAAGACAACATCCTATTTAAATCGAGTAAGATTGCAGAAGTCAGGGTTACAAAAGGGGTCCTGGTAAATTAATCACAATAAGTTGACCTGCAGATGCAGCTAGTGATTAGGACAATAAATGGAATATTAACATTTATTGCAAGCAGAATGAAATATAAAAGTTGGGAATTTTATGGCAGTTGTAACAGGGACTTGGTGAGTCCACACCTGGAGTGCTCTGTACAGTTTTAGTTTCCTTATTTAAATAAGGATAGAACTGTATTTGAAAGAGATCAGAGAATGTTCACTTGAATGTTCCTAGGAAGAAAGTCTTCTCATGAAGATAGGTTAAAAAGTTACAGTGTCATAGACATCTACAGCCCCTTCAATCCACTTCATCTGCACCAATCAAAAATAACCACCTAATTATTCTGATCGCATTTTCCAGCACTTGCCCATAGCCTTGAATGCCTTGGCATTGCAAGTGCACATCTAAATACTTCTTAAAATGTTATGAGGGTTTCTGCCTCAATAACACTTACAGGCAGTGAGTTCCAGACTCCCACCAGCCTCTGAATGAAAAAGTGCTCCTCACATCTCGTCTGAACCTTCTGTCCCTTACCAATGTCCTTGGTCATTGATCCCACCATCAAAGGATAAAGTTTCTTCCTCTTTACCTTATCTATGCCCCTCATAATCGTACATATCTCAGTCATGTTCCTTCTCAATCTCTTCTGCTCTAAGAAAAACAAACCCAGCCTGTCCAATCTCTCTTCATAACTGAAACTCTCCAGCCCATGCAACATCCTGGTAAATTTCCTCTGCACCGTCTCCAGTGCTATCACATCCCTCCTATAATGTAGATATACAGGTTGGGCCTATACACATTAAAGTTTAGAAGAATGAGTGATGATCTTATGGAGGATGTAAGATGATGTTGACAAGGTGGATACCGAGTGGATGGTTCCGCTAATGGGACAGACTAGACTAAGGGACATGGTTAAGTACAAAATAACTCATTTTTAAAATTACAGTGAGGAATTTCTTTCTCCTCCGCGGATCATTATTCTGTGGAATTCTCTTCCTCAGAGAGCAATGGAGGCTGTCTTTGAACTCATTTAAGGAAGAGTTAGACTTCTGACAGACAAGACAGTCAAGGTATGGTGCAGACAGGAAAGTGGAGTCGAGACTGTAACTGGATCAGCTGGAACTTATCAAAAGCTGGAACAAGGTCATTCAGCCTAATGGCTTACTCCTGTCACTAATAAATGGAGACTGGGGCAATTGGATCTGTATTCTCTACAGATTTGCAGAATGTGAGATGATCACATTGCAACCTACAAAATCCTTAAAGGGACCCAGGTCCAATTCCAGCCGAGGGTGAGTGTTTGTCTGGAGTTCACACATTCTCCCTGTGTCTGCGTGACTTTCCACTGGGTGCTCTGGTTTCCTTCTACTGTCCAAAGATGTGTAGGTTAGGTGGATTGGCCAGGATAAATTTCCCGTAACATCCAGAGATACGTGCGTCATCCATGTAAAATGTAGGGTTACGGTGATAAGATGGAGTGCTGTTTGGCAAGGATGCTCTTTGGAAGGTTAGTGCAGGCCCACTGGGTCAATTGGCCTCTTTCTGAACTGCAGGGATTCTATGATTCAGCAGGATATACAGGGTGGATGCAAGTAAGATGTTTTCCCTGGTTGGGGAGTCTACAACCGGAGACACAAATTCATTTAAGGGGGAAGACCAAGACGAGAAGAACTGTTTTCTTTGCACAGGGTTGTGAATCTTTGGAATTCTGTCTCACAGAGGGCTGTAGAAGCTCAAATGATTTAGCATGTTTGAAGTGGAGTTTTACAGACCTTTAAACCTGTTGACCACTGGGGGTATCATGATTTTGCAGGAAGAAGCCATTAAAGAATGTGATTAGCCATGATTGTATTGAATAGCAGGGCAAGCTCGATGGGCTGAATGGCCTACGTGTTCCATATTCCTATAACATTCTGTAGGAATCATCAGTGAAAAACAAATGTTTCAATCCATATTACATTTCTCAGGACCCTCATTGCTCTTCTGAGAAATAAAACAATTAAAGCTATGCTCCCAAAGCAAAATACCATGGTTGCTGGAAATCTAAAGTGAAAACAATAAAACAATGGTGGAAAAAGCCAGCAGGTAAGACATCAAGATCATAGAATCATAGTTTAAATTCCAGGTTCAGATGTCTCAGGGGTATTTCTTGCCGGTTTTGTTTTATATAGAAAGGATCAGGAAGTGAGTACAAATGACAAGACAGAATCTGGTCTGGTAAAATTTGACATGGAGATTTAATTGTGAGACCAACCTGATTAATGATTTCTTTTTTAAAATCACATTTTCTTATGAATGTTACATTGAGTGTCTTCTTCATTTGGGCCTCACCTTAGATTAACTATCGTTCCAGGCATCTCTGACAGACTCAATGCTGTTCGTTAAAACTCTTGAGCGACTTGATGACAGACAAGAGCGAAATTGTTGTCATGTCTTTTTAGTTCCAGCAGATTGTCTTGCACAACAAGAGCACAACATTCATTAATGAATAAAATGAGTAACCGTGAGATACAATGCCATGAGAAATGTAAGTAGCTCCGGCAAACCATAAGCACAAGAATTTTGTTTCTGTTAAAATAAAGGCAAGGCCATGAATACTGCATTGGGAAAACACACCTTGGAGCCAGGAGAAAAGGACAAAACCATGTCCAGTTCTGGTTGCCCTGTTAGAGGAAGGATATTATTAAGCTAGAGAGGTTTCAGAAGAGATTTACCAGGATGTTGTGGGAATTGAGGGCTTGAGTTATTGGGAGAGATTCGGTAGGCTGGGACATTTTTCACTGGAGCATAGGAGATTGAAGGGTGACCTTATAGAAGTTTATAAAATCATGAGGGGTGTACCTAAGATGAATTGGCAGGTCTGTTTTCCCTAGGGTTGGGGGATTTCAAGATAAGGAGGTATATTTTTAACATGAGAGGAGAAAGATTGAGAAAAGACATGAGGGGCAATTTTTTTTTAAACAGAGAGTGGTTCATTTGTGGAATGAACTTCCAGAGGATGTGGGTACAGTTACAATGTTTAAAGGATTTGGAGGTGCCAGTGTTGGACTGGGATGGGCAAAGTTAGAAGTCACATGACATCAGGTTACAGTCCAACAGGTTTATTTGAAATCACAAGCTTTTGAAGCGCTGCTCCTTCGTCAGATTTAAAAATGTTTAAAAGACATTTGAATAAGTACACGAATGAGAAATGTTTAGAGGGATATGGGGGCCAAGTGCAGGCTGGTGGGACCAGTTCAGTTTGGGAACATGGTCAGCGTGGACTGATTGGACTAAAGGATCTGTACCCATGCCATAGGACTCTATAATTCTATGAGGACTAAATGTGGGAAAATGGAACAAGGAAAATGATATGCAGCAACAGTTTGTTTTTCAACAACAGAGAGGTGGAACGGAAGTAAGGAGACAATCTTTCAATTACTTGCTCTCCGGAGAGTAGGTGGTAAAATTGCATGTGTGCAACTTGCAATTTTTCATCCAATTGTCAACATGTCATAAGAACATTTCAAAGCACTTGACAACACAATGTAGTAAATGTTATGTATGCAAGTGTGGCAAACGTTCATTCTGTGCAACCAATGTGCAAACACCAATTAAACGAAAGGCAACTTAATTCCCTTTTGGTACTGTTTGCCTGGGAAATTAGATAGCTGAAGTCACTGTGCAAACGTCTGACCCTGCTTTTCAAAATGCTACTGGAATCTTCAACATCCACTTGAATGGATAATTGACTTTGTGTATTGTTGGAAATGAACACATTTTCTTGAAGCTTTTTGTCTTGCACCCTTCAGGATAATTTACAAGAAATTCCAAATGTAAAGGGGAACAGTGTTTTTTTGTGCTGTTCAAGGAAAGGGTGCTGAATATATGGCAAGTACGCTGTTCAGATAACAGATTGGCAAGTGGAATCTACAGATAGGGTACCTCAAATCTATGCACTAAAAATCAAGCAGCGTCTGAAATCTGACATGCTTATAACTTTTGATAGATAAGTAAACTAAATAGAAAACATTTCGGGATGACTCAGTTAGGCGCTGCATTAGTGCAGTGAGGCTCCAGATTGATACCAGCCTCACCACTTTACAGGCCAGGTGCCCAAGGTGACCACACTCAAACCAGCTTGCCCCGAATTGCTTGACCCAAAATCTGTAAATATCTGAAGTCCGGTTTGGTCTCTCTTCGGAGGGTGGCAGATTTGAAGTACTGTGCCCACATAGTCACAATTGTAAAATGGTGCAACATGTGATGGCCAATTGGTGCACAGCAAGATCCCGTAAACAGCAATTTGATGACATCCAGATCATCTGTACTATTTGGCCATTCTCTCAATCTGTTCCACTTGCTCCTCCTCCCCTACTGGAGATACTACATAATTCAAAATAACATCATGTTTCAGCTCCTTTCAGTTCTGAGGAAGAGTCATCTTGGATTCAAATGTTAACTCAGCTTCTCCCTCCACTGGTGCTGCCAAGACCTGCTGAGATTCTCCAGCACTTTCTGTTTTTTTTTAACCTCACGCTTTAGTGCCTAGGTGGTGGATAAATAATGGACAGGGTACAGGGGGGAAAACACCCTTGATCTTCACACAGAATTCCGGGGTCTTTTATATCCATGTGGCTCTTTCTTAAGAAGAGTGGAGACCTTTTACATCCATCTGAGTGGGCTGACAGGGACTCGGTTGAACATCTGCTCTGAATTACAGTGTCTCCCACAGCCTAGCACTCTCCCGCAGTACATTGGAAGGGCAATCTAGAAATTGCGCCTTGAATGGGACATCACTTCCTCAGTCATAAACTCAGTGTTTTCTCATGTCAAATTGAACATAAAGTACAGGAGCAGGGATGTCTTGCTGTAATTGTACAGAGCCTTGGTGAGACTACACCTGGAGTGTGTGCAATTTTGGTCTCCTTACCTGAGGAAGGATGTTCTGGCTGTGGAGGGTGTACAACAAAGATTTGCCAGACTGACTTCTGGGATGGCAGGTCTGATGTATGAGGAGACCCTGGACTGGTTAGGACTATATTGAGTTCAGAAGAATGAGAGGAATCTCATTGATGTAGGATTGTTCATGGTAAATGCAGGAAGGATGTTCCTGATTTAAGGAGAATTCAGAACGAAGGGTCTAATATGTAATAGGTCTCCAGGATTGAGATGAGAAGAGCTTTCTTCACCAAGAGAGTGGTGAGCCTGTGAAATTCCCTGCCATAGAAAACAGTTGATGCTAAAACATTGAATGTTTTCAGGAAGGAGCTATATGTTGTTCTTAGAGCTAAAGGATCAAACAGTATGGGGGCAGAAGTGGGAGCATGGTACTGAATGATCAGCCATGATCATATTTAATGGAAAGTAGGCTTGAAGGGCTGAATGGCCTACTCCTGCTCCTATTTTCTATGTTTCAATGTATCTGGAGCTAATCGGATCTGAAGGGAGGACAAGTGTTTACATAACCAAGCTGACACATCATGGGTTAGATGACAGGAAGGTTTCACAGAACAGCATGCGCTACTGAAGAACATGCTACTTGATGTACAATTTGTACAGAGTGTTAATGTCAAAAGGATAAAAGTGGGTAAAAATAGTTCAAGGTGTAGTTGGTAAATGGCAGATGGCTAATTCATTCTTCATGAATGAACACTCTGGACAAATTTATTAGGACTCCTAGCAGATGTACAGCTCAGTAAACCAGCTGTTAGGAAGGAGCTTAAAGCATTAGATGCCTACAGGAGATCTGAAACAGATGGGATACATTGAAAAAACTTCAGGGAAGAAGCCTGGCAACACTGAGGCACTGGTTAATATTTTAAGCACCTCCATTGATACAAAAGATACAACCATGCAAAAATTGCTCCTCTCTTCAGAACAACGGCAAAACGAAGATAGACGAGGGAGAGAATTTGCCCCAGATTACTGGTCACTCAGTGAATGTGTCAACTCAGTGGATAAAAAGCTCTTGTAGCCAGCAGAGATCCTTTAGTGGATGCACATCAAATATGTCAGACTAGCTTAAACCAAGGTGGATAGAAAGTTGTCCTCAAGTAAGAACAAAAGAAGTGGAAAAAATCATCGAGTCTGGCAGTGGAGTGGAGAGAGAAAGAGAGTTAACATTTCAGGACAGTGACCTTTCATCTGAAAGAAACAGATTAATCAGAAATTAGGTCTTGTGGTGACAAACGCAGAAAATTAGGTGTGTTATAGGGCCTGGGTCTGGGTGGGATGCTCCAAGGGTCGGTGTGGATTTGTTGGGCCGAAGGGCCTGTTACTATACTGTAGGGATTCTATGATTCTATGAAAGTGCTGGAGAAACACAGCAGGCCTGGCAGCATCTGCAGAGAGGGAAACAGAGTGAATGTTTTGAGTCCAGTAACCCTTCATCTGAACTCTCAGTGGTGGAGCATCATAGTGACGTACCCTCATTGTGTGATAGGTGCAGCTTTGTGATCATACCACCACTCTCTAGCAGCCCTCTACTGCCAAATAAAGTAAATCAAAATGTAAAGGTTGGAGCTGAAGGACCGTTCCTTCAAATCACTCAATCAATCAATCCTCCCGGCGACATTAACACTTCGATGCATCAGCAGGGTATAACAGTTACACCAATTATTAAAGATAAAATGCCCGCATTTTCCAAATCATCACTTTGTCTCTTCTGTCTTTGATTTGGTTCCATACAATCTCTTTTTTTGTAGCTTTTATTATTATTGTTATACATGAGCTGCTCTAAGGGCCAGCACAATAAGTTTAAAACCTGCAGGTCCCATGTGTTCCTCATTGATTGCTGAGTCCAAGAACCTTCCAACATTTGAGCATTTTGCGTCTGTCAAAGGGACAGGATATTACCTTTGATGGACAGGGCAACTCAAGCTTGAATGCAGCTAGTGAACAGTGAGAGACTCTTGACCATACTTATAGCAGGTGTGCCTGTCCAGGTTTTTATTATTGGGGCAAGCTAGTTCGTTGATTGATGATACATGTTAGGCTTCATTATCAGGTTACCAAGTCTGCCATGCAAGTTTGTTTGCCATCACACTTTGGATCTACTATGGGCCTTAAGTGATTGCATTTGTGTTACACACAACCTCAGGAGCATACCTAGGATTAATTTGAGTCTCGGAGCAATGGTTAGTAAGTTTGCAGATGAAACCATAATTGGTGGTGTAGTGGACAGTGAAAAGGTTATCTCAGAATAAAAGGATCTTGGGCTGAGCAGTGGCAGTTGGATTTTTAATTTAGATAAACGCGAGGTGTTGCATTTTGGTAAGGCAAATCAGGGCTTATACAGTTAATGGTAGGGTCCTGGGGAATGTTGTCAAACAAAGAGACCTTGGGGTGCAGATTCATTTTTCTTTCAAGACAGAGTCACAGGTAGACAGGGCAGTGAACAAGGCATTTGGTATGCTTGCCTATATTGGCCAGTGCATTGAGTAAAGGAGTTGAGATATCATGTTGCAGCTATGCAGGACATTGGTTCGACCATTTTTGGAACACTGCATTCAGTTCTGGTCTCTCTGCAATAGGAAAGATGTTGTTAAACTTGACAATGTTCAGAAATGATTTACAAAGATGATGTCAGTGTGGGAGGATTTGAGCTGTAGGGAGAGGCTGAATTGGGTTGGGGCTATTTTCCCTGGCATGTCGGAGGCTGAGGGGTGACCTTATAGAGGTTTAAAAAATTATGAAGGATGGCATGGATAGTGTGAATACCCGAAGTCCTCTTCCCAGGGTACAGGATTCCAAAACTAGAGGGCATAGGTTTAAGGTGAGAGGGGAAAGATGTAAAAGGGACCTAAGGGGCAACTTTTTCACGCAGAGGGTGGTGCGTGTATGGAATGAGCTGCCAGAGGAAGTGATGGAGGCTGGTACAATTACAACATTTAAAAGGCATCTGGATGGGTATATGAATAGGAAGGTTTAGAGGGATATTGGCTAAATGCTGGCACCAGATGAATTTAGGATAGCTGGTTGGTGCGGATGAGTTGGACCAATGCGTCTGTTTCTGTACTGTACATCTCCGTGACTCTATAGCTCAAGTGTAAGCTTCAAAGGGTAGACACTAGTTAGATTAGTCAGCTTGGTATCATCTCATCCACATCTTAAACATCCAGTGCCTCTACCATCAGCGGGTACAATGTCTGGCATGTAGAAGATTCACTGCAGCAACTCTCCAAGATTTCTTTGATAGCACCACTCAGACATGTGATATGTACTGTATGGAAGGACAAGGGCAGCAGCTGAAGGAAATTGGGTCAAAGTTCTCCTTCAAGTTAACCACTGCCTGGATCACCATGCCTTTATCATCATTCCGTTAAAATCATAGAACTCCCAACTTACCTACACTGTGGGAGAGGCTTCACCACAAGGATCTATTAAAGCAACCAATGCTGATCATTCTAGAACTGTCCACATCCTGCAAACAATTTGCTTAAAGTATTGAGGGCACAAGATGAAAAGCCTGGTAAGCAGCACAGCCCATATTCAATGTGTCATCTTTCCAACCACGGTATGGATAAGCATTATCTCCATTGAACACTGGCTCAGTCACTTGGCTTGTGGAGTTGTAGAAGCAGCTGCTTGCGTTCCTGCAACTCAATAAGCACAAAACCCTGGATTTACAAACTGGCATTCTCATCCCCAGCTTCCAGTGACACATTCCTGTAGCTGCCCAATTCCAACGTCAAGGGGACAGGCTGTAGCAAAGAGGAAGATTCTACCACAGTTTACAACATGGCAGCTACCTTGGGATCAAAGTCCAAGACCTCTTTGCAGGTGTCCCAACATTTTCAAATGAATACACAAGTGGGAGGCAAAAGCATATGCCATTTATGAGGCTCACCCCATTGCAGATTATACACTGGAAATTCATATTGGCTGAACTCCTACTTTCCTGCAACCACTTCCCATTTTTATTGCAAGAGCCAATTCACTGTTCAGTGCCAAATCACACATTAGCTAGTGGAATCCTTCCCATCAGAGACCTAGCAGAATTGCTGGCGTGCCTGTTTAAATACAATTTTAATGTCATGGGTTTAAGCTGTAACAGGACTTGGTGATTCTTGAAGCAAGGCAAAGAAAGACTATCGAGATATATGAGACACGTTGAGGAGTGGGGCTGGCGGTAAGGGATGGTGGTAAAGAACTTTATAACATGAAGTAAATTGCTGGACTTCAAAATGGGAGCAAACCATATTAGCAGGATGAAAGGAGATGTTTTGCAAAATGGAATGGGAAGAGTCAGAAACAAAAAGTAAAAGTCAAGACCTTAGAGCTGTTATCCTCAGTTGTACAAGAACCATATGATTAAGTCAGACAAACAGAAAATGAACGCATGATTACAACAGTGGTGAGGAGAAAGAGTTTCAAGTTTAGGAGAGATTGGAATTGTTTATGCAGCAGATTATACAACTGAAAAATAATCAGCAGATATTGTGAAAGAATTGGCAACTATAAATCTAACAACAAAATACACAATAACCAGTACGTGTGTAGCTCTAAACAAAAACAAAAGAACTGCAGAGGCTGGAAATCAGAAACAAAATCAGAAATTGCTGGATGAACTCAGCAGGTGTGGCAGCATCTTCTGAAGATGACCCATTCTGAAGAAGGTTCAATGGGCCCAAACATTAACTTTGCTTTCTCTCCATAGGTGCTGAGCTTTCCTGCAATATCTGATTTTGTTTGTGACACACATGTAGCTCTACCTGTGGCACAGTGAAGAAAGAAATAGAAATGTGTGAATCGACTGATCAAATTGGTAGCCCATTATTTTAAACATGCAGGTTATTATCCAGACACTAATTCTTGTGATCACCCTGTCACCTGTACGATATTTCTGTTGTACCTTCTGAATGGAGCTACTGATACCTTATGGTTGAGGTAGATCACTGACATAAGTTCACCTGTCTATTCTTTTAACCAAAGTAAAAGTGCTTTCAATAGTCCCTGATGAGGCACTGTAACAAAAATACAAATTAACAGTTCACAGAAACTTATATAAGGAAATGGAAACTTACTACAGCAAAATGATGATGCGTTTCTGCCCCTGTGGTGCCCATTGGTCTTTGAATGCCTTTATCGTCCCGGTGAATATTACAAACTCCCCTTCCAGGACATCAAACCATGGACACAACGGCAAAAGATGGGTAGGCAGTAAGGAATAATGGGCCCTTCCGCAGCCCACCCCCTGGGCCTGTTAATAGACACCTTGGCCAAGCCCAGGAGTAGGCTCACGAGGAGACCCCACAAGGAGTGTCCATTGATCAGAAGTGTGGGACAAAAGGGCAGCGAAAAATTGAGGAGCAACCCCTTCAAAAAGCTAAACAGAGGATGCATTGGAAAATAATCAACATAAATATGAAAAACAGTCTCGCCCAGGCCATAAAAAGTACATACCTCCACCACAGATCCCCAATGGAAGAGTGGATGACCCTGTTAGGCCCACCTTTCTATCCTGAGTCTAAGAGCCTGTTTAATTATCGTAGACAGAATCCTCACAGTGTGGAAAGAGGCCATTCGGCCCATTGAGTCCACACCGACTCTCTGAAGAGCATCCCATCCAGACCCACCCCCCTATCTTTTCCCTGTAGCCCTGCATTTCCTATGTCTAATCCACCTAAAATACACACTCTGGACACTACAGCAATTTTAGCATGGGCAATCACCTAACCTGCACATCTTTGGACTGTGGGAGGAAACCAGGGCACCCGGAGAAAACCCACGCAGAACGTGGAAGCTCTACACAGACAGTCACCCAAGGGTGGAAATCGAACCCAGGTCCCTGGTACTGTGAGGTAGCAGTGCTAACCACTGAACTACCGTGCTGCCCAACAAAATCTCAACAAAATAGGTGACAGCCATTCTCTGGTTCATTTCACATCCGTGACCAATCCAAGTGAACCTGCCTGTTCTAAAGTTTAAACAAAGTTTTGCAGTTGAGTGACAGTCATCACCTAACTAGTGCATTCTCCATGGCAACATCTTTAACATTCAGACTCTGCTGATCAACCGATCAGCTCTCTCTTCTCACACAGTATCAATGTTGTTCTCCCTCTACATGGGTATTTTTGAAGTATTGCCCAGATGAGTGCAAGATGAAAGCATTTGACAAAAAAAAGTGTCTTTCAGCAATATTTCGAGCTATCAGGAGTCAGGAATGTCAATTCTGTTTGAATCAGGACCTTGTTCAAGACTGAATTTTTTCCTACTCAAAGACTGTGAGACAACATCAATTTGGGTGAAGCTAATACAACTTCAACATTAACTCTTTCAGAATTCTTTGTATAAAAGTTCCCCTGTTTCCTGTACTTTTTCCTGCAGGCATCTAATAATTGGAACATAGAGGAAACTGATCTCCTTCCACACAGTGGCACATCACACCAGAACCCCCAAAACCTATAGTCTTCATTTTCTGCATTTTCTTCATGAGGAGGAGAGAGGAAAGGACTGGGATGTTGTCTGTATTGAACACAAGTTCCTAATTAAGTTGTATTCTTCTTAAAGTTAGACCTGGAACTCTGAAAGTTTAGATAATCCTTAGACTTATGTTCCTTCTCTGCCCAAAAAGTGCCACTTTGTCAGGTGAAGAATTGGTATTATTTTCCATGTCGTCAGATCAGGATGCATCAAAACTATCATCCTATTAGCACATGCAGGCTCTGTACAATGACTTGTGCCCAGATCAATCAAGTTGTGCTTGCTCACGTTGACTTAGGACAACAGTCATTTGGGGAAGAAGTTCATCTTGGTGACACACTGGTTAGCGCTGCTGCCTCACAATGTCAGAGACCCAAGTTCAAGCCCAGCCTTGGCGTGACTTCTGTGTTGAGTTTGCCCATTCTCCCCATGCCTGCGTGGGTTTCCTCCGGGTGCTCTGGTTTCCTCCCACAGTCCAAAGATGTGCAGGTTAGATGGATTGGCCATGCTAAAGTGTCCAGGGATGTGCAGGCTAGATAGGTTACCCATGGTAAATGCAGAGATACAGGGATAGGGTTGGGGACTGGAAAGCTCTTCGGAGGGTTGGCGTAGACTTGATGGGCCGAATGACCTCTTTCCATATGTAGCGATTCTAAGAAAAGATTCTTCCAAAATGGGGAGGTTCTAACTCAATATAGCATCTTGTCCTCAGGGAATTATTCTGCTCTATCCATGCTGGGTAACAATTAGGCTTCAGAAGTGAGAGCGTGGATGGGAAGCTAAGACTAATGCACTGCACCATCTAATTCAGCATCAAAAGAGCCTAACCTCTTGCTGGAACTTCTACACTTGATTCAAACCTAAATTTAAAAATAGGACATTTTTTAACATTATAGACATCAGCTGACAGAGGCTAGATTTTGTTCAGTGCCAGAATAGGATTTAAACTCAGATGAAAGCTTAACGAACAATGCTCAAACACAACATGACATCCGATTCCATTCCTCAAAGGACGCATAAATCTTCCTGCCAACCAAGTCTGAACACGTGAGATGAAATGGTACGAAAAATTGCCTTAATCCCTCCTGTCAATGTAGAGTCTCTAGTCAGATTGATGATTGGAAAAGAAAGGGTGTACATAGAAAAAATGTTCTGCACCAGGAATTAAAGACAAGCCATCATGATAGTGGCTCATTAAAAGGAATATGAGGATGTTCTACATTATTTAGATCTGTGCGTAACCCCTTATTAGTAATAACAAGAAAATTAATGAGGGAGAGGTCTTGCAGTAGTATTCCTACCGCTGGGCCAGGAGTCCTGGATTCATGTCCCACCTGTGCCCAGAGGTGTGCCATAAAGTGGAGACAGTAAGGAGTGCAGATACTGGGAGCCAGAGTCAATAGATGTGAGGCTGGAAAAGCACAGCAGGTCAGACTGCGTCCAAGGAGCAGGAAAGTCAACGTTTCAGGCTAAAACCCTTAGTCAGGAAAGGGGAGAGGGACAGGAGCCCAGAAGTAAATAGAGGGGCTGGGGGAAGGGTTGATGGGATGGTGATAGGTGGATGCAGGTAGGAGGCT
Source organism: Rhincodon typus (assembly GCF_021869965.1). Classification (NCBI taxonomy): domain Eukaryota; kingdom Metazoa; phylum Chordata; class Chondrichthyes; order Orectolobiformes; family Rhincodontidae; genus Rhincodon; species Rhincodon typus. The sequence goes on from NC_063347.1 coordinate 11,529,155, forward strand.
ATTGTGATTGTCAGTGGGAAGGGTGGAGTGGATGGGTGAGTAGGAAGATGGACAGGTTAGGTCAGGTCAAGGAGAAGCGGGTAGGGCTGGACATGGGATTGGGCTGGGAGTGGAGGGATTTTGAAGCTGATATGTCAATGTTGAGGCCATTGGGCTGTAAGCTTCCAAGGCAAAATATCAGGTGCTCTTCCTCCAGGTTACGCTTGGCCTCACTCTGACAATGGAGGAGGCCAACGATAGGCATGTTGTCAGGAGAGTGGGAGGGGCTATTAAAATGGATGGCAACCAGAAGATTGGGTTGGTCAGTGCATGTGGAGCGCACCTATTTAGGCTCTCCTTATGGGGGATACAGGTGTAAATGGACTGTACGGAGGGCCTAAAAGCCCTCTGCTTCTTCTTCTCCCATAGGCCCAACCAGTCCACCTCCACTGACACTCTCATTTGCTTGGAAGGACTGGTCCTCACCCTCAACAATGTTTCCTTTGATTCCTCCCACTTCCTACAAACCAAAAGGGTGGCTATGGGCACCTGCATGGGCCCAAGTCTGTGCCTACCTCTTTGTAGGATTTGTGCAACAGTCCCTCTTCCACAGCTACACTGGCACCATCCCCCACCTCTTCCTCTGCTATATTGATGACTGTATTAGTGCTGCCTCATGCTCCTGCGAGGAGCTCGAGCAGTTCATCAACTTCGCCAACACCTTCCACGCCACCCTCAAATTCACCTGGACCATTTCTGGCACCTCCCTCCCCTTCCTGAACCTCTCTGTCTCCATTTTCAATAAACGACTCACCACTGACATCCATTTCAAAATCGCTGACTCCTACGACTACCTTGGCTGCACCTCCTCTCACCTACCATCCTGTAAAAATACTATCCAATACTCTCAATTCCTCTGCCTCCACCACATCTGCTCCCAGGATGAGGCGTTCCACTCCAGGACATCCCAGATATCCTCCTACTTTAGGGACCAGAATTTCCCCTTCTCTGTAATTAAGGATGTCCTCAACCACATCTCCTCCATTTCCCACAGTTCTGCCCTCAAATGCCCTCCCCCCAACAACAATAAGGACAGAGTCCACTTAGTCCTCACATACCACCCCACCAACCTCCAAATCCAATGCATCATCCTCCAACATCTACAATCAGACCCTGCCACCAAAAAGACATTTCCCTCCCCACCCCTGTCTGCTTTCCGCAGGGACCATTCATTCGCAACTCCCTTGTCAGCTCCATATTTTACACCCACCCCTTCACCACACCCAGTACTTCCACTGCAACCGCAAGAGGTGCAACACCTGCCCCTACACCTCCCCTCTCACCTCCATTCAAGGCCCCAAACAATCCTTCCAGATCTGGCAGAGATTCACTTGCACTTCATCTAATCTGTTTTATTGCATCTGTTGTTCCCGATGTGGTCTCCTCTATATCAGGGAGACCAAGCGCAGACTCAGGGATCAGTCCACCGAGCATCTGCGCTCTGCACACACCAACAAACACAACTTTCCGGTTGCCATCGGTTTTAATTCCCTCTTCCACTCCCCTGGTGACATGTCCATCCATGGCCTCCTCCACTCTCAGAGTGAAGTCGAATGTAAACTGGAGGAACAACACCTGATGTTTCACCTTGGGAGCTTACAGCCCAATGGTCTTAATATTGACTTCACCAGCTTCAAAATTCCTCCACACCCAGCCTTATCCCATGTCCAACCCTCCCCCTCCTCCTCGCCTCCCTGACCTGACCTAACCTGTCCGTCTTCCCACTCACCTATCTGCTCCACCCTTCTCACTGACCAATCACAATAGTGTCCTACATGAATCCACCTATCACCATCCCACCTACCCTTCCCCCAGCCCCACCCTGTGCCCTCTATTAACATCTGGGCTCCCCTCCCTCTCCCCAGTCCTGATGAAGGATTTCAGTTCGAAACGTTGACTTTCCTGCTCCTTGGATGCTATCTGACCTGCTGTGCTTTTCCAGCATCACATCATAATGTTTCTGAACAGATTTATTTAAAATATCTTAAATAAATGCAAATGAATAATGTCTATTGCTGCTACATCAGAAGCACCAACAGGACTGAGTGAAATAATTAATATTGGAAGGACTGAAACTCTTCAAACACATACGTAATGCTATTGGCCTTTGGACCGAGATGGTTTGATACAAGATTAAGGATCTATAAGACAGTATGTTTTTGTACCAGAGCTCAAGCTTTAGAACTTTCTAGCAACTTTTTACTTCTTTCATGAGATGTGAGCATCATTGACCACCCTAATTACACTTGAACAGACCGACGTAAATTGAAATAGCAGTTAATAATTATAGAATCATAGAGTCATGGAGTCGTACAGCATGGAAACAGACCCTTCAGTCCAACTTGTCTATGCTGACTGGAAATCCGAAATAAATCTCGTCCCATTTGTCAGCATTTGGCCCCTATCCCTCTAAACCCTTCCTATTCATGTACCCATCTAGATGCCTTTTAAATGTTGTATTTGTACCAGCCTCCACCACTTCCTCTGGCAGCTCATTCCATACACGCACCACCCTCTGCATGAAAATGCTGCCCCTCAGGTCCCTTTTAAATCTTTCCCCTCCCAACTTAAACCCATGCCCTCTACTTTTGGACCCCCACCCGGGGAAAAGACCTTGGCTATTCACTCTATCTATGCCCCTCATGATTTTATGAACTTCTGTAAGGTCACCCTTCAGCCTCCGACACTCCAGGGAAAATAGCCCCAGCCTATTCACCTTCTCCCTATAGCTCAAACCCAGCAACCCCCGCAACATCCTCTAAATCTTTTCTGAACTCTTTCAAGTTTCACAACATCCTTTATGTAGCAGGGATACCAGAATTGTGTGCAGTATTCCAATAGTGGCCTAACCAATGTCCTGTACAGCTGCAACATGATCTCCCAACTCCTATACTCAATGCACTGACCAGCACCTTCTTCACTATCCTAACTACCTGCAACCCTACTTTCAACAAACTATGAGCCTGCACGCCAAGGTCTCTTTGTTCAGCAACACTCCCCAGGACCTTCCCATTAAGTGTAGAAGTCCTGCCCTGATTTGCCTTTCCAAATGCAGCACCTCACATTTATCTAACTTAAGAGATAACATAATGTGGCGCTGGAGAAACACAGCAGGCCAGGCAGCATCAGAAGAGCAGGAAAGTTGACGTTTCGGATCAGGACCCTTCTTCAGGAATAAATTAAACTCCATTTGCAATTCCTTGGCCCATTGGCCCATCTGATCATGACCAGAACCCCACTGCTGAGGGTTTGGTGTCACATTGGCCAGACCCAATACGTTTAGCAGTGTTCCATCTTCTCCAAAGAACACGAGTGGGTTTTTACAATGTTTGGTGACAGTTTCCTGGTCAACATTGTTAAGGCTATCTTTCAGATAGTATTAATTAAATTTACATTCCACCAACCAAAGCATTAGTTCAAACCACTTTCTCACCAGCCCATTAACATTAGCAATATACCTCCATTTCCCTTTAGTAAATTCAAAAGGCTACAGGAGCTAAGATTGTCAGGCCATACCATTCTATTGGAAGTCTGCCAACCACATATAGGTTCCTCACGAGATTGAGCAAAGTGAGATATGAGCCAGTTAGTTCACCCGGCTATCAACAACTAGATGAATTTACCAGAAACAGAGGATCCAGGGATCCCTTACATGGTCATTCAAGAGGCATGCATTGTCAGCAAGATCATTCACTCCAGCACATAAGGACAAGCTTGTAAATATTTCAGAAATGTTATTCACCTCCAGTAAATAATTGTGAATCCATTCAGTAGATTGGCTGTTTCATCTGAGGTGTCTTATTCTAAATTAATATCATCAATTTGTATCAATCAGAGGGCACTTATTTCCATTGTAAATGATTAATCAGCACAAAGTTACTGTCGAATTAATATGACATAGTTGAACTGCTCTTGTAACTTCAATTATTCATTTTGTCAATTAACTCGATCAACTGAATTAAGAGGCGGTAGCAGGAGTGCAGTAAGTATCCAGTCATGATACCGGTGTGTGGCGGGGCAACATTAATAGACACACTAAATCATCTGTCTACCAAATTTTCCACATTTATATTTCCTAGATATTGATTTTGTGTCAGATGATTCCTCAACAAGGTGAAAGGGCTAATGCCTGCCTTGGTGCATATTCTTACGCCAGTGCGAAAGCAAAATAATGTGGATGCCAGAAATCTAAAATGACAATTCTCTACACGAACATGCTGACAATACAACATCAACCTGAAATGTGCACTCTGTTTCACTCTCTGTAGAGATTCAGGTTTAAAATCTTGGCTCCAGAACACTCATTAGTATTCTGGTTTCTTAGTCAGACACTTGTAAGTTGAAACCCAACTCCATGATTTGAGCACAAGACTTGAGTTAGACACTGCAAGGCGCTGTCAGAAATACACGTTTTCTGAGAACAGATTACAGAGGCCTTGCCTGCATTGGTAGGTAGACATATAAGATCCCCTGGCTCTATTTCAAAGAAGAGCAGGAAACATATGCTCAGTACCCTAGCCACTGTTTATCCATCAATCAAGAACAGATTATCTGATCATTGTCACATTGTGGATCATTGAACACCTAGATGCAAATTGGTTGCTATGATTACAGGACTTTATTGGTTGTAAAGAGCTCTGAGATCACCAGTTATCATGAAAGTTGCTATATAAATGCATTGTTTTGCTTTATTTGAGGCCCAATGACTATTTGAAATGTTTCCCATTTGTATTGTTTACTTGCAGTGTATTGAACTAGCTAGTAGAAGTGAGATGGTTTCATCTGAAACAGCCCTCATTTATCTTTTTCATTAATACCTTGGATTTATGCTTCTGTGTTGGCAGAAGGTAAGGAAAGATACAAAATTTCAAGGATGGCAAAAACTGGAACTCAAGAGAGATTGGGTAGAACCTCAAGATTTCACCCCAGCTAAGTGTCTGAAGTCATGGCAGTCTCTTAAAATGTTCCTGACTGTCACCTTTCCCACTCTATTCAAGTCCATCTCATCCAAAAGACGGATGTCCCATCTCTTGATCTCTCAGCTCCTTCCCCCTGAACCCCCATTTCTAGCCTTCACACTAGTTGACATTGGAGGCTCACATTCCTCAGGCACATTTTCCTTCAAAATTGCCATAATTATCCTCAAACTGATAACCCACTCACACCTAATTTATTCTCTCCAGGTAATGCTGTTCTTAACCACTTCCTTACTTCCTCAAGGTCCTTCTGTCACCTTCCAGTTCCATATATATCTGCACAACACATTGACTTATGATGTCCCCTGAACCCAACACATGGATGTCAAAATCCTTACCTTACCTTTGTGGCTTCATCCAACTCAGCAAGCAAATCAAGGGTTATGGGGAAAAGGCAGGAAAGTAGACTTGTGGATTAATAGATCAGCCCTGATGTCATTGACTGACAGAGAAGCCTTGATGGGCTGATTGCCTACCTCTGCTCCTATGTCTTTAGTCTTATGATCTTTGCAATCTCCTCCACTATTCCATCTTCTCAAATTCTTCAGTCCTTTCACTGCAGCCTTCATTTACCCTACTGTTGGTGACAGATTCCTCAATCATCTTGAAACAACTTCCTAAACTTTGATTTTCCACCAGTAAACCTGCGCTAAAACTCCACCTCATCAATCCAAACTTCAGTCGCCCCTTCTAATCTCCGTCTCCTGATATTTTCTCTCAGATTAATTTATGAACCATGGCACCTTGTTGACATGAGATTGCTATACAAATGGAAACTATCAATGGCCGTAGTGTATTCAAGTTTAGGTAGCTTATCATGACAGGATGCTTGGAAAACAAATTCACAAACTGGTTTAATGTGTGGAAAGTGAAACTGGACAAAGTATAAAGACTTAACACTTACGCTGAAATTTTAAATCTACTTCTACGAGGCTGTCAGTCTTGACGCAAGAAATTGAAATATTACAATTGGACATGCTGTCCTCTGCAGTGATGGGCTGCAAGAGCTGGCTATCAAACTGTAATTTATTAATAGAGGGATGAGGGACGATATTTATCATCTGAGTGAGGAGAAAGAATCAATTAAAAGTGAGACCATTTCTGGAATGATTTATATCACCTTTTAGTTGCCAAAATACTGCAATATATCTTTGCTGCAGTGATTATGAAGTTAGCACACTGCAGCTACTATCCTCCAATGCTTACTTAGTGTCATATTAAAAGGACATTCTCTTTTGAGTTGGAATATGCTAATTGAAACTGAATTGGCACTAAATTAACTGTCTTACTTTAGAGGTCTTCCAATGCCTCAGTCAGTTTGTGTAATAAATAACTGACAATAGACAAGAGGTAAAGTTCAATCCCACTGCCGCTAAACGCGAAGGCAAACAAACGAGGAAACACCAACTTGTATTTCTCTGGTGCTTACAACATAATAATATGTATCAAGGTGTATCACAAAGTCCTGAATCACATTTGATTCTGAGCCACATGAGGATTGTGTGATCAAAACCATGGCCAGAGATAAAGTTTGAAGAGTGGAGGAAAGAGACCCAGAGAGATCTAGGGAGGGAATTCCAAAATTTGGGGCGTAGGGGGTTGAAGTCAAAATTGCCAATACTGAAGCGATTAAAAGTCAAGGGATGCCAGAGATGAAAGGACACTGAAATCATAGACATAGTGACTTAAGATAGCAGAATAGGTAGATAATGTGGTTAAAAAGGCATTTGGAATGCTTGCTTTCATTAACCAAGGCATGGAGTTAGAGTTAGGGTTAGAATGAGAGAGCAGGAAGGGTTTAAAAGCAGGAAGGTGATGCTGGAACTGTATAAAACATTGATTAGACCACAGCCACAGTATTTTGGCCAGTTCTGAAATGCACAGCACAGGACCAATGTGATTGCACTAGAGAGGGTGCACAGGATATTTACCAAGATTTTGCTTGGGCTGGAGAGTTTTGGTTATGAAGAGAGATTCAATAGACTGAGATAAAAAGGCGTAGAGCTGGATGAACACAGCAGGCTAAGCAGCATCAGAGGAGCAGGAAAACTGACGTTTCAGGTCTGGGCCCTTCTTCAGAAATAGACTGGGGTCATTTTACTTGGAGCAGAAGAGACTGAGGGGAGACATGATTGAGGTGAATAAAATTATGAGGAGCATAGGCAGTGTAGACAGGAACCTTTCCTATTGGTAATTGGATCAATGACTCCAGGTCATAGATTTAAAAATAAGGGGCAGGAGGTTTAGAGGTGATGTGTAGTAAACTTTTTTTTTCACCCAGAGAGTGTGGGAATCTGAAATTCATTGCCTGTAAGGATGGCGAAGGCAGAAACCCTCATGACATTTAAGAAGTATTTATATTTACACTTGCAATGTCAAGGCATACAAGGCTATGGACTAAGTCTTGGAAAATAGAATGAGATTAGTTTTGTGGTTGGTTTTGACTGGTGCCAACTCAATGGGCCAAAAGGTCAAAGGGCACTTTGCTGTGCTATAGACCTCTTGATGACTCCTAGAGATTACAAAGATTGAGTGTGGTGGGGGAGGTGAATGACTAGGGTAGGTGAGGCCACAGAAGGATTTTTGGAATAAGACTGTTAAAATTAAAGCAGCAGTAGGAGTTGATCTTAATAGTCATGAATTATATCTCTCCATTCTACCTGTTAGACTCCTACAGGAAATGCATCCACACAGGATAAATGAGAGTATTAGCTAACTAACCTAATGTTTATTCAAAGTCAAATAACCTTACTCATCATTTAGGCTGACATACACGGTACACTAGGTGTGATTGGTAGTTCATTGACACAGTATATTTTTCTTCAACACCACCATCATGATCCTCAAATCAAAAGATCGGCCATACCCAACTTAACCTCTCCAAGTGCTGATGCTGTCAAATCTTTCTTTACTTCAAGGTATCATATACATCTGTTCGATGTTTCAGTCAAGGATTTATAATGGCTCATGACCCCCAATACTTAGAATTCAAAATCCTTTCGATACCGACTTCTCCTCATGGCTTTGTCCAGTTCTGTCTGTGCAATCTCCTCCAGCCTTAAATCCATTCAAAATATCCACATCTCTGTCAGTAACCTCTGGACACAATACCACAGCCATTATCCCAGCATTGTCAAAAATAATAACAGAATAGGATGGCCCTTATTGTCACATATACTCAATGAACAACGTGAAAAGTTCATACGTCGCTAATTCCAGTGCCAACTTAGATGCAAAAGTACCTAGACACGGCTTCTTTAGTTACAAAATTTGTTATGGATATAAAGTAACCTTGCTTGGATAGCACATACATGGTCCTGATACAATAGAAGTATTGCACTAATTCAGACTTGGCATTTGTCTATGGTCGGGTGGCCAAGGATGGGCTTAGGGCAAGTTGGCAACAGCTGTACATTGTTCAACTTACCCTAAAAGTGCTTGAAGTATAAATTGAGTGCCAATTGTTTGAGACTGCACAGGGGAGAAGAAGAGAGAAGTGAAAGTACTTATTTACTCAGTACTAAAATTCAGAGCGTGTTTCAAACTAGAGTCACACAGCACGGAACAGACCCTTCGGTCCAACTCATCCATGCTGACCAGGTTTCCAAAACTAAACTAATCCCATTTGCCTGCATTTGGTCCATATCCCTCTAAACCTTTCCTATTCATGTGCCCAGCTAGACGCCTTTTAAATGTTGTAATTGTACCAGCCTCCAACATTTCCTTTGGCAGCTTGTTCGATACATGCACCACCCTCTGTATGAAGAAGTTTCCCCTCGGGTCCCTTTTAAACCTTTCTCCTCTCACCTTAAACCTATGCCCTCTAATTTTGGACTCCCCTCTTTTGGGAAAAAGACCTTTGCTATTCACATTATCTGTGCCTCTCATGATTTTATAAACCTCTATAAGTTCACCCTTCAGCCTGCTGTGCTCCCTGGGAAAAAAAAAACACAAGCCTATTCAGCCTCTCCCTATAGCTCAAACTCTCCAGTCCCAGTAACATCCTATTAAATCTTTTCTGCATCCTCTTTAATTTAATAACATCCTTCCTAAACTTATCAGAGAAGACCTACTGGGACTTGAAGGATAAGGAAGAACATGCATGTAACAATTCTCCAGTTTTAATGAATACCAGTAAAATTTAACAGCATAAAGTCTCTGCTGCCCAAGGCATGGTTGCAAAACACTCTACCATTTAATCATTGGTTCTGCACCAACATGGCCACTTAACACTAGAGATGTCAACTTGAAGGCTCTTGAGTTTGTTTTGCATCATAAGAGCAGTAAGTGTCTGCTGGGGTCAGATTTCAGCGCTCATGACTGCAACAAACTGAAGGATCTCTTGTTTGCATGAGAGCGTGTAACAATTTATTTCCATTGGCCAGAACAAGTTTTTAGGTCCTGACTTTCGATCAGTTTTGAGGGAAATGCTGGCGTTCTTGTCCTTTTAAACTCAGTCATCATGTATCTATTCCAAAAACACTCAGGTGGAACTGTGGATACACTGTGAGACTAACTGGATTGGCTGGGAGTCACGAGAAAAGGGACAATTAGTGGCCACTCATTACTCTAGCAATAATAATGGAGCAAATTCTGTCAGTTCTTCACACAGGCAATTGACATCTTAAAGCTCCAAAAAAAAAGAAATCTGAATAAAAATGTCAGGGGATCATTATAAAAGCAGTAAATATGATTTACTCTAATGTGGGATAAGAAGAAACTGTACATGTGCAATAAAGAGGCATGCAATTGTTGAACCATTATTAAGCTGGTCTGCCTGTCTGCCTGGATACATTTCTACATTAGCATGGATTTTAAGGTGAATATTTTTGGAATTAATTTTAGTTAAGCCACTGAAACAATCAGAAGAAGAAATGGGTATGTTTGTCATCAATAGAAGTGATTCCTCTGCTAATTCAGTCAATGAAACATGTCAACACAGTGAAAATAAAGGCAAGACCTGTTCAGAGAGCTATCTCGCCTTTGGATTTTCAAGAACAGGAAATGCTGCTTGTCCCTCACCTGAAAGTCTCATCTCCAGAAAGAAGTTGAGTTGAACAGATTTTGAAAATGCATCTGTGCTTGCAGTCGAAGAGGGTGTATTTTTGCAGGTGGATTTGAAGCAATAATGCCTTTGATCCTTCTTTACATTCTGGTGTGCTCTATGTTGCAAACCTTTCTAGTATGACCATTACCTTAGTAAATGCAAATAAGTGTGACCTTCCTGAGCAACAAGTTAAGCTGAAACTAGTGAGTATATTCCTGAGGCTTGTGCAGAACTCCTTTACTGAAGAATTGGATGGGTGTAGAGGCAATGACTAGTTCCATAAGACTTCTAGCTAAGTTAGCTTTGGTGAAATCACATCCCACATGTTTGCATTGACATTTTGCTTGGAATTGGTTGATTGTTTTATCTGGCTGTTGTCTGTGCGACATGAACTCAAGCCTGTGTATCCTAAAACTAAAGTAAACATTAAGTTGGTCTTCTAAAATCTGGAAAATGCTGGCATGCTTGCATCCTTTGCCAAAATACCAGAGGATTTTATTCTTCTTAATCCTTCAAAACCCAAAGTGAGGACAAGTTGGACTATCTCTTGTCAGTTATCTGCTGCATAATGAAATAATAATTGATTCTTTCTTTGAATAACTGAAATTCTGATGGAACGTCAATGGTGTGTCAATCCATGCTCAGATGACTGTTTTCCATCTGTATTTTGTTTCTTTATTCTCTCTAAAAATTGTAAGCAAGAATCTATATTACAGTGTAGCTTTTTACTGTTTTTGTTGGCCTTTCTCTAATTTTCTGTAATTGCAGCTTTAGCAACTCTTCTATTTTATTTACACTGTAGTTTTAAAAGTAGCAGTTGGCTAATCTTTCTTTTCTTGGTGTATCTTTGGAAGTTGCAGACTTGTAGTAACAGATTTTTGTCTGTATGTAGAGATTTTATCAAAAAACAGTGATGATGTCATATGGGGTTTCTTTTTTATTTCCCGACTGGCAAAATTGACTGATGTCTGGACACAGGTAAGACGTTTTTACAATTTTTTTTTCAGTGTTTTAATCTGCATTTCATTTCAGGAGTTCTTTGGAGCTATCTATACAGGATCACTTAAAACTCCTTTTGTTTGCAATGGGTCAGCAGCCTCATGTTTCTTTTAAAGGGAGGGAAGCAGAGCACTCACAGTGCTTCAGTATTTTTTTTTGCCTTTAGTTTTGGTTATTACACTTTACTGTTGGCTGTAGTTGTAGCTTCAGCTCTGAGCTTGGGCAATGTGATGGATGGCTGTTAGAAAAAAGACTGTTCACAACTGTCATGTTTTTGTCACCTTTTCAGCCTTTAGTATCTACTTCCTATCATTAACGAGCTGTCATAACTAGTTTATTATGTCCAGTTACTGCCTCCATGATGTGATCACTTGCTGCAAGCATAATTTACTTTGTGTTTTACCATATCTTTGCCCCATTGCTATATTCCACAAAACTTTGGTTCTTCTTGAGTCACGTATCTTGAAGTTCATTTACAACACTAATCATTTACAAAGGCTACAGTATCACTGGCTGAGCCACAGACTCTGATATCTGTGCTTAATGATTGTACTGTACATTTTACATGCATAACTGACTGACTACTTTGACTCCATTATATAGATGAAGGTGAAGTGAGTACCTTTATACAGGAATGTCACATGACATGACGCCATGTAACTGTCCGAAAGGTACAAGCCCGTCAAGTCTAGAACCTATGCCATAACATACTGATCTGAGACAGACAGCAACAACAAAATTATTGTCACATGTATATTTTCTTTGTTTTATGACTGGTCATGGCCTATGATTCTGGCCCTCTACTGTTTCATTTTATTTAATAGTACAGGGCAAGCGATTGGGAGCAACTTTTTTTCTTAAATTACCAGCCTGAAACCCAAACACTATCATTTACAAGGTGACCTTGATTTAGGTTGTCGGTTTTCACTCTGGAGTTAGGCAGGAGGCTCATAATTCAATGTACATCAGCATTACATCCTAGAAATAAGAATCCAATTACAGTTCAGTAGAATGTAACAAAGCACTCACGAAAAAGCTAGATCTGCCCTGGACATAAAGAAGGAAACAGGATGCAAACTATCACTGGAGGGATGGCTTCAAGCCATCAACAATATTTGAGCATCTGTGCTACTTATCGCTCTTAAATAATTGTCCAGGCCAACTATCCACTCAGTTCATCCCTGATGTTTTACTCTTATCTTTTAGGTCTATATCTGTGGCTAACCTGACAAATTTCCCGAAATTTGAAATGTTACACTATTACAGGTTGATGCTACTTTTGGTTTGCTATAAAATGTTAGCTCTTGTAACATATACCACAAATAGTTGTCTCCATTGTTAGCCAGATATCCAAGGATTAATCAGAACACAAACTATTTGGATGGAGAAGATTTTATCAGGTGTGTCCAGGAAGGATTTCTGATTCAATGCGTAGATAGGCCGAATAGAGGGGAGGCCATATTGGATTTAGTGCTTGGCAACAAACTAAGCCAGGTGTCAGATCTCTCGATGAGAGACCATTTCGGTGATAGTGATCACAACTCCCTGACCTTATTGTAGTCATGGAGAGGGATAAGAGCAGACGATATGGGAAAGTATTTAATTGGGGTAGGGGGAATTATCATACTGTTAGGCAACAACTGCGGAGCATAAACTGGAAACAGATGTTCTCAGGGAAATGCACAATAGAAGTGTGGAGGTTGTTTAGAGAGCACTTGCTACGAGTTCTGGATAGGTCTGTCCCAATGTGGCAAAGAAGGGATGGTAAGGTGAAGGAACGTTTGATGACAAGACATGTGGAACATCTAGTCAAGAGGAAGAAGGAAGCTTACTTAACGCTGAGGAAGCAAGGATCGGACAGGGCTCTAGAGAGTTACAAGGTAGCCAGGAAGGAACTGAAGAACGGACTTAGGAGAGCGAGAAGGGGATATGAGAAAGCCTTGGCAGGTAGGATTAAGGAAAACCCCAAGGCTTTTTATACATATATGAGAAGCAAGAGGATAGCCAGAGTGAGGGTAGGGCCAATCAGAGATAGTAGAAGGAACTTTTGCGTGGAGTTGGAGGAGGTAGGGGAGGTCCTTAATGAATACTTTGCTTCAGTATTCACCAGTGAGAGGGGCCTTGACATTTGTGAGGACAGCATGAAACAGGCTGATCTGCTCGAAAATGTTGATGTTCGGGAGAAGGATGTGCTAGAAATTTTGAAAAACATAAGAATAGATAAGTCCCCTGGGCCACATGGGATATACCCAAGGTTCCTATGGGAAGCAAGGGAAGAGATTGCTGCTCCTTTGGCGATGATCTTTGTGTCCTCACTGTTCACTGGAGTAGTACCAGATGATTGGAGGGTGGCAAATGTTATTCCATTGTTCAAAAAAGGGAATAGGGATAACCCTGGGAATTACAGACCAGTCAGTCTTACTTCGGTGGTGGGCAAATTATTGGAAAGGATTCTGAAAGATAGTATTTATGATTATTTAGCAAAGCATAGTTTGATTAGAAATAGTGAGCATGGTTTTGTGAGGGGCAGGTCATGCCTCACAAGCCTTATTGAATTCTTTGAGGATGTGACAAAACACATTGATGAAGGTAGAGCAGTAGATGTGGTGTATATGGATTTTAGCAAGGCATTCAATAAGGGTCCCCATGGTACGCTCATTCAGAAAGGAAGGAGGCATGGGATCCCAGGAAATTTGGCTGTCTGGATACAGAATTGGCTGTCCAACAGAAGATAGAGCGTGGTAGTAGATGGAACGTATTCAGCCTGGAGCTCGGTGACCAGTGGTGTTCCGCAGGGATCTGTTATGGGACTTCTACTCTTTGTGATCTTTATAAATGACTTGGATGAGGAAGTGCAAGGGTGGGTTAGTGAGTTTGCTGATGACGGGAAAGGTTGGTGGAGTTGTGGATAGTGTGGAGGGCTGTTGTAGGTTGTAATGGGACATTGACAAGATGCAGAGCTGGGCAAAGAAGTGGCAGATGGAATTTAACCTGGAAAAGTGTGAAGTGATTCATTTTGGAAGGTCGAATTTGAATGCAAAATACAGGGTAATGGCAGGATTCTCGGCAGTGTGGAGGAACAGAGGGATCTTGGGGTCCACGTCCATAGATCCCTCAAAGTTGCTACCCAAGTTGATAGGGTTGTTAAGAAGGCGTATTGGCTTTCATTGGCAGAGGAATTGAGTTTAAGAGCTGCGAGGTTATGCTGCAGATGTATAAAACCCTGGTTAGACCACACTTCGGATATTGTGATCAGTTCTGGTCGCCTCATTATAGGAAGGATGTGGAAGCTTTAGAGAGGGTGCAGAGGAGATTTACCAGGATGCTGCCTGGACTGGAGGACAGGTCTTATGAGGAAAGGTTGAGGGAGCTAGGGCTTTTTTCATTGGAGCGAAGAAGGATGAGAGGTGACTTGATAGAGGTGTACAAGATGATGAGAGGCATAGATAGAGTGGATAGCCAGAGACTTTTTCCCAGGGTGGAAATGACTATTATGAGGGGACATAATTTTAAGGCGATTGGAGGAAGGTATAGGGAGATGTCAGAGGTAGGTTCTTCACACAGAGAGTGGTGGGTGTGTGGAATGTGTTGCTCGCGGTGGTAGTGGAGTCAGATACATTAAGGACATTCAAGCGACTCTTGGATAGGGACATGGAGGATAGTAAAATGTAGGGTATGCAGGGTAGTTTGATCTTAGAGTAGGATAATCGGTCAGCACAACATCGCGGGCTGAAAGGCCTGTACTGTGCTGTACTGTTCTATGTTCTATGTTCAATATTCAATGTTCTATGTTATATTTACAAGGCTGCAATATCAGAGACTTAAAAATTTAGTCTGGGTTCTATACTTACTTATGATACTTGCATGTTACACACATACTGCTGACTGACCATGTGGTTTCCATTACACAGAGACAGTAACTAATGACATGTAATGGCACGTCAATATCCAAATCACTAAACTGGATATCATGTGTGAAGACAGTCACTTTTGATTCCACTCTATCACTTTGTCAAAACATATACTTTTCTGTCACTAACCAGTGCACCTGAGGAATCTACAGAAAATTCCCAAATTTTTCTAAGCAGTAAGTAACAAGTCACATTCGTTAAAATGTCTTAACACGAGTTATAAAATATTTATTGTTTAAAATTAGCATTATTTGTAATAATTCTTGGGAAACTTTCAGATTCTGCATTGCTATAAAATATTGCTGAGAAACAGGTGCCAAATATTTTCTTCTTATGCTTATCAGAACAATTGAAAGAATGCCAAATTTCAAACAGTCACAACCATATACACTTAACATACATTGGTATAAATTATTGTGATCATTTGTAATTTGGCATCTTGCTTTTGTCCTGAGAAGTGCAAGTTGGAAATCTATGGTAACAAGTCTCTCTTTTCAGCAATATTCACATTCTGTGCTACCCTGTTATAAAATGCAAACACAAAGGTACCTTTCAATCTTAAGTACAATCCAACATAATTTTCTTTCAAAACATACAAAACATTTTGTGCAATTTACCTTTTCAGAGCATTTCTGGTGTTGGTTCCCTTGAGTTCATACCGTACACAAATATGGTACTTGCTGCAGTTGTGACCGATTGGTTTTTATCGGTTTTCATGTCAGAGGAATATTGTGAAGGCATTATGACAGCATTATCAGACTTGATCATCAGCATGATGCTGAAAGATGCCAGGAAGAGAGGTTTTGGCTAGAAAATGCTAAGTTTTCTTTTACAATAATTAGCAGGTAGTCTTAATTCCAAATACGAAATTAGCATTCCTTATCACTTCCATTCTAATATACATAGATCATGTCAGTTACAAGGACAAGCATTATGAATTTCAAAACTGCTTTGACGTTTCCAGTGCACACTATCCAACAGTCCTGGATAATTAAATGACAAACACCTAACTTCCATAAATGGTTACAAGGGACTGATCTAATTAAAGAAGCCATTGTATATGAGAGATTGGATGAGAATCATAAATAATCACACTGTGGCATATCATTTATTAAACTTCAAATGTTTAAGACCACAAAATCCAGCTCCAAAAAGCCACTGGTTTTGCCTGAAAAACAGTGTATTCTGCCTCTATTAGCTTCCAGAATGACCTGCAATAAACTTGTCCTCGATCAGGAACAGAGGTACTGAAGGTGCCCCATAGAATAGAATAGAAAGTAATTTATTGTCATGTGAATATATACAAAAAATGTGAAAAGTTTCATAAGTCACCATACTACATTAACAATAGAAGGCATAAATCAGATGACAGAAAAGTAAAAGTTCATCAAAGTTCAATTAATGGCTCCGAGGTTCGAGGTGCGTTGGAAAACTGGGTTGAAACCGTCATGCAGGGCCAGGCCAAGACCACCCTGCCACACAGGGCCAAGACCACCCTGCCACACAGGGCCCAAACCACCCTGCCACACAGGGCAAAGACTGCCCCTCCATGATGGGCCGTGGGAAGCCACCTCTGAAGAAAAGTTTAGACCATCATCCTGGGACTAGACCGTCACACCAGGACTGGACCCTCACACCGGAACGAGACCCTCACACCGGGACTGGACCCTCACACCGGGACTAGACCATCACACCCGGACGAGACCATCACAACTGGACTAGACCATCAGGCTGGAACTAGACCATCACACCAGGATTAGACCCTAACACCGGGAATAGACCATCACAACGGGAAGAGACCATCACACCAGGACTAGACCCTCACACCGAGACTAGACTATCACACCGGGGCGAGACCATCAGACCGGGACTAGA
>NC_063347.1:11546011-11555352 GCF_021869965.1 Rhincodon typus
CCTTATCCCGGGGCTAGACCCTCACACCGGGACTAGACCCTCACACCAGGACGAGACCATCAGACCGGGACTAGACCTTCATGCCGGTGTGCTGAAATAGCTGGAAGCCGCTGAAGAAGACCTTCACTCCTGGGCAAGAATGCCACACTGGGAGCCTGCTTTGCCAGGCACCAGGCCTACCAACATTCTAGGCCTTTGCAAACCACCTCGACACTGGGCCTGGGTCGGGAGAAGACGCTTTCTGCTGATATCTTTAAAAGCTGGTAAGGTACCTTCATCAATGGAAATATTAATAAAGATGCATCAAAAGAACAAAAAAGTACTTGGTTTGAGGAGTCTGCATGATGCACTGCTACTCCACTACCATTTTGAAAAAAAGTTTACGCTGCATTCACACAGAGCCGGCAGATTTAGAGATCAGTTAATATTTGACCACAGACCTGAGGTTTTTGACCTCTCTGTTACTATCATGTCTTAAATGCTGCCATGATGAACTTCCATTAACCTGCACAGAGGACAGTCCCCGCAAGTTAAATGAAGTTAAATTCCACCAGCTGCCTTGGCAGGACGTGAACCCATGAAAAAGTTAGAGATTGATCTAATAGAGCTTTTGAATTAACGTAGGCTTTTGATCAATAACTCAGGGAAACTGTTTCCTGGACCAAGGAGCAGGTAACCAGAGAACACACATTGATATAAATGACAGAAGAGACTGGGGGAAAATAGGGAGCTTTTTTTTACGCAGTGAGTTGTTAACATCTGGAATGGACTGGCTGAGAGGATGAATCAATAGTAAAATGGTACTTGGGTGAATGGTACAGGTATTTGGAAGAATATAGGAAGGGTATTATTAAGCTGAAAAGAATTCAGAAGAGATTTACCAGGATGTTGCTGAGAATGGAAGGTTTGAGTTATAAGGAGAGGCTGGATAGGCTGGGACTGAAGTGCCAGAGGTTGAGGGGTGACCTTATAGAGGTTTATAAAATCATGAGCGGTATAGCAGGTGAATAGCAGGTACCTTTTCCCTAGGGTGGGGGATCTCAAGACTAGGGGTCATATTATTAAGGTGAAAGATTTAAAAAGGATGTGGAATGTGAGGGGCAACATTTTTACTCAGCGAGTGGTCCAAGCGGGACCCAGCTTCGATTCCAGCCGCAAGCAACTGATTTAAAAGATTTAAAAAGGACATAAGGGGCAAATTCTTTTACACAGTGCGTGAAATGAACTTCCGAAGGAAGTGGTGGGTATGGGTACAGTTATAGAACATAGAACATAGAACAGTACAGCACAGTACAGGCCCTTCGGCCCACAATGTTGTGCTGAAATTTTACCCTGAACCTAAGGTCTATCTAACCTCCACCCCTACCTTATACTATCATCCATATGCCTAATAGCTGCTTAAATGTCTGATGTTTAAAAGACATTTGGATAAGTTCATGAATAGGAAATGCTTGGAGGGATATGGGCCAAGCGCAGGCAGGTGGGACTAGTTTAGTTTAGGATTATGGTTGGCAGGGACTGGTTGGACCAAAGTGTCTGTTTCCATGCAATCTGTGTGACTGTATGTGAATACTTGAAAAAGAAAATGATGCAGGGTTAATGGGAGAGATTGTGGACATAAAATGGGTTGGATAAAGAGCTGACATAGCCACATTGGGCAGAATGGACTCCTGTGTTCCATGGCACTATAAATTCAGGGTGGAAGATTTTATTTAGCCTGAGGATGACATACGTATGCTGTTCGATTCATTCAAGCAAAATGCCATGTACAATGCAGATGTCATGGAAATAGCCCGTAGTCTCTGGAAATGATGGGACTGATTCCAGATAAATCTGTCCTAATCACTTCCTATTGCAGCCCGCTCCTGGAAACTCTGGCTCAGCCACCAGGGAATTAGGTGTGTGGGAACATGACTGAAATATTCATTCATGTCGTTTCCTATCCCATTATTACTATTTCATTGACCATCCTGAACCACACACTCGTGATTATTGCTCATTCCGTCAATGTTCCCTTTGACTGCTCCTTTTCTTCTCTTTTATGTTTCCATCTGGCCCCTCAACATCACAAAACATGAAACACAAAGCTGCATTGCAATCTCAGGGTCAAACAAGCCATATCCCCATGTTTGAAAAACAGAGGAAGGCTCCCTAACATCATCAGAGTTCCCTTTTGCGTCAGTTTTGGAAATTTTTTTATTCAGTCTGGGATTTATAACTCATCCCGAGTTGTCCCTTAAGAAGTTAGTGGTGAGTTGTCTTCTTGAACCTCTGAAATCCATGTGCTGTAGGTAGACCCAGAATGTAGTTAGAGGGTGAGTCCCAGAATTTTGACCCAGTGACACTGAAGGAATGACAGTATACTTCCATGTCAAGATGAACATAGAACATAGAACAGTACAGCACAGTGCAGGCCCTTCGGCCCACGATGTTGTGCCGACCTATTATCCTACTAAGATCAATCTACCCTGCATACCCTACATTTTACTATCCTCCATGTGTCTATCCAAGAGTCGCTTAAAAGTCTCTAAAGTATCTGACCCCACTACCACTGCCGGCAGTGCATTCCACACACCCACCACTCTCTGTGTGAAGAACCTACCTCTGACGTCTCCCCTATACCTTCTTCCAATCACCTTAGAATTATGCCCCCTCATAATAGTCATTTCCGCCCTGGGAAAAAGTCTCTGACTATCCATTCTATCTATGCCTCTCATTATGTCGTACACCTCTATCAAGTCACTTCTCATCCTTCTTCACCCTCCAAGATGGTGTGTGTCTTGAAGGGACATTTGCTTTGATGGTGTTCAATGTCTCTACTGCCCACGTTTTTCATGATGGTAGTGGTTGTGGGTTTGGAAGATGCCATCTAAGAAGCCCTGGAGAGTTGTTGCAGTATATCTTGTAGACGGTACACACTGCTGCCACTATGCATCATCGGTGGAGAAAGTGAATGGCTGTAGCTTTAAGAGGTTATTTTGTCCTTTTTTTTGAAGAAAGGTTTTAAGGCAGAGATGTCAAGTAGGCTACCAAAACTATTAGAGTAAACAGCCTGTGATGCCTTGCGGTATTTTTTTAAAAATCGGAATAATAGAAGCAGTCTGAATGCTTAAGTTCAGTTCTACAGAACCGAGATTTTTAGTTTTTCTCAGTGGTGGTTATTGCTGGGTCTCAGCAGGGTTGGAAGGCAGTGAGTCTCCCTTTCTCGCTGAATTTTCTCTGATGTTTTTTCTCCTGGGCTGCCATGGGAGTCATATGTGAGAGAACTCTGTTTTCTGAATTAGCTTTTTGCCAAGTGTGTGTTTATGGGATGTTACCATATTGGGACAATTACTATTTAGTAGTAAAATAATCTATTATTCTGTTAAGTTTCCAACAGAGTTAAGTTATTCCAAGTTTTTCTTTCTTTTGTTGTATTTTAACTATAGTGTTTGAATAAATTGTGTTTTGCTTAATGCCGACTAATTGAATTGCATCTGGAACACAGCACTTCACATTTGCCTTTAAATTAAGGAAAAGTTAGGATCTAGGCTACTTTCTTAAAATATTTTGAGGGGGTCTGGTCTCGTTCATAACAATCAAGTGGCTGCTTTGTCCTGAGTGTTGTTGGAGCTGGAGTCATCTAGGCAAATGGGGAGTATTCCATCACACTCCTGACTTGTGCCCTGCATATGGTGGACCAGCTTTCAGGAGTCAGGAAGTGTATTACTCACCATGGTATTCCTAGCCTATAAGGAACATAACAAATGAAACAAGAGCGAGAGAAGTTTGACACTTCATCCCTACTTCATTATTTCATAAGATCAGATCTTTAACTCCATTTTCCTGCTTAACACTTCCAGCATTGACTTGTAGTGCTAGCCAATGGGAGTAATAAGGTTTGATATAATGTAGATTAGCCTGTGGGGTAAGCAGTGATGTTGTTATAACCTCAATGGCCATGTGTTAATGTTCCTGTGATGACACAATCCCCAGGATGCTATCCCAGCAACACCAGGGAAGGAAGGAAATATAGTCTTTTCAACCTTTTCACTGTTAAGTTATAAAAATATTGGAAATGGAGGATATAAAACTGCTTGATTCAGAATCAGGAATCATCCATAAGACTGGTAAATAGCATATTCATTTTGTTGGAGAAACTCAGCCAATCCAGCAGCATCTCTGGAGAGTGAAACAGATATAACATTTTGAAGTCAGTGATCCTTCTTCAGAAATCCAGACCTGCTGAGTTTCTCCAGCAATTTCTGTTATTGTTTCAGATTTCCAGCATCCACAGTTCTTTGCTTTATTCATTTTGTCAATGGGTTGGAAAGGAGCGATCTCCGAGATTGGACATATTGAGTAATCTATTTTCTGAGGCTGGGTCAGTCGGATGCAAGAAACCACGTGACATCATTCCTGAATTATAGGCAAACAGAATCCTCAATCTAGCTAATGTTTCATGCTTTAGTAACCCTTTCCCCACCACTGGCCTCAGAAGCAAGGAAGGCAATTTTAACACTTTCTCTTCTCCACTCCCACAGCCACCAAAATGCATGAGTTAGTGTCAGTCAGGAAATGAAAAAGTTAAGAATCTGAAAGAGGAGCCTTAAACCTGCACTTTTCCAGCTTCAGCAGTGACTGGAAATGGATAGCGAGTAAATATGCTCCCAGGAGATGATTGATTGTTGAAAGCTTGTATGGAGGCTACATGTCTTCAGATATTTTCTAATCAACCCATCGAGAGATGTTATTACACACCTCTGGATTTGAACTTGGATCTCCTGGCTTGGACGTAGTGATATACCATACCGCCACACGAACCCTATTCTACATGCCTTCAAATGTTTGTTTTCAGATTTTTTATTTCACTTATTTTTCTAATCGACCAGCTCAAAGATGTTATTACACACCTCTGGAGCAGATGGGACTTGAGCCTTGGCCTCCAGCTCCAGGGGTAGGGACACTACCACTGTGCCACAAGAGGACCTCTACATATCTTAATTTTAACAGTTTTTCTTACTGTCACCTGGACTTCCTGAGCCTCAGGAAACTCATGAGGTAAAGGGAAACAAGAGGAGTCAGAACAATCAGCTAAATGCCTTTATAACACAATGCTTGTGGATCAGGAGGAGCAGGAATGGAATCATAGAATCTCTTCAGCATGGAAGCGGGTCATTCAGGCCATCGAGTCCACACTGACCCTCTGAAGAGAATCCCACCCAGATCTACCTCCTGACCCTATCCTTTTAACCCTGCATTTCCATTGGCTAATCCACCTAAGCTGCACAATTTTGGACTATGGGAGGAAACCCACACAGACATGGGAAGAACATGCAAACTCCACACAAACATTCACCCAAGGCTGGAATTGAACCTTGGTCCCTGGCGCTGTGAGACAGCAGTGCTATCCAGTGAGCCACCATAATATTTTCCTCAACTCAACAATCTAAATTATAAACCAACTCTCCAGCATCCCTCCAATCTCATCCTGACATTGCCGTCCCCCATCACTGAGCTCTCTCCTGTGATGACTGACTCCATTCTACTCTGTGTCTCCTCCCAATTTCTCCCCGAGAGATCACCTCAACCTTCCAAGCTGCACTGTGTCCATCCCCTCAGATACTGCAATTGCTACCTCCAAAAGCACCAAATATACCTGATACTGGGATAGCATTTCTTATCCAACAGCGTGTCATAGAGGCTGACTCCCAGGCAGCAAACACGTTCACAAAAATCATATCTGCTTTCAATGAATTTTGGAGTTTTGGAAAGTCTCACTGATCCACCTGACGACTTGGAGTCTTAACAATAGAGCAATATAGCAATGGGCATACCACTCTAAGTATCAATGGCACATACTTATACATAGTCACTCAAACTTGTACAAGTTGCAATACAAGCCACTGAAGTAAGTACTGCACAGATCATTCTAAATAACCACATCACAAGCTACTCTGAATCATTGTGGACACAAAGGAGTTCAGTTATCATGCTGCAAACTGGATACTGACTGTGCGCAAAGATAAAAGTGGCATTAAAACATAATTTGGCACAATCAAATGACAAATACTGTGAATTTGTACATTAAAGGGTTGTCACTTCATCAAGATACTGGCATCTGAGCGATCCTGAATCATTTTCTTCGACAACTGGCTCATCGCCATAAATATCTCAGTCACTGCAAAACCCCAGGCTGTGCAGCATCATCTCCACAATGCTTCAAAAGGGGACTGTAATCAATTGAATGAGGCAAGAGAGGAGGAAGACCAACAAAAAATGAAATTAGTTAACAAAAAAGGAAAATCAAAAGATTCATTTGACACTTGTATTGGAAAAGTTGGGCCATATCACTGATGACAGAACCAACACAATATGGCTCAAGGCTTGTAACTATTTCAAAGATAAATGGAGAACTAATTTTGTGTGTGGATCCCACTCCATTAAACAACGAAACTAGGAGGGAACTCCATCCCAGTTCACCTGTGAAGGATAGCTTGGCAAAACTGGCAAAAAAGAATGTTGTTCACAAAACTGGAGACAACAGTGAGTTCTTAGACCAAGGGTCAAAATTGCTGACAACATTTATTACACTATTCAGGTAGCCTTGTTGCAGTTGTCTACCATTTAGGATCTCCTCTGTGCCAGAGATTTTTCAAAGGGCACGTCCTGGAAGAGGAACAGGGAACAATTTGCCATATAGATGACATCCTAATGCATTGTAAATTGAAGGATGAACAGGACCAGAGGGTCAGGGGTGTGTTAAAAGCACAATAGAATGTAGGCCTTACACAAAATGACAAATCCTAATTCTCAAGAATGAGAATTACATTCTTTAGACACATTATCCAAGAACAAGGAATCATAGTGGATCCAAGGAAGATCAGAGAACATCTGATGATGGCAATGATTTAGCATGCTTCTTAGGCATGACTAATAAAATAGGGAAGTTTATCCCAACTTAACCAATCTTATTTAGCTCATAAGAAAGCTCTTGATAAACGACCAACAATGGTTTTGGAGTTAGGAATCCTGCAAGAACAGCAGCTTTTGAAAGGATTAAAGTGAACTCACCTTCTACTGACATTAGTATGTTCCAGTCTAGACTTATTCACAACAGTAGTCATAGATGCATTGTCCACTGGACTAGGACCAACTCTTAATCAAGTGTAAACTGATGGAACATAAAATCCAGTCTATTTTACAACAAGAGATATTATGGAGCCCGAACGGAGCATGTTACTGCAGAGCAGGAAGCTTTTGCAGTTATGAACAATTCATAGACTGCCTCATGGGACTGAAATTCCAGGCCTAGATCGATTGCAAGCCTTTGATAACATTATTGGCATCAAAAGAATCTCAAAAACGCTTCTATGCTGCAAAGATTCAGGTTTACGTAGAAACATAGAAGATAAGAGGTTTAGGGTGTTGAGATATGACTGTGGAGTAGTCTATATTCTAGGTGAGGTGTAAGTAATGCTGATTTCTTGAGAAAAGCAGTGGATCAAACAGAAAAGAAAAGTTTTATTCTTGTGGAAGAACGAGAGTTTTATGCTAGAGCAATAACCAACACTTCACCACTAACTGAGGAAAAACTTAGAGACATTTGTGCAGCTAAAAAAAATCTGAAGAAGAGGCACAGAGCTCAGAAAACTCTGTTTGCAAGGGTAGTCAAAGTAAAATTCAGCAATCACTGAAAAGGTACCAAAAGATACTATTGGAAGATTTATTGGTGTTTGAGCATCAAATGGGTGTACTAAAAGTCAATGCATAAACAAATCCAACAGGAACTCCACAGGGAACAACTAGGTATCATGAAATTCAGAGTAAGTGCATAATAATCAGTGTGGTGGACAAGATGTTTATTTTGTCAAATAAGTTCCATAAACAACCATGTGCCTATTGAGCCAATGATTTTGTCAAGATTTCCGGAAAGGCCATGGAAGAGGGGAGCAATGTATTTGTGCGATTTCGAACAGAAGATATATATAGTCCTCATTGAAGTAATAAGCAGATTTTGATCAGAACACTGAAAAAAGATTTTTGTGCTACACCATTTTGCAGAAAAATTAACATCGGACAATAGACCTCAAATTGCGAAGTAGCGTCTCAGAAAATTTAGTTTTGAGGCCGATGTCAATGAGGTAACAAGTTCTCTCTCTATCCTCAGTCAAATGGGAAGGTGGAAAGAACAAGCAAGGCCATAAAGTTACCAATGCTTCAGAATCCAGACTGAAAACTCACCTGACTAATTTGCAGAACAATATCATCGAATAATAGATACCCACTCCTGGAACTGTAAAAAGGAAGGAGGTTAAAAAAGTGAATGCACCATTTTAGAACACAACACGAAATCAAATATAACTTTTCAAGACCAGGAGAATGGAAAATAACTGAAGAATGTCACATCCAAAATCAGCACAGGTGGAACAATTCTAGACATAGACTCGTTTCATTTCTGTGCTGTAGACTTCTATGACTTTATGGCAGAGATTGAAAACTCTGCCAACCTTAAAGCCTAGGTGGAAAGATTGCCTATGGTCTTATATTGTCAGAGCACCTGAAAGGACATTGATCTCAATCGAGCTAAGAAGTGAAGCCAAGTATGATTATAACAGGATTTGGGAAGCCCATACTTAGATTGCATCAGTGTATGGCGTGGTACTATTCCATACAGCATGATACAACTATACAACCAAACATGGTACAACATCATTGCCTAATGATGGTGATAAAAGTGATAATCATGATAATGGTGAAGACGTTAATACCCACGTTAGTGATGAAAAAGACTATGTCAGCAAATATGCAAGGGAAGTGACCAATTCAATTAAACATTTGAGGTGTTAATTATGTTAATAGGAATTAATGAAAACAAGATGCACAAAATGCAGCTTTTGAATTCACGCCAAGAAGAGAGCCCGACACAGAAATGATAAGTACCTTGGAAGTATTGCCACTGGAAAATAGCCAAACCCCTGTAAGATAAATGTATTGAACCACAAGTATTTGTAGAATTAACAATATGAGCAAAGCCATAAGACTTTGTTTTGTAGAAATGCAATACTTAGTGGAAGCCTCTCTCCTTCTGCCAAAGAGGCAGACTATAAGATGTAAAAGGCAACATACGCACACACTCAAAGAAAGAATGACAAATCAGCCATCTTAGACCAAGTTTGTCACTAAATCCCCTTTGAAAAATTGAGACAAAAATATTTTAAAGAAATTATGTCAGAGATAGTAGGAACTGCAGATGCTGGAGAATCCGAGACAACAAGGTGCAGGGCTGGATGAACACAGCAGGCCAAGCAGCATCATAGGAGCAGAGAGGCTGACGTTTCGGGCCTAGACCCTTCATCAGA
>NC_063347.1:11560352-11594048 GCF_021869965.1 Rhincodon typus
TTTATTTCAGAACCCCCTTCCCCTCCCCCTTTTCTGATGAAGGGTCTCGGCCCGAAACGTCAGCCTCTCTGCTCCTATGATGCTGCTTGGCCTGCTGTATTCATCCAGCCCTGCACCTTGTTGTCTCTTTAAAGAAATTATATTGGATTGTGAGTGTAGTTTTTGTTACTTGATTGAATATCTCTTTTTTTGAGCTGGATTCAAACATTGTGTTAAAGTAGAATAGCCCCATCACAACTTTTTCTGACACCGTATGAAATTAATTACTGCATTAATTCTTACAGTGTAAATAGAGCTGATTATTATGATTAATTTTCATAAACAATTATAAAAATGTTTGAGTCTCATACTTGAGGCTACATCTGGATAACGATACACTTGAATTATTAATTTAGGATTCTAAATTCTCATATTGTTAAACTTAAAAAAAAAGTTAGTTTTGCCACAGCATACCTGCATCTATATCCTCCCCGCTCCAAAATAATTTTAAGAAGTCCTGAAGAGGGGAGGACATCCTATTTTTGCTCCCAGTTCTCTGGGTGGTAAAGCTGAACGCATTCTTTTCGTGATTTATCAGTTAAGGCTTCAAGTTGACACAGACAGTATGTTTTGACTGTGCAAGTTTATCTTGCTGGGCGGGGGTTCGGGGGTTTGGAGGGGGCTGCACATAGTGAAGTGAACTAAAAATAGTCAAACAATTAACATATAAAAGTAAACTGCTGGAATAATATAGACCATGTGGAGAGAAACTTGGTGAGGGTGGATTCAGCCACGTGTGGACTTACACTGGTCTTAGAGGTAGTTCAGTCAATATTCACTCAGCTTATTCCAGGTATGGAGGGATATTCTTATGAAGAGATATTGAGTAGGTTGGGCTTGTACAGGTAGTTCTTCTATAACATGATAGTTGCATTCTTATGTGACCTCATGCTATAGCAAATCTCATTGTAGGGAAATTGCTATAGAAAATCGCTATGCCTGTACAGCAGAAAGCTTGCGTTATCCAAACAGCGTCCACTGTTCATCGATTGCATTACAGCCAATTCGCATAACAAAACACACGTTATAGCGGAACTACCTGTACTCATCAATTGATTAAAAGAAGGAGAGGAGATCTTACTCAAACATATCAGATTATTAGGTTGCTTGACAGGGTGGATGCAGAGAGGTAGTTTCTCTTTGTGGGAGAGTCTACAATCGGAGGGCATAATTTCACAGTAAGGGGTCACCCATTAGAGACAGGGATGAGGAGGATTTTTTTTTCTCTTGGAGTGTGGTGAATCTGTGGAATTCTTTACTACAAAGAGCTATGGAGGCTGGATCCTGAAGTATCTTCAAGGCTGAGATAGACAGGTTTTTAGTCAGTAAGGGATTTAAACATTTTGGGACAAAAGGCAGGAAAGTGAAGTTGAGGATTATCAGATTATCCATGTTTTCAGTGAATGTTGGAGTAGACTTGATAGGCCCAATTGCCTACCTCTACACTATCTAGTGGTCTTATAGAGTTATAGTATATTGAGATTTGTGAAAATGTTGTAACTGATAACGTGATTCTGATGTCAATAAGAGAGGAGACATCAGTCTAGAATGAGTTTATGAAGGGACTGGGACGTTACATTAGACAGCTGTATTAAATGTTGTGAGCACAGCCCAAACCAGCACGCAAGCCTGCCTTCCATCCACTGACTCGATCTACACTTTTTGTTGCCATGGAACGGCAGCCAGCATTATCAAAGACTCCTCCTACCCCCATCATAATCTCTTCCAACCTCTTCCATCAGGGAGAACGTACAGAAGCTTAAACACAGGTTACTAACAGGTTCAAAAACAACTTCTTCCCCGCTGTTGTTAAACTTCTGAATACACCTCTCAAATTTCAAATCTAATGTGGATCTTGCTTTGTGTATACCTTTTTTGCAGCTATAATTTTGTATTCCTCGCTCTGTTCAGTCACCTTGTGATCTTTGTGTCTTTGTATGCTATGATCTACTGTACTGTAAAACAAAACTTTTCACTGTACTTAGGTACATGTGACAATAATAAATCAAATTAAATCAAAAATCTACTTTGGACTGATATAATTAGAGGAGTGTTATGGTACTGAAGGAGTTAAAGAGCCTTACTGAAGAGATAAGGAGCAAACAAACTCACCCACAGTCGAAGGAGCACCAGTCCACGATCTCAATATGTAGGTCGCAGGATTGGCTTAAAGCACAGATAAAGCAATTTCTATTAAGATTATGAGAACCTCCACAAAGGTGTACATTACCTTTCTTGCTGTAGGTGGCTACTTACCTTTAAGTGGTCGTATTCCTTCCATTTTATTCATCAGTGCTTGTAAGTAGCCAAGAGCAATTTTTACTGGAGGTCTCTCACCCACCCCAATCAGCTGGTCTGCTTCACCCAACCCATTCTGCCACTGGTGATTCTTCAATGTGTTTGGTGACTTGCACAGAATTGAACGGACTGACGAGATAAAATGCACTATCAGAGGGCCCTGAATAAGGAAATAAAGTAGACTCATAATGGAAAGGGAAAGGAAACTTTAGAAGCAAGAGCAAAGCATTAATCAAAAAGTGCATTAATTCCCCTACTATAAATAATCGAAGTTAGACTCATGAGTCTGATCATTAAATCAATTTTTATTTTACAAAATCTCTTTATATTCTTGAGGCTGACGCAAAATATGCCACTGGACAGCCTCAGGATTTTTGAAGCTGTACAGCAGCATAAACCGAAAGACAATATGCCAGATTCCCTCGTGTTAAAAATGCGAACTAGTTTACAGGCCCACATTTTTATTTTCACATTGATTGCTGATCAAAGCAACCTGAAAAAGACGCAAGGGTGATGTAAGGAAAAAACTTATACAGTCGGCAAGTAGGTACGGTATGGAGTGTGATGGAGACAAGTTCAATTGGGGCATTCAAACAAAAATAATATGCAAAGCTGTGGAGGATAAGAAGGAGATTGGCTCTCGGTAATGATGCCCATTTAGTGAGCCAGTGTTGGCACTATGGTCCAAATGGCCTCCCTTTGAGAAATTACATTTCTATAAATTCTGTGATTTTAGTTCAAAATGATTTATTACTGTATTCATACCCGAAATGTCAACTTTCCTGCTCCTCTGATGCTGCCTGGCCTGCTGTGTTCCTCCGGCTCCACACTGTGTTATCTCTGACTCCAGCATCTGCAGTTCTTGCTATCTCTAAGAAATGTTTTATGTTCTTATATTCTGCACCAGAGGAGAGTCAGAATATCTGCACTTTGATCTCAAACAAACAACTTGCCTCAAGTGCCAGTTAATTAGACCTTTGATCATAAGTGTTAAAAGATGCATTTAAATGATTCAAAAGTTTCTCACACAATATCTTTACATATATATTATGCATTTAGTATTTCATCACAACTTTATTTAAAAAAACTGTAACTAGGTGCTACTGAAAGGCTATGTAAAGTTGCTTGAGACTCTGGTTGTAGCCGGGACCAGTATTGAAGCAGCGAAAGACAGTGAGTGAAGTGAGATCTAGAACTTAAGTTCAAAGAGAATGTTTGAAGGAGGGGACAGAGGTAGCAAGGTGACAAGAGCTTGGGAGAGCATTCCAGAGAGCAAAGTCAAACTGGTCGAAAGCTGTGTAGTCAAAAATGAAGAGAGGGTGGAAAGGATGTGAAAGATAAACAGGGGAGTACACATGAATGTGAATGAATGAAGATGAAGAATTACAGAGCAATGAGGCCATGGAGCTATCTACAGATGATTCTGAAATCCATGATGAACCAGAAACAACTGAAGCTCTGCCAGGGCTGTGACATTTTGGGAAAATGGAACTTAATGTGGGTCTGAGGGTGGACGGCAGAGCTATGCATGGGTCACAATTATAAACAGCGGTTCTGGAGGCCAACAAAGGGACAAGAACATTCACACCTGGAGCTGACAACATTTGCGATAGGTAACTCAGTGTCAGTGTGAGTGAGATAGGGCAGATCGAGGAAGGCGTAGGGCAAGCTTCCTTGGTTAGAAATTCACCTCAAAGCCAAGGATAGTGAGATTACCAAATAATAAGAATTCGGTGCCATGGTGCAGATATTTTGACAAGAAGTGAACACAAATGGTCTTTGCTGTCGGTGACCATGAGTTTAGAGGAATTATTTCTCACCCAGGATTTGTTTTCAGTACTGAAGAAGGGTCATTGGATCCGAAACGTTAACTCTGATTTCTCTCTACAGTAGCTGCCAGATCTACTGAGTTTTTCCAGCAATTTCTGTTTTTGCTCGTTTTCAGTGAAATAGTTTGACAACTATAGGGCAGCATGCTGGTTCAGTGGTTAGCACAGCTCCCTCACAGTACCAGGGATCCAGGTTCAAATCTACCCTCGATCAACCGTCTGTGTGGAGTTTGAACATTCTCCCCGTGTCTGCGTGGGTTTCCTCTGGGTGCTCCAGTTTCCTCCCACGGTCCAAAGAGGTGCAGGTTGTGTGGATTAGCCATAGGAATGCAGGGCTACACGGATAGGGTAGGGGTGTGGGTCTGGGTCAGATGCTCTTTGGAGTGTTGGTGTGGACTCGATGGGCCAAATGGCCTGCTTCCACACTGTAGGGATTCTAACGAGCATCAACGATGATCAAAGAGATAAACGTTGTGCCAAAGAAGTTAAATTGACACCTGCAAACTCTGCCCAGTAACACCATCTCCTCACCTCTCAGTCCATACATCATGCATGTTTTTGAGGTAAGCAAGGGGTTACAAATGTAGAATGGGATAGTCCATGGTGTTATATCCAATGTAAATATATTGGGTTAGCGTGAACTTGCATCACAGTTAATCCTTTGGTTTTGCTGGGAAGTATAAGATTGGAACAAAGCTCGGGCAATGTCGCCGATAAAACACAGAGGAGAGTCTGCAGAGATAGCTGGAGTGATCAAATATTTTGAATGCTCTAGAAGCATTACGGAAGGCGTAGAGAGAAACAGCTGTGAAGTCACAGACAGTATCACGGGGAGTGTTGGTGTTATTATTGACAAGTGTGTATGTTGGACAGATTGGACTGAAAGAGTTTAAAGAAGGAGTGAGGGCAGAGATAGTGGGGTGGGTTGATGGTAATATGACTGGGGGCTAGTAATCCAGAGGGCCAAGTTAATCCCTTAGGACCATGGCAGCTGGTGGAATTTGTATTCTGGAATTGAAAACTAGACTTAGTAAGGGGCGGCATGGTGGCTCAGTGGTTAACATTGCAGCCTCACAGTGCCAGGGACCCGGGTTTGATTCTAGCCTCGGGCGACAGCCTGTGTGGAGTTTGCACATTCTCCCAGTATCTGCATGGGTTTCCTCTGGGTGCTCCGGTTTCCTCCCACAGTCCAAAGATGTGTAGGCTAGGTGGATTGATCATGCTAAATTGCCCGTAGTGTTCTGGGGTATGTGAGTTGTAGGGGGATGGGTCTGGGTGGGATGCTCCAAGGGTCAGTGTGGACTTGTTGGGCCGAAGGGCCTGTTTCCACACTGTAGGCATTCTATGATTCTATAATGGTGCCATGAAAATAGCACTGATTGTCTAAAGTAAAATCCCATCTGATACATTGATATGTTTTCGGGAAGGAAATCTGCCATCCTTACGTGGTCTGGCCTAAATGTGATTCCAGACTCATAGTAACATGGTTGACTCCTAACTGCCCTCTGAAATGGACCCTCTGTTCAAGAACAATTAGAGATTGGTAACAAATGATGGACTTGTCAATGATGCCAACGACCCATGAAAGGGAAAAGAGATACATTTGGGGCTGTGAAGTGATGGAAAGGAAAGGACTGGTACACACATGAGGGAAAGGGGAATGGAAGGATGTGAGACAGGGCGGTAAAGAGATCGTTCAAGTGGCAGGAGGTTCAAGCAAGTTGTAAACACCTACACAGACCAGTTGAACCAAATTGTCTGATTCTGTCTTGTAGAATCTGTCTAACATTTGCACACCTTAGAAAAGAAAGTAATTAAGGAGATAGGAAATTAGGCACAGGAGTAGGCCATTCATCCCCCTTAGCCTGTTCAACTAGGAAATCTTTGAGATATCTCTCAGAGATGTTTATGAAAGCATTCAAAATAGAGATAGAAAGTTGTAAAGATGGAGGTTGGAAAATAACATTACTGGAAATAAGAGAGCTGCATTAACTAACGTTTTTTTCAAACTCTTTCACAGGATGAGGGTGTCGCTGGATTGACCAGCATTTATTGTTCATCCGTAATTGCCCAGAAGACAGTCAAGAGTCAACCACATTGTGGGTCTGGAGTTACTTTTAGGCCAGACCAGCTAAGGATGGCAGGTTTCCTTCCCTAAACGTCATTAGTGAACCAGATGGGTTTTTCCAACAATCAATAATGGATTCATGGTCATCAGTAGAGTTTTAATTCCAGATTTTTATTGAGTTCAAGCTACACTATGGCAGGATTTGAACACAAGTCCCCATAACATTACCTGGGTCCATGGATTAATAGTCCAATAATAATATACAACTACGCCATCACCTCCCCGCTAACCATTACTAACCATTGATTGATTATACAGAGTAGAAACATTAGCCTTGCAATTCTATATGGTGAGTACTTCTTTTGTAACACCGTTATGTAGTAAACTGGCAGGACAACTTCCTTACTCACAAATAAGAGATAGCACAGTATGGAGCTGGAGGAACACAGCAGGCCAGCAGCATCAGAGGAGCAGGAAAGTTGGCATTTCAGGTCAGGACTCTTCGAAACGTCAACTTTCCTGCTCCTCTGATGCTGCCTGGCCCGCTGTGTTCCACCAGCTCCACACTGAATTATCTCTGACTCCAGCATCTAAAGTTCTTACTATCTCTGAGCAAGTCATTCCTTACTCACAAATTCTCTTTGGATTGATGCAATCGAAGAAATGAAGTTTACAAAGTTTGAACAAGTTATTGTTAAACTTCTCTGACACTGTCTTATTTTGATTTCACCAGTGGCTCTTTGTCAGGCATAATTTAAGATAATTAAACCTGACCGCATTTATACCTTTGGCCCCATCTGAATAAATTATTTGACATCAAGCTGCTGACTCTACAGGGCCGTAGTTACAGCATGAGCAACAGTGCGTGTAGGGATTACAGCAGAGCATATGCTTTCAATAATGCTTCAGCCTGAGTGACAGCCCCAAATCTGGCAGGAAAATTGATGGCCTTTAACAATGAGTTTCACAACAATGGCATTATCAAGGTACATTATTATTTTAAAGGCCTGCTAGCCATTAAATTCCATATACAAGGCATTACTGATCTTTTTTTTATTTTAAGAGTTTTGCAATAGCAATATTATGAAGATACAGAATTACAACCTCATTTTACAACACTCAATGATAGATTTTCAGCATTATTGCTGCGATCAATTTTTTTTTAGTTTAGCAAGTTGTGAACTAAATATTGGAGAATGCATATGGAATTAAGGTAAAATATCAGACAAAAGCGTATTTTAAGTAAGTGAATTTATTCTTGTAACGGGGAATTTAACAAATATCAAATCCTTTTCTCTGAGTCATTTTAGTTTTTTTTTCAGTAATTAATTATTAAGTTAGTATACCATTTCCCACTTGCCTCCCTTGTAAGAAGATATCACTTTCCAAGCAAAATTAAGAGGGAAATGGTGAACATTCTCATTAGTTCAATGATTTCTGATTTACTGCAGATGACGGTTGTGGTTATTGGAAACGAATGATCTCAGTCTTACTACATCGCTGCAGGAGTTAGAGTTAGAGAATCAGAGAGATGTACAGCACAGAAACAAACATTTTGGTCCAACTCATCCATGCCAACCCAATATCCTAAATTAATCAAATCCCATTTGCCAGCATTTGGCCCAAAACCCTTTAAACCTTCCTATTCATGTACCCATCCAGCCATCCAAATGCCTTTTAAATGTTGTAATTGTACCAGCCTCCACCATGTCCTCTGACAGCTCATTCCATACATGCACCACTCTCTGTGTGAAAAAGTTGCACCTTAGGTCTCTTTTAAATCTTGCCGCTCTCAGCTTAAACCTATGCCGTCTAGTTTTGGACTCTCCTACCCTGAGGAAAAGACCTTGGCTATTCACCCTATCCATGCCCCTCATGATTTTACATACTTCTACAAGGTCCACTCTCAGCCTCTGATGCTCTAGGGAAAATAGTCCCAGCCTATTCAGCTTTTTCAGCCTCTCCCTATAGCTCAAACCCTCTAACCCTGGCATCCTTGTGAAACTTTTCTGAACCCTTTCAAGTTTCACATTTTTCCTATAGCAGGGAGACCAGAATCGAATTCAGTATTCCAAAAGTGATCTAACCAATGTCCTGTACATACACAACATGACTTCCCAACTCCTGTACTCAATGCACTGACCAATAAAGGCAAGGAGGTAATGCCCTTGGTCCAACTATTTTCAGCTGCTTCATCAATGATTTTACCTCAAAAATGAGGTCTGAAATGGTGATGTTTGTTGATGAAAACACAGTGTGCAATTCATTTCCACCTCCTCAGATATGGCACAGTGGCTTGCTATGCTGCCTCACAGGGCCAGGGACCCAGGTTTGATTCCAGCCTTGGGTTACTGAGGAAGTTTACACATTCTACCTGCGTCTGCGGGAGTTTCCTCTGGGTGCTTCAGTTTCCTCCTACAGTCGAAAGATGTGCCGGTTAGGTGGATTGACCGTGCTAAATTGTCCACAGTGTCCAGGGATGCTCAGGCCAGGTGGATTAGCCATGGGGAATGGAGGGTTACAGGGATAGGTTGAGGGGTGGGTTTGGACAGGATGTTCTTTGGAGGGGCAGTGTAGACTTGATGGGCTGAATGGCTTGTTTCCACACTGTAGGGATTCTATGAAGCATCTTGTATCCGCATGCAGCAAAACCTGGACCACATTCAGACTTGGATTGGTAAGTGATACATTAATATTCACACCGTGCAAGTGCCTGACAATGTCCATTTTCAAAAAGAGATATTCCACCTATTTCCTTTTGATATTCAATTCCATTTGAATTTCTGCATTCAGTGGGTCAACATTCGGGGGTTACCATTAACTAGAATCTAAGTCAGACTGTATAATTATTGTCACTACAAGTACAGGTCAGGTGCTGAGAATTCTGCAGTGGCTAACTCACTTCCCAACTCTGTAATCTTGTCCACTATCCACAAGGTACAAGAATTGTGTTGAGATACTGTATACTTGCCTGATGCATGCAACTCTAACAACATACAAGAAGCTTGACACTCCCCAGAACAATGTAGCCTACTTGAACATCCACCACCTCAAATGCTTGCTCCCTCAGCCACTGGCACACAATGGCAATAATGTATGCTATCTACAGCATGTACTACATCGATTTACCCAGCTTCTTTCAACTGCACTTTCTAAACTTACAACCTCTGCCACCTTGCAAGAGAATGGTAGTGTGGTAATTAGAGCACCAGTTAACAGCGTTCCTTGCCGAGTAGCTGATTTGGAAACATATTTCAGTTCTTTTATTAATTATTAATAACAACCTGGAACGACCTTTCCTAACAATGCCATAGATGCAGCTGCACTACATTGGTCTGCAACGGTCCAAAAAGGTGGCTCATCACCACCTCCTGGAGGCCACTTTGGGATGAGCAATAAATGCTGGCCCAGTCAGTGACATCCACATCCCAACAGTGATAAAAATAAAGGCAAGGACCTCAACGCAGCAACCTGTGGAGACGTGTCAGATCACTTCTGAATTTCCATGTTTCTATGTGTGAGGCTGCACTTGTAGTATTGTGTACAGTTTTGGTCACCGTGTTATAGGAAAGACATAGTTAAACTGAAAAGTGTTCAAAGGATTAGTAGGCCTGAGTTATAGGGAGAGGTTGGCCAGGATAGGACTTTATTTCTTGGAATGTGGGAGAATGAGGGGTGACCTTATTGAGGTGTATAAAATCATGAGGGGCATAGGTAGGATGAATGCATATAGTCTTTCTCCCAGGGATGGGGAATTGAAAACTAAAGGGTATAGGTATAAGCTGAGATGGGAAAAATTTAAGAAGGAGCTGAGGGGCAACGACTTCACACAGAGAATGGTGCACGTATGGAAAGGGCTGCCAGAGAAAGTGATTGAGGCAGGTACAATAGCAGCAATTAAAAAACATTTGAATGGGTACATGGATGGGAAGGGTTTAGAGGGATGTGGACCAAATGTGGGCAATTGGAACAACTGAGTGGGCACCATGGTCAGCATGGACCAGTCTGGGGGCTGAAGGGCCTGTTTCCATGCTGTAATATTCTATAATTCTATAACTGCACATGTGCAGACTCCAGATAGTGCTGTTAATTTCCAAGGAGTAAGGAAGTTGAATGCTGACATTTATGTTTTTATTTCTATGAAAAAACTAAGCTATGTGAAGTAAAACTACATAGATATTACAATTTTGAAACAGGTCTTACATTTGAACCACTGGGATCTATCTTCGAAATGGAGAGTAGCTTTGATCCCGCATGTTCAACCGTTACTGTATCTTATTTATCCCTTTGTATTTTCAGTCATCCAGCCTGGTTTGGAGTACTGCAATGATGTTTTCACCTTCAGAGTGTGCTCCAGTATTGAATTTCAGGTGAGGTGGATTGGCTATGCTAAATTGCCCATAGCATCCGAGGAAACATAAAGTTAGGTGGGTTAGCCATTGGGAATGCAGGGTTACAGGGATAGGTAAGGGGCCTGGATGGGACGCTCTTCAGAGAGTCGGAGTGGATTTGATGGGCCAAATGGCATGCTTCCACACTGTAGGGATTCTATGATTCTCTGTGTCACAACTTTCTACGTAGTTTCCAGTTGTAATTTTAAAAACCTCTGACAAGTCCTTCTTAATTTTTCTCGGCCTGATGGAGGCTGCATGGATTTTAAGTGACTATGTTGCTGCTGTGGTTGTTAAACTCCAAGGTTTTACAAGTTCAGATTTATTCCGTCCTGTCACCATTATCCTGACAGGCTGTGTTTGAATTCACAATTGGCTTCCCGCCTTCAGATATGACTTTTGGTTCATAAATGTATGTAAAATCATCTCCTACGGCCTCCTGTGCAGCAGTCACAATCTATTCATGTCAAACATGCCTCAAAATTGTTATTTGATACACAGCAATATCAACTTTTCATGCCATTGTCAAGTTTGTTTTAATTGGCACTGATGCTGAGTCCCAGAAAATTAGCATTTCATCATTTTGGATGGCTTAGATGACACATTGTTATTGACCATTGTGTTTTGTGCCTTCTATCATTAGTGCTTTATTCACTGTTCTTACAATTTTATCCTAGATATTTCTTTTAATTAATTCAGGAGATACGAGCATTGCCTGCTGTGTCATTCCACAGTGATGTTGTGTTGCCTTCTTGAACTGGTCTGATCTGTTTAGTGTAGATACCACAAAATGCTGGTAGGGAGGGAGTTGCAAGATTTTGACCCAGTGACAGTAGAAGAACAGCGAGACATTTCCAAGTCAGAATGGTGAGTGGGTCGGAGGGGAAATTGCAGGGGGTGGTGTTTCCATGTATCTGCTGCCCTTGCCCTCCTAGATGGTAGTGGCTGGATTTGAAAGATGATTTGATTTATTGTCGTCACATGTACCAAAGTACAGTGAACAGCTTTGTTTTGTGTGGACTACAGGCAGATTATAATATACAATGACGTACAGATCATAGGGTTATTGAACTCAGCAAGGCATATAGAGTTACGGCTGTATAGTAAGTGTAGAAAAGCAAGATCAACATTAGATTTGAAATTTGAGAGGTCAATTCAGCAGTCTAATAACAGCAGGGAAGAAGCTGTTCTTGAACATGTTGGTATGTGAGTTTAAGGTTTTGTATGTTCTGCCTGACAGAAGAGGGTGGAAGAAATTATAACAAGGGTTGGAGGGTCTTTGATGATAGCTGCCTTTCTGCAGCAATATGAAGTATAGATGGTGTCAGTGGATGGGAGCTGAAAGAACTGTGGATGCTGTAAATCAGGAACAAAATCAGAAGCTGCTGGAAAAGCTCAGCAGGTCTGGCAGCATCTGTGAAGAAAAAATCAGAGTTAACATTTAGGATCCTGTGACCGTTCTGAGGAAGGGTAAACCGGACCCGAAATGTTAACTCTGATTTTTTAATATTTTTGTATTTATTTATAAATTCTGTGTCTGATTCTACTTCTCTCACTAACACCTGAAGAAGGACTGAGGCTCCAAAAGCTTGTGTTTTCATATAAACCTGTTGGGCTATAACCTGGTGTTGTGTGATTTCTGACCTTGCGGTCCTGGACAGAGGGGTTGCAATACCAAGCTGTGATGTGCCCATATTATGATCTCTATGGTGCATCTGTAAACATTGGTGAGGACATGTCAAATTTCCTGACCCAGAAGAGGTGTTATTTTGCCTTCTTGACCGTTGCATCTACATGGGTGGTCCAGGACAGATTGTTGGTTATCGCCACTCCCAGTCACGTGACCTCTCGACCTCAGTTCCATTGAAGTAGATAGGGGCATGTCCTCCTCCTTTCTTCATAAAGACGATGCTCTTTAGTTTTGCTGACATTGAGGGAGAGATTGTTATCTTTGGCCCATGTCACCAAGCATTCTGTTTCCTTTCAGTATTCCGTCTCATCATTGTTTGCTATCTGGCCTACAAGGGTGGTGTCATCAGCAAACCTGGAGATGGCGTTCAGACAGAATTCGGCCACACAGTCACAAATGCACGGGAGTACAGTAAGGGGCTGAGTACACATCCTTGTGGGGCCCCGGTGTTGAGGATTATCATGGCGGAGGTGCTTTGTCTATCTTCACTGATTACAGTCTGTGGATCAGGAAGTTGAGGATCCAGTTGCAGAGCCAAGAGCTGGGTCTCAGAGTTTGGAGATTAGCTTGTGATTATGGTGTTGAAGGCGGAGCTGGAGGCGATTAGTAGAAGGCTGACTTAGGTATATTTATGATCCAGATGTTCTGGGGACAAGTATAGGGCTAGGGAAATGGTGTCTGTCGTGGACCTGTTGCGCTGGAAGGCAAATTGCAGGGGATTGAAGCAGGCTGGGAGGCCTAGAGTTGATGTGAGCTGTGACTAACCTCTCAAAACACTTCATAATAATGGAGGTCAGAGACACTGGTCAGTAGTCGTTGAGGCATGTTGCATATGTTGGGATGATGGTGGTCTTTTTGAAGCAGGTGGGGACTTCAGATTGTGGTAAGGAGAGGTTAAAAATGTCAGCGAATAGTCCCGCCAGCTGGTCTGCACAGGATCTGAGTGCACGGTCAGGAACTCCATCCAGGCCAGTAGCTTTCCTAGGGTTCACTCCCAAGAAGGCTGATTCGACGTCTGCAGTGGTGACTGAGGGTACAGGTGCATCCAGGCCTGTTGGGCCAATGACACCGTTCCACTGGTATTCTGCTCAAACTATAAAAAGCACTGTGTGTATTAAGGAGGGATTTTTTTTTGTCCGCTGTTCTGTTCTGCTTCATTTTGTATCCCATTGTGTAGGTTAGGCCCTGCCACAGGTTACAGGCATCTGTGTTGTTAGTTTAAGTCTCTAACTTAATCTGGTACTGCCTCGTGGCATCTCTAATGGCCTTGCAGAGGTCATATTTGGATTTCCTGTGTCGTCTAACTTGACATCGCACGCCCGGTCTTCAGTAAGCAATGGAGTTAATGAGTTGCCGTTTAATGACCGTAATATTTCTTTTGTATTCCATTAGGGGTACGTGGTCAATCTCCCTGGACCAACTCTCCCTTGGTAGTAGACAGGCACATCCTAATGAATGTCATCATATAGCCAGACAAACTGCAGGCCTTCAGTGAGTTGCAGGACATAAGAGTTCAAAGCCTCAAAGGTCAAAGATCCAGAATAAAATCTGGTGTAAAATATACATCCACTTTTTCAACTTGGCCCTTCATTGCTGATGCTCTTGTTCTGAGGAAGAGTCACTGGACCCGAAACATTAACTCTGGTTCTTTTCTTCACAGATGCTGACAGACCTGCTGAGCTTTTCCAGCAACTTCTGTTTTTGTGTCAAAACTTTAATACCCTGCAACACGGGTTCTGATCCCACCAAGGTAACTGGAGGAATTTGAATGTAGCTAATGCATCTGGAATTGACAGCTCGTCTCAGTAATGATGGTCTCCAAGGTATTGTCAATTGTGTAAAAGTAAAACTGGGTTCGCTAATGTCCTCTCAGGAAGGAAATCTGCTGTCCTTACCTGGTCTGGTCTACATGTGACTCCAGATCCATAGCAAAGTGGCTGATTCTTAAACAGCCTGTGAAATGGCCTAGTAAGCCATTCAGTTCAAGGCCAGTTAGAGATGAATGATGAATGCTTGCTTGCAGCACCCTCATTTCCCAGAAAAATAATTTTAGAGAAGGATTTTTGTAACGATAGACAGCAAAGCAAGTTGACTTGTTAGATACCCTGGGTTAGACCATTAACCTGTTCATGCTTGACCCAGACAGTATTCCTCTTATCCTTCTTTTAAAAATTACAACTGCCATTGTCAGGCTGAAGCATAGGAAATAATTGGAGAATTTGGTTTTACATTTTGGGATGAAGTTAGACCCTTGGGTCATTACGTACCCTCTGAACATTTATTTGTTCCGACGTATCATTTTTTATTTCAACAAAGCTCGACTGCGTTCACATTGGCGATATATCACATTCTGCTGACTGATTTACTGTGGAAGTGATCAATTGCTCAGTCACTGAACTTGAAGTCAATTGTGCAAGTTTAGTCTTTTTCTTTGCATACAGTTTGAGGACAGCCGTCAAGAGGCATCACAGCACTTTTGTTGCAGTCAGCAAATGAATAATGGCATCTCTCGTGCAAAATGGGTTTCGAAACAAGAACTGCAAATATGTTATCATGCCAGAGCACTGAAGACAGACAAGCCACGCTGAAAAAGCAACAGGCTTCTGACATTGGATAAACCATATTACTTCCTTTTCCCACCCAGGATATATATCTTCAATGGCATAATTTATGGCTCAAACCATTGGGCAAACGTTGCCATTGTTTGTAATCTCAATGCTGACCCCATCCTGTAGGAAAGTCCAATGCATCAGCCACTGGGGCTGTCTTCGCTTATTTTGAGCCCAGATGCAAAACTCTTGATGTGGAGACAAACATTTCTAACCAAGGCTGCAGCAAACAGTGTGAATGAAGAGTTGGAATTATTTTACCATTTCTACATCCAGTAGAGTAGGGAAGGCAAACTTAAACACCAAAGCCAGCACAAAGGGGACTCGTGTTATGGCCCCAGACCAAACCCTCTCAAAATATTCAGAAGAAGGCCTACACCCTAGGTTTTTCTTATTTTAAAGGGAAGTGCCAGGCATTGTGTTCTGGATGCAATTTGATTGGTCAAACTACCAGATTTGAAGCAAAACACACTTTATTCATACACTATAGTTAAAATACAATGAAAGAAAGAAGACGCATATTCCCCTCCCCTCCTTTGTCCGCCTTCCATAGGGACCGTTCCCTTCAGGACACCCTGGTCCACATTTCCTTCACCCCCAACACTTCCCCACAGCCCTACGGCACCTTCCCCTGTAACCGGCGAAGGTGCAACACCTGCGCATTTACCTCCTCCCTCCCCAGTATCCAAGGGCCCAAACATACCTTCCAGGTAAAGCAACACTTCACCTGCACTTCCCAGAATCTAGTCTACTGCATTCACTGCTCACAATGTGGTCTACTCTACATTGGGGAAACGAAGCATAGACTTGGCGACTGCTTCGCAGAACATCTACGTTCTGCTCGCAAAAAAGACCCTGAACTACCTGTTGCCTGCCACTTTAACACACCACCCTGTTCCCTGACCAACGTCTCTGTCTCTGGCTTGCTGCAGTGTTCCAGTGAAGCTCAATGCAAGCTGGAGGAACAACACCTCATTTTCCGCTTGGTGACCCTACAGCCCTCTGGACTCAATATTGAGTTCAATAATTTTAGGGCCTAAACTCTCCCATGTCCCAGCCCCCACCCCACACACCAGGCCTTGCTACCACTTGGCTTACCAGTACAGACTACCTGTTTTTAGTTACTAATAGTCCCCATTAACAACTATTCACCCTCCCAGAGATAGTAGGATCTGCCGATGCTGGAGAATTTGAGATAACAAGGTGTAGAGCTGGATGAACACAGCAGGCCAATCAGCATCAGAGGAGCAGGAAAGCTGATGTTTCGGGTCTGGACCCTTCTTCAGACCCTTATTCACCCTCCCAGCCTAATCGTTATCAACTCTTTGTCTGTTCTTCTCTCTCTTTAGGCTCTATGCTATCGTTTACTCCCTACCCCATCCCTCTCCCCTTTTTCTGCATATAAACTGACATTTTCCCAGCCACCATTAATTCTGAGGAAGGGTCAGCGGACCCAAAATGTTAACTCTGATTTTTTCTCCACAGATGCTGCCAGACCTGCTGAGCTTTTCCAGCAACTTCTGTTTTAGTTCCTGAAAAGAAAGAAGAGATTGGAATATCTTAATTCTATCGGAAAGCTTAACAGAATAATAGATTATTTTACTACTAAACAGTATCTGTTCCAATATAGTACCTTCCCATAAACACACCTTTGGCAAAAGGCAAACTCAGTAAAACAGATGCATTTCTAGCAATAGGAAAAACATCAAGAGAAACCTCTGAGAGAGTGAGTAGCAGGGAGAGATGTACTGCTCGTTCCATCAAGATTCAAGACCCCAGCAACAATCGCTACTAAAAATTAAAACTAAAAATCCTGTTTCTGTGGGAGCTTGGCTCCACCCATTCAGGCCGTTTCTATTGTTCCAACATTTAAAAAAATCTCCAAGACCACACAGCTGTTTACTCTTTGAATTCAGGGCTCTCACCTCTGTTTGAAAGCCTCTTCAAAAAAACCCAGGACAAAATACAAGTCTTAAAGCCATAGTATTCTCACACTGGGACAAGCCAAATCAGATATAGAGGACAGATTGAACAACAGGTACAGAAGTCCCTTCAATGCTCAGCCCACCTCAAACCAGTTAAGTAATAAAAAATGAGCTACGAATGCTTTAGTTGAGAATGTGATCTCAATACTTATTCATACAGCCTGTATACTGTCATAACTCATTGTTCCTGACTACTGTAGGCTTCTGGTTGGGTTAGTTCTCTGCCACAAATTCTCCTTTCTCTAAGCTGAGTCTAAGGGGCTGTATAGTAAACAATGATAGAGGATAGACCACAAGACAGATTCACCAAGAAGTGGCACTTGCCTAACACAACAAGGTATACTTTTCAAAATGAAAGCAACAGGTATAAATAGCATTGACGAGGTGGATATGACTATCACGAGCTAGGTATGTCAAGTCAGTATCCATTTAGGATACCAAGCAAGACTAACAGGTTTGCCACCTAAAGACCATTACCTTATACAACATATATATGTCCATTTTAATATTTTTGTGCTTTTGTTGACAACATACTAAACTGACAAACTGAGCGTGAATGATTTTTTTTAATTTCAGTGAGTGCTTTACCTTCTTTGCTACTGAATGTTCGTTGATATTGTTAATTAAATACAAACCATTTGACTAAATGCACATCACCAATGCTATACCTGAAACACTGATACCTACAAAACAACCGTGGTGTGGAGATCATTCTGAACACACAGGATGATTCCTTCCCCTTTTATTGGACTTGTACTCTAATCCAAGTACCATTTCCCTGATAAAGTGTGAAAACTGCTGAGTAAGGTGGTTAGTTCAGTTGACCAGAGGTTGGTTCGCAATGCGCAGCGATGCTAATGTATGGATTTAATTTTTGCACTGGCTGAGGTCACCATGAAGGACTCTCCTTCTCAAACTCTACCCTCGCCTGAGGTGTGATGACCCTCCAGTTAAACTACCAGTTGTCTCTTTCTTATAAGAAAGCAGGACTATGGCGATGTTACCTTTAGTCCGCAGCCTCAGTATGTAAAAATCGGGAATGATTGTGAATGGCACGGATAGAGTGGAAAGTATGAGGCTTTTCCCCAGGGTGGAGGGGTCAATTACTGGGGGGGACAGGTTC
This sequence comes from Rhincodon typus, assembly GCF_021869965.1. Taxonomy (NCBI): domain Eukaryota; kingdom Metazoa; phylum Chordata; class Chondrichthyes; order Orectolobiformes; family Rhincodontidae; genus Rhincodon; species Rhincodon typus. Next base: position 11,578,385 of record NC_063347.1, read on the forward strand.
AAGAAGTGGGAGTTGGGCAAAGTTTAAAACAGATTTGCGAGGCAAGTTTTTCACACAAAGGGTGGTGAGTGCCTGGAATGTGCTGCCAGAGGAGGTGGTGGAAGCAGACACATAGCAGCTTTCAAGAAACACCATGATGCATTCATAAATAGGAAGGGGATAGAGGGATACAGATCCTGTAAGTGAAGACAGTTTTAGTATGGAAGTGCAAAATGTGTCAGCACGGGCTTGGAGGGCCAAAAGGCCTCTTCCTGTTTTGTATTGCTCTTTGATCCAGTTTGATATGTGTGCAGTTAAAATAAGTTCAACAAAACTTTCTCAATCAACACAAGAATGCTTTCCTGGGAAATATTATGCTTGCATCAAACTACTTGCAAGTAAAAAATACCATAGTTGAAAATGATGGCGCACTAAATTAGTAATTTACTGGTTCAATTGAAGTAGAAAATCATTCACGGCTTATGGCATCTGTCCAACATTTATTGCCTATCCCTAAGTGCCATGGAGAAGGTGGTGGTGAGTTGCGTTATTGAACTGGTGCTGACTTTGAGGTGTAGGGACATCCACAGTGCTGTTACAGAAGGAGATCCAGGATTTTGATCCAATCATGCTGAAAATTGGCAATATAATTCCAAATCAGGATGGTATGAAGGGGTACTTGCATGTTGCAATATTCATTTTAACAACCACTCATATTTATATAGCATCTTAAACAGAACAGAACATCCGAAGGTGCTGCGCAGGAATATTCTAAAGCTAACTCAGGCATCAAAATGCTTCAGGGGATGTTAGAACGGATGGATGAAAGCTTGCTCAGAAGTAGATATCTTTTGCGGAGCATCCTAATGGTGCAAATGAGAGATTGAGAGTTGGAGAGATTGGAGGGGGATATCCAAAGTTTAAAGTTTAAGCACAGATGCCATTGGCAGAGAATTATACACCTGACACCATCAAGAGGCCAGCGTTAGATGAGTGATGATATCTTAGAAGGTTATTACCTGATAGAAGGTAACATTTTAAGTTGAAGTTGCCTTAACTGCATTGAGCATTCAGATAACAGGAACTGTGATTCAGGCATTGTATTTGTAGCAACTATACTAGCAGTTGAGCTGGGAGTGAATTCGAGGCAGTTTGATTCTTCAGTATGCTGTGGGAGATGATGGTCCAGTCATATTATCAGTGGATTATTAATCTAGAGACCCAAGTAATGTTCGAGTGGTGCAGGTTCGAATCTGCCACAGCAGGATTTTGAATTCGATAAAAATTTGGAATTAAGAGTCTAACGATGACCATGAATCCATTGTCAAAGTCAGAAAAACGAAACTGGTCCACTAATGTCCTTTAGGGGAGAAAGCTGCCGTCCTTGCCCCAGCAATGTAGTTGACTCTTAACTGCCCGCTGGTCAATTAGGGATGGGCAATAAAAGCTGCCTAGCCAGTGTTGCCCACATCCTGTGAATTAATTTAAAAAAATTAATTGAAAGTCATTTAGGCAATTGGAATTCCACATAGTGGGGAAGAGTTATAAGTGGTTTGTGTTTTAGATCAAGGCTGTAGTTATTTAGAGCCAGCTTCTTTTCTATAAGAGGGCCTGAATACATGAAATCAAACCCCGTGTAGATTTGTCATATAGCCTGTGAATTTCCCAGGGATACAATCACTAGGCTTACCAGGACAGCTCCCATTATTAAACCTCAGGCTGAAAAAACATGCTTGAATTTACAGATTTAACTTTAACACATTTCAATGGAGGCTGCTTCTTGCATTTGGTACATGCCCTATCTCACGTTCTCTGTCTTTGCCTGTGAATTTTTAAGTTTCTGATTCAAATATCATATCGCACAACACTAATACTCAAACTATTAATCTGACACCCATTAATACCGGTCCAACTGAAATTAACAGGATCATTGGAAAGTTAGGCAAGTGCACCTTTCACTATAGTTCCATCTCTAGTGGTCAGTTGCCACAAACAACTATCTTTTGAGGGACAGTTGGTTACCCAGGTCTTGGCTCCCTGTGGAGGTGCTGAATCATAGAACATAGAACATAGAACATTACAGCGCAGTACAGACCCTTCGGCCCTCGACGTTGCGCCGACCTGTGAAACCAATCTGAAGCCCATCTAACCTAAACTATTCCATTATCATCCATACGTTTATCCAATGATCATTTAAATGCCCTTAAAGTTGGTGAGTCTACTACTTTTACAGGCAGGGCATTCCATGCCCTTACTACTCTCTGAGTAAAGAACCTACCTCTGACATCTGTCCTATATCTATCACCCCTCAATTTAAAGCTATGTCCCCTCGTGCTAGCCATCACCATCCGAGGAAAAAGGCTCCCACTGTCCACCCTATCTAATCCTCTGATCATCTTGTATGTCTCTATTAAGTCACCTCTTAACCTTCTTCTCTCTAACGAAAACAGCCTCAAGTCCCTCAGCCTTTCCTCATAAGACCTTCCCTCCGTACCAGGCAACATCCTGGTAAATCTCCTCTGCACCCTTTCCAATGCTTCCACATCCTTCCTATAATGCGGTGAACAGAACTGTATGCAATACTCCAAGTGCGGCCGCACCAGAGTTTTGTACAGCTGCAACATGACCTCATGGCTCCGAAACTCAATCCCTCTACCAATAAAACCTTACACACCATACATCTTCTTAACAATCCTATCAACCTGGGTGGCAACTTTCGGGGATCGATGCACATGGACACCGAGATCTCTCTGCTCATCCACACTACCAAGAATCTTACCATTAGCCCAGTACTCTGTATTCCTGTTACTCCTTCCAAAGAGAATCACCTCACACTTTTCAGCATTAAACTCCATTTGCCACCTCTCAGCCCAGCTCTGCAGCTTATCTATGTCCCTCTGTAACCTGCAACATCCTTCCGCACTATTCACAACTCCACCGACTTTGGTGTCATCCGCAAATTTACTAACCCATCCTTCTATGCCTTCATCCAGGTCATTTATAAAAGTGACAAACAGCAGTGGCCCCAAATCCATTAGAAATCCCGAATCCATTAGAAAGGGTTTGGAAAATAGAATCCTCCCTTTTCTTTGAAGTCTAGGCCATATCTCCGGCAGGCACTCGAACAACAGGGTTTGTATTTATCCATCTTAAAATACCAAGCCATTTCAGCTTCTGTAATCCTGCATTGCTTTGGGGCAGCATGGTGGCTCAGTGGTTAGCACTGCTGCCTCACAGTACCAAGGACCTGCGTTCGATTCCAGCCTCGGGTGACTGAGAGGATTTTACACATACTGAGGAGAAATATGTTTGCTGGTTTGCTCCGGTTTCCTCCCACCATCCAAAAATATGCAGGTTAGGTTGATTGGCCATAGGAAATGCAGAGTTATGGGGAATTGGTGAGGGGATGGGTCTGGATTGGATGCTTTTCAGAGGGTCAGTGTGGACTTGATGGGCCAAATGGCCTGCTTCCACACTGGAGGGATTCTATGACTGAACTAGGTTATATGAAGCTTGCAGTATATGGAGTTCCTAAACCTGGGACCCTCTGCCCCATGACATTTGCCTTGTAAGAGATGGTAGTGTGTTACAGTTCACTAAGGAAGCTTGAGTTGCCTTGACAACCCACAGTCTGGAGCTATAGTGACGGCAGAGATTCTAACTTTCTATCTATCATGTGGTTAACCAGCACCCTCTCCCACTCTTACTGCCTGCCATTGCTGTTTGGTGGAAGGATTTGCAGACAGATACTGCGTCATGTTGGTTGTAGTATGACTGCACCTTCCTTAGTCATCAGGTCCTGAAGTAGGATCTCAAACCTGGATTTCCTGCCTCAGAAAACAGGGTCATGATCTACTGTGCCACAAGAGTTCCTTCTCTTCCTAAGACTTCGTGGAGAAACAGTTCATGAGGTGTGCAGGTACAATTCTTGGGTAGCAGAATTATTCACCAAATAATAAGTCATTTTTCATACTGAGGAGAAATATGTTTGTGTCAAACGTCAAACATTAATAATGTATTAATGAATACCTCCAACAGATGAATCAAAGAAAGTTTATTGCCACCTAACATATGGCTGGTATAGACTCTGAACATCATAATACAGTTGATCTTAGACAGCTGAGACTGAGTATTAGAATATAATTTAGACCATTCTCTCGGGTCTCCTCAAATGATCGGCTAAGTCCAATAGAAATTCAACCCTAAGTGACATAACTTTTCAAAGGTATTTGAATGGTTTTGAACCTCTCCCTCTTTCTGCCTCCACTGGTGCATTTTCACTGGGAGCTAGATTGACACATCAAAGATTTAGGAAGTAATTAAAGGCATGTTAGAATATGCTTCTCCCTGTTGCTGTGACAATGAATATCCACCAATGTTATTTTGTGAACTGATTAAAGCTGAAGTATGACCTCTCTACTTCTATGATCTTGGGGAAACTGATCATATATTCAGCAATAGGACTTTACAACGTTTCTTTCCCTTGCCCCATACAATTAATAATTAGATGTTTGCACCTTTCCCTATTTTTATTCTTTCAAATGTCTGATTGGAAATTGTCTCTTTCAGTGCAACTCCAACTGATTCCACTCAAGAAACTGGTGGTTGGAGAGATAATTGAGCGCAACAGTATGAGGGAGGTGACCTAACATCAGTGTTACGTCTGTAGCAAGTGGACAATTATTGTCACATACTTTAAACCTTAAAAAGGTTAAGGTCAGAATGGTGTCTCCTGAGACCCCAAAAAAGTTCACATTAAACATGAAGGCTCTGCATATACATACGTTGTGAAATGCCCTGCGTGCAGCATCCAAATAAGCACGATAAATATGAACACATAGAATGGAATGATGTCACTGGTAGCACTGGCAAGGTTAATGAGCTTTGCACGTGTGCTGGGAGCATTTTTGGTGGTATCAGCTAAGCTAAAACACTGAGTCAGCCTGTCCTTACCCTCAGATATCCTCTTTGTAAAGGATATGAAGCTGAAAACCACTTAAAATGACTGATAGAACTTACTAAGAATGTTGTATGCCACACCATTAGTCCTAACTGGTGCCTTTTCATAACAGCAGCCAATAGTTTGGCAGGAAGTGTGGGGTGGGAACATTTCAAGTGTTGGTTAAAGGGGTATTCACTATTTAAAGAGATATTCACCACCTCGTGGTCATTGCTGCTGGACCTTTGAAGACAATCTCTGGTAGACTCTCGTGGACACTTCGTCATTGATGTTTTAGCAACATTTATTCCTGAAGTTCTCCACGGACATCACCTCCAAAGAGTGAGTGTTGCACTGCTCCCCTTTGCAAAATGTTGAGACAAAGGATCAATGGACCTTACTGAGGATTCTCCCTTGGTTTGGTTAAGGAGTGCAAAGAGAATGTGAGACCAGCCAATGCAGGAGAGAGGGTTCAGAGGGCACGCTGGCAATCCCCCACCTCGCCCCCCCGTCTACACCACCTCACCCCTGTAGGGATTCTGGTTTGCGGACGGTAAATCTGCTGATTTTTAGGTGGTTTGAATCACCCCCTGGTCCCTGGTTCTGACACTGGACTTGATTTAGGAATGTGAAGTGAAGAAGGCAGTAGACAGGTGTTTCAGGGGCAAAGAATCTCTCCGTTTATTAAATGCAAAGGTGAGTATATCACAAGAAATAAAAAGGCAAAAGTAATAAAGAGGGAAATAAAACAAAAGTGAAAATAAAAGAGTTAAAAATGCAAATTCAAACCAGTGAAACTGACATTATCAGTTATTAACTTAACACAGGCTAGTTGCTATTAGAAACTAAACAGTAGTTTCAAACACAAATATTTTAATCAGACTTCCTGATCTTGGGGTGTCCCACATTGTCACCAAACCACCTTCCCCTCCCTGACAACAAGGTGCAGGGCTGGATGAACACAGCAGGCCAAGCAGCATCATAGGAGCAGAAAGGCTGACGTTTCGGGCCTAGACCCTTCATCAGAAAAGGGGGAGGGGAGGGGAAGGGGGTTCTGAAATAAATAGGGAGAGAGTGGGAGGCAGATAGAAGATGGATAGAGGAGAGGATAGGTGGAGAGGAAACAAACAGGTCGAAGAGGCAGGGATGGGGCCAGTAAAAGTGAGTGTAGGTGGGGAGTTAGGGAGGGGATAGGTCAGTCCAGGGAGGACGGACAGGTCAAGGGGGCGGGATGAGGTTGGTCGGTAGGAGATGGAGGTGCGGCTTGAGGTGGGAGGAGGGGATAGGTGGGAGGAAGAACAGGTTAGGGAAGCGGGAACGAGCTGGACTGGTTTTGGGATGCGGTAGGGGGAGGGGAGATTTTGAAGCTTGTGAAATCCACATTGACACCATTGGGCTGCAGGGTTCCCAAGCGGAATATGAGTTGCTGTTCCTGCAATCTTCGGGTGGCATCGTTGTGGCACTGCAGGCGGCCCAGGATGGACATGTCGTCTGAGGAATGGGAGGGGGAGTTGAAATGTTTCGCGACTGGGAGGTGCAGTTGTTTATTGCGAACCGAGCGTAGGTGTTCTGCAAAGCGGCCCCCGAGCCTCCGCTTGGTTTCCCCGATGTAGAGGAAGCCACACCGGGTACAACGGATGCAGTATACTACATTGACAGATGTGCAGGTGAACATCTGCTTGATGTGGAAAGTCTTCTTGGGGCCTGGGATGGGGGTGAGGGAGGAGGTATGGGGGCAGGTGTAGCACTTCCTGTGGTTGCAGGGAAAAGTGCCGGGTGTGGTGGGGCTGGAGGGGAGTGTGGAGCGGACAAGGGAGTCACGGAGAGAGTTGTCCCTCTGGAAAGCAGATAAGGATGGGGAGGGAAAGATGTCTTTGGTGGTGGGGTCGGATTGCAGATGGCGGAAGTGTCGGAGGATGATCCTTCCCCTCCCTGCTAGCTAGGTCGAATACTTTGGATCTCAAGGAAATTGGCTCACCACTGGGGATAAACACGATTTTGAAATACAGCTACTGTTCCCACTTGCTGTAGCCGATGTTTCGCTGAAGACTTCAGATGGTGTAGGTCTTCAGTGTGGTTTGAGACCTTGGGTTTTCTTGCTTTGTGATGGTTTTGTGAGCCAGTTTTCACCTCAGGATGTGTCTGAGGCCTTGTCAGTCGCGTTGGTGGTTTTCGGAGGTTGTGGGTCGTCAGATCTGCTGGTCGTGGTCGGTTACCGTTGGTTGCCCTGGCATGGAACAGCCCTGTGTCGGTAAGTTCCAGGGAGATAGCTGTGCAGTTCTCAGGGAGAGTAGGTGTCTGTATCCCTGTTCTGTTGGTAGCTGCAGGGATGGCTGTCTCTCTCTCGGATCAAGGCCAGCAATTGTATAGAGATAGTAGGAACTGCAGATGCTAGAATCTGAGATAACAAGGTTTGGAGCTGGATGAACACAGCAGGCCAAGCAGCATCAGAAAAACAGGAAAGCTGACGTTTCGGGTCTGGACCCAATTTTTCTGAAAGAAAACGTCAGCTTTCCTGCTCCTCTGATGCTGCCTGGCATGCTGTGTTCCTCCAGCTCCATACCTTGTTATCAGCAGTTATACAGGCTGTGTGCTCCGTTACCACCTCCCAAATCTATTAAGTTATTGTTCCTCCTCTCGGGGCTGAATGGGCTTCCTGAGCACTAGAGTAGGTGTGAATGGTTTTTCGAGTCAGGTAAATGGTTTTTTTGGGTTTGGAATGTCTGACATTTCCTTTGGGTGGGTACCTGTTCAGTTCGCATAATGGTGTGAAGGTTCCAGGTTTGCACGTAACACATGGGCATGGAACGTTCAGTAACTTTGTGCCTGAGCACTGATTTGGAATTGAATGGGTTGATACCTATGTAGGCTCCAAAGGGTCTGAAATTGTAGAAGTTGTTTATTTCCTGTAAACTGGCCTGCATTGTTTTAGCTGAGGCATGATTGTGTGGGTTTTCCTTTGGTTTTGGTAAGCTATCCCCTGTCCCAGACATCTGTCTCTGGGTTTGTACATTTCCCAGTCTGTCCCAGCCAGCCCCTTCCTCAGTTGCAGCCCATGGCTTCTGGAGCCCCAGTGACTTTAATCCGATATAGTATAATTCCCACAACTTCGGCCTTCAGAGGGTTTTTAAGTCCAGGGTATGTCCAACAACTGAAGGAGATATTAGCCCCACCTCACACCCCCACCCCCCAATGGTACTGGAGATCCTACCTCCTCAGGAGCTCGCCAATTCAACTTCCAGTGTTGCCTCTGAGAATCTGTGCACTCCCTCCCAGTCTTGAACAATCCTGATATGTACCAGTTGCATTTACTCAGGACTTGACCACTAAACCTGCAGGTGCCGGAGCATCTCCAAGAAAGTTCAAATTATAGTAATCAGTAATTGGGGCCAAAATTGTATGCTAAATCTAAATATCTGTTGCCAAACAATCCAATCTTTTAAATAGGCTAATGTTGTCAGTGATAGTAGGAACAGCCAATGCTGGAGTCTGAGATAACAAGGTGTAGAGCTGGATGAACACAGCAGGCCAAGCGGCATCAGAGGAGCAGGAAAGCTGACGTTTCGGGCCTAGACCCTTCTTCAGAAATGGGGGAGGGGAAGGGGGCTCTGAAATAAATAGAGAGATTGCATCTTCTTGGTGCCTGTTTTCACCTTTTGGCCAACATAACACAATTATTTCTTAGAGTTGACGTCATTTCAGTTGTGTTATTTGATTTGCTCAATAGTTCCTTCTGATCTCTCTCGCCCATTCCCATTAGCAACCATTGGTGATAATTACTTTAATAAAGTGTATTCTAGTTAATTCAAGGTTGCTTAACTCAAAGGATCTGTTAGTTTGAATTGAAATTATGATCAAAACACCCTTTTCTTAAATTGCTTGATTCAAAATATTGAATAGTTTGATATTTCTAAGCAGAGGTAAAGCTGATGAAAGAACTTTAAATAATGAACAGAAGCAAATGGTACAGTGGAGGCAGAAACTGCTTAAAATGAAGGACAATTGTCACTGTTTGACCTTTAAATGAGGTCTTGATGTTGAGACTGGTACTTTAATTAATTTCTGTCATTCTTTTGCTCTCCGACCTTTCAATTACTTTGAAGAGCACTGACTGGCTTTACGTTCTTATAAGCACCATGAATTAGACAAGACATTTTTGTCATTGCAAAACATATAGTGTGGGAGTAGGCCACTCTGGAAGCAGACATATGTGGAAGTAGACATCTCTGCAGGAGTTCCTCAGGGTAGTGTCTTAAATCCAACCATCCTCAGCTGCTGCATCAATGACCTTCCCTCCATCATAAGGTCAGAAGTGGGGATATTTGTTCAGCACCATTCGTGACTCCTCAGATACCGAAGCAGTCCATGTTCAATGGGGCTTGGACTGACAAATGGCAAGTGAAATTTGTGCCATATAAGTGCCAGGCAATGACCATCTCCAACAAAAGAGACTCTAACAATTGTTCTAGACATTCAATGGCTTAATGATCATTGAATTCCTCCAACGTCATCATGCAGTGGGTTTCTATTGGACAGAAACTGAACTGGGCTATGACCACCAAAGCAGATCAGAGGCTGAGTCCTGTGGTCAATAACTCATCTTTTGACTCCTCAAAGCCTGTCCACCATCCATAAGGCACAAGTCAGGAGTGCAATGGAATACTCCCCACTTGCCTGGATGAGGGCAGCTCCAACAACACTTAAGAAGCTTGACACCATCCAGGACAAAGCAGCTTGCTTGATTGGCACCACATCCACAAATATTCACTCCATCCAACACCAATGCTCAATAGCAGCAGTGTGCGTGATCTACAAGATACACTGCAGGATTTCACCAAGGCTTTTTACACAGCGCCTTCCAAAGCCACAACCATTACCACCTAGATGGACAAGATTGGGTGTTAAATGGGAATACCACAACCTGCAAGTTCTCCTGCAGGCCACTCACCATGTGACTTGGAAATCTATCAGAATTTACTGTTACTGGGTCAAAATCCTACGATTCCCTCCCTAATGGCTTCCCAAACAGACTGCAGTGGATCAAGAAGACAGCTCCCCACCACATTCTCAAGGGCAACTAGGGACTGCAACATACGCTGGCCACCCAGTGACACCATCTCCTATGATTAAATTTTTGAACATCCTCTTCTTCTTTTGGTTCCAAAGATAATTCACTGCTGTGATCTTAAAAGTAAACGTTTTATACTTGGATCTTGCCTCTATTTTATTCTCATTTTATTCCCTTGATATTGTATCATTGATTCAATATATTTCGGATCCTTCAAAATCTCTATTTGCTTTTCAAGGAACAGTGGCCAGCAATAGTTTAAATTCCAGTCCTGATGAAGGATCCTGACCCGAAACGTCGACTTTCCTGCTCCTCTGAGGCTGCCTGACCTGTTGTGTTCCTCCAGCTCCATGCTGTTTCAACTTTAAATTACTTGTAGTTTGACCTATGCTTAACACCATGCCTGTGTGAGAAATACACTGCTCCATCATGGAGAGTTGAAGTGTCAATCTTGCCTCCGGGTCAGGAAAATTGTTGGTCTCAGCCCTAAGCTTTCTCCTTCTGAGACGCTCCCTTGGAGTTAAGACTGACTTGCTTCTTCTCTTGTTTGAAGAGTTTTCAGGTAGGTGATAGGTGAAATGCACAATCTGCAGGCTCTGCCACATCAGTGACAGCTGGTTTTTTGAAGGGTCAGACACATGAGGCTCTCTCTGCACAGCTTCACCTCTGTACCTTGCCAATGATACCCCTCAATGAAGCGCCTTGCCTTTTTGGATAACCCTTTCCCATTTTGCTTGATCAGAAGCCAGGCTCTCTCATGGGTCAGTGGTGATATTTGATCTTCACAGAAATACTTTGAGGTGATCCCTAACTGAGGTGATCATCCTCCCGGCAATTTCAAGAACATTGCAAGGCACTGCACAAACTGCGTTAAGTAGCCTTTTTGGACTCTACAAACTCTCAGAAATTTGTCATCATCCTTTGCTACTCCACGATGTCACAAAAGCTGGGATCCTCACCATTGCAGACTCTAAATCAGTGAAAACTGTGATCAAATGTGATTGTTCCTTCCACCAAACTTCTGCTCCACGAGTACTCTGAAGATGAGTCATACCAGACTGAAAATGTTCACTCTTTTTCTCTCTGCAGATGCTGCTATACCCGCTGAGTTTCTCCAGCACTCTTTAGTTTGTCTTGTCTCCATATTGCTTGTTGTAATGCTGTGCCTCACCTCCAGCAAATGGCCCACCATTGTGGAGATAATCTACAGTAGAGAAAGAAAATGCCCAACCATCCTCCCCAAAGGGATTGCGATATATCCGCACTGGCAGTTCAAAATGGGATTCAAACCCCAGTCACCAGAGCATTACCTGAGTGTCTGGATTCATAGAAAGCAGGCCATTTGACCCATTGAATCCACACCAATTCTCCAGAGAGTAGCCCACCCAGTAACCCTGCATTTCCCATGGCTACTCCACCTAGCTTACACATTCCTGCACACTATGGGCAATTTAGCATGGCCAATCCACCCAACCTGCACGTCTTTGGACTGTAGGAGCAAACCAGAGTACCTCGAGAGAACCCACGCAGACACGGGGAGAACTTGCACACTCCACACAGCCAGTCACCCGAGGGTGGAATTGAACCTGGGTCCCTGGCACTAAGAGGCAGCATTACTAATCACTGAACCAACCACCTGCCCTTTGGTTTCATACTAACACAGGGTGCCTGGAATGTTACATATTCCCTTCAGCAGCATCGTTTCCCATGAAGAACATTAAACCAGCAAGACAAAGGTCTTTATAAAATGGCCTGCTGATTAATGCGCTGCAGAATAAAAAGATGCTGATGCACATATAGTATAATGTCTGCAAATTTAGTGGGATGAATTAATGGAATGAATAATAGAATGTCGAGCACTATCGCACTAGACTCCTGTTAGAAAACACCTGGCCTGTTCTACAAAGAATGCTGCCCAAATATATTCAACTGAGCCTGCAGTACAGATAGCGCCTGTAATCACTTTTGTTTTTTTGAATTTATTCAATTCAGTCATTAGCAACAATCAAATTTTGCTGTGACCTTATTCTGTAAATGGCCTAACTTTTTGCCTCTTGATTGGGCAATTTTCCTCTCATCATTAAGTAGCTTGATGAATAACAATCAACATTGTAAGTTTATAATTCATCGTCACAATTCCCTTTATTTGAATTTTGCACTGCATTTTTGTTTTGTTCAGCAAAATTATATTTTCTTCACATTCCAAATTTCTCCTATCTCCTTCCAAAGGCCATGAATCCCTCGCGCTGTAGCTTCAGGGAAATACTATATCTAGCTCCTGCTGGCTAGAGGAGGAATAAGCAGCATTGTGAGGAGAGGAGGGAGCGAGTGGCAGTATGTGAGTTGCTCCTTAAGAGGTCCACCTTGCAATCAATGGGCCAAATGGCTTTTTCCAGAGCTGTGTGATTCTTGGGGTGGCATTCCAACCACAATGACCTCCAGGTGCAAAGCAGAGCTTGGGCAAATGTGACAAACTATGCAGGGCAATTCCAGACTGACCATGCTTGTTCGGCTAGGAAATGGCTCTTTAAAATCAGCACCAGCAACAGGGATGTTGGTCCATTCTGAGATGCCCAGGCAGTGGCAAGTTCTTCTAGCTATGGCGAATGGGAGAGTTGGGGCAGTATTGGGTGAGAGGTGTGTAACAGGGTAGGTAGTTACTGAGATAGTGGGAACTGCAGATGCTGGAGAATCTGAGATAACAAGGTGTAGAGCTGAATAACACAACAGGCCAAGCAGCATCAGAGGAGCAGGAAGGCTGACGTTTCGGGCCTAGACCCTTCTTCAGAAATGGAAGGCCACTTCTGAAGACGGGTCTAGGCCGGAAATGTCAGGTTTCCTGCTCCTCTGATGCTGCTTGGCCTGCTGTGTTCATCCAGCTCTACACCTTGTCATCTCAGGTAGTTACTGAGGAGACTTTGGGATGATTGAGAGGGAAAACTTGCTCAGCCATGCAGAGGAATCCTCCTTGAAACTTGACAAAATTAACACTTGACCCCAAAGAATACAAAATTCAGGCTTATGTTAAAGTATCGTTCCACAGTTTTGCACATTTTCATGTTTTTTCTTATTTATGCATAGGGTATGATTGCTACTGGTAAGGCGATCAATTTCCCAATGTTAATCGCTTTTAAGAAGTTGGTTTTTTGTGAGCCATTGCTTATAGCTAATGTAACCAAGTTATTCCCACAGTGTTAGGCAGGGAATTCCAGGATTATAAGGTATAGATGGCTGTTCCTTCACTGTCAGTATCCAACTAACGAAAGTGTATGTGACTTGGAGGGTGGTGGTATCTGTGTGTCTGCTGCCCTTGTCCTTTCAGGTGATAGAGTTAGTAGGTTGGGAGATCCTGTCAAATAAACCTTAAAGAAGCTTATCCAGAGTACAGATAGAGGGACAAAAACAGAAGTTGCTGGAAAAGCTCAGCAGTCTAGCAGCATCTGTGGAGAAAAAAATCATAGTTAATGTTTCGGATCAGTTCTGAGGAAGGGTCACCGGACCCGAAACGCTAACTCTGATTTTTTTTCCACAGATTCTGCTAGGCCTGCTAAGCTTTTCCAGCAACTTCTGTTTTTGTACAGATAGAGGGTTACAGCTGCAATTGTACTGCTTATGCAGCTGGCTTCACAAAATAACTTTAAAAAGTACTGAGTGCAGGTTTGATCTCCTTATCTGAGGATGTTCTGGTTGTGGAGGGAGTGCAAAGGAGCTTTACCAGCCTGATTCCTGGGACGGCAGAACTGGCTAAAATAGAGGCACCGGATCAATTAGGATTATATTCACTGGAGTTCAGAACAATAAGGGGGGGGATCTCTTAGAAACCTATCAAATTCTAACAGGGTGCAGAAAGGATGTTCCAGATGACTGAGGAGTCCAGAACCAGAGGTCACAGTTTAAGAATTCAGGCTAGACCTTTTAGGGCTTCAATGAGGAAAACATTTCTTCATCCAGAGAGTGGTGAGCCTGTGGAATTCTCAGCCACTGAAAGCAATGAGGCCGAATATTGAATGCTTTTAGGGAGTTAGATATAATTCTTAGGGCTAAAGGAATCAGTGAGCTTGGGGAGAAAGCAGAAACAAGGTGCTGAGTTGGATGGTCAGCTATGATCATATTGAATGGCAGAGCAGGCTCAAAAGAACCAATTGGCCCTATTCCCATTTATCTATGTTTCTTTGTCTCTAATACTGGATAAGGGTTTCAAAAGGATGTTTCAGGACTGAACAAGTGAAGTCCAGATGTTGGTGAGGCTACTATATGCTTGACAGTCATGATTAGTCAGCTGATAAAAGTGTCAGAGGCTGAGGGGTGACCTTATGGATGTTTATAAAATCATGACAGTTATGGATAGAATGAATAGCCAAGGTCTTTTTCCCAGGGCAGAGGAGTCCAAAACTACAGCTCATAGGTTTAAGGTGAGAGGGTAAAGATTTGAAAGGAACCTAAGGGGTAACTTTTTCATGCAGAGTGTGGTGTGTGTATGGAATGAGCTGCCAGAGGATATGATGGAGGCTGCTACAATTACAACATTTAAAAGGCATCTGGATGGGTACAGGAATAGGAAGGGTTCAGAAGGATACGGGCCAAATGCTGGCAAAAGGGACTAGATTAATGTAGAATATCTGGTCAGCATGGACAAGTTGGACCAAAGGGTCTGTTTCTGTGCTGTATATCTGTATGACTCTATGATTATAATGAGTATGATTAGCTGCCAGTTAACTAAAAATCAGGGAGGTCCTTTAAGGCTCCCCCTTGAAGGAGCATGAACGTTGATCAGGATAAAGAAATGATTAAGTAGTTTACTTTTTACAGCATTATGTGGGGAGAAAGATCTCCAGGGGATGGGTATTCTCCATATAAGAATTGCCAAAAGGTTTTATTTGAGGATTTATTCTCTTTTTGCTGAAACACTTTATCATGTTTGAGTAAGAGACGCTAAGTGCAAATGAGATTGAATTTCCTTTGATCCTGTCCTAGCAGTGGATATGTGGTATGAGGTTGATGGGTTAGAATTAATGGTTACCATTTCATTGAGTTCAAACTTCACCATCTGTCATGGTGGGATTTGATCCATGTCCACAGAAACTAACATAGGGCTCTAGAATTATTAACTCGATGATATTACCATCACATCATCACCTCCCTTCCAACCTGAAGCAGTAGCAGTGTATTTTATAATGCAGGGAACATCCTTTTGTCTCCACACTGCACACTAACCAGAAGATTCAGACTATTGATAACTCTGAGGTACCATACTCCAATAGTTCAAATTGCAAGGTCATTTGGAATGTAAGTCTACAACTGTGGGCATGCATTGACTTAGCAAGGGGTTGAATTGTAACACTAACGTTTCCTTCAAGAGAACTAATTATTGATTGATAATTATTCTTCGTGTGTAGGCAACTCCTCGAATGTAATTAACAAGTTCCGTTATGTAAGCATACTCAGCAGAGTACTCATCTTTATATGCTTTCTGATAACTTGAATGTGCAATTAAAAAAATCAGCTGTGACAAATGGTAATGCAAGAATACTTGGCTAAGTTGCCTGCTTAATTTTTATAAATAATGCGGTGTTGGTCAATTTGATGAATAGTATCTGTAAGAAGTGGAAGAATAGCAGAGGAAAGGTTCAGAGATAGTAAGAACTGCCGATGTTGGAGTCTGAGATAACAAGGTGTAG